>NC_136629.1:33321769-33694269 GCF_933228915.1 Telmatherina bonti
TAGCATGTTGTAGACTCCAAAGTGGAGAACAGCTGTTAGTTCCCCATTAAATAAAATGAAGCATGGGGCAAATGTTGCAATGTGATTGAAATGCAATTAATCAATATTATTTAACTATTAACCCTCTAATTAGATAGATGCATTTATATATACATATAAAAGTGTGTGTTTATACAACCATGTATATAACTGTGCTGCTGCCTTTCATGATGCTTAATCTCAGTCTCTTTTACAGGTAAATAAAATAAATACTATGTGATAATCAATCAAACCCAATCGCATAAGAATTTCATACAGATTGGAAAAAAAACTAATAGTTCCAAAGTTAAACTCTACATTTGTGTGAATTTATTCTATGAGTGAGCAAATGTGCTGTATGTGGTGAATGCATGACTCTCTCTACAAAATGTTTATATGAATGTAAATTTTGACAAGGCGTTGGCAGGATCTGCAGTTGTTCTGCAACACTTTCGCACATATTAGAAGAATAACATCATGGTGTGCAACAGCTTTACAATACTAAAAATAAATGAGTTGCTGTGATTCCACTCAGATTATGCTTTTTGGGGGGGGAATTACTAATTATTTATGATTAATTAAGTGACAGTTTTAATAAAATATGTTTTGGAAGCCTGAGAACAACGCTTTGGGACAATGTCTTGGAATAAAGAAACAAGGTTATTCTGAGGAGATAACCCAAACAAGTTTTTCCTGTTTGTTTTGTTTTCTTAGATGTAACCTGATTTTTTTCTCTTTAAGTGAACTTTAAACTTGTCTAAAACAGGTATCTTGTAAATGAAAATGCATTTCTGAAAGTGTAAACAAAGGTTCAATAAATAAATAAAATCATGAAACATAAATTTAAGCAAACTTAACAGTGATTAAGAGCTACATGTGTTTTTTCCCCCCTTCATATCATGTTAGTGTGTGTGAAGGATATCTGTGTGTGTGTGATTTGGGTGAGAAGGTCACAGGTGGCGCCAAACTGGGGATTGAGTGCTTAACTTGAATTTTCACCATCTCCCTTTCACCAGTTTTGGCACATTAATGCACGTCAGACATCAAGATTTGACCACAATACCACATTCTGCGTAAGAGGAGCTTTTTTCACACTCATAATATTGACCCTGATAATGTTTTCATCGCTGCGTGGCAACAGCAGATCAGATGAACAGCGCTCCGCGCGAACCGAACACACGGCTTCGTCTGCATGAGCGAAGGATAGAATGAATTATGTTGCTCTTACCTTTTTACCTCTGAATCAATAAAGGACGTTCTTTTTTTTTTCCCCCCTGAGCTGAGCGTCTTGTGTGTGCCGGTCGCTCATCAAGACGCACACACTTGCTGTGCTCTTAGAGGCCTATAGTTTTGCGTGTTTCAAGGAAATGGATGTGAAAATATACAGAATTGGCTGTAATTATATGTGAAGGTTTATTTAAGTTTGAGGGTAGCGTAAAGTAAAAAAAAAAAAAAAAAGACATGCAGACAGAAATCCAGATGAGGAGCTTGTACGCCTGTTGAGAAGAGTGGGGTTAAGCCTGCGAATGTGTTCATGTATGTGTGTCTTTATTTCACATTGTGACTTGATGGTGTCTGGGCCAATCTACCAGAGTGAATGGTTTGAATTTACTAGCCCGCGACAGTCAAATTGTCCTAATCACTAAGTAAATAGATACTTCCCCAAGCTATCAGGGCACACACGCTAACAAAACTGCCTGCAAGGAGGAGGTTGAGAGGTGAAAGAGAGAGAAAACTTTCACTGTTAATTGTTGTTTTCCTTTTTATACCAACCTAAAAACACACGCTGCAATTATTCATAAGTGCCACTTTGATTCGGGAAAATTTGTTTGAAAGAGGCTTAAGGTGTTTCGCTTGAGTTATTCTCTTACAGACTTTGGGTTGTTGCACAGAGGGTCTCTTTTGCCTCCAGCGTTTTCAGTTAAATTGAAGCTGAGAGCCGGGGTTTGGATAGAATTACACACCTTGTGCCCTTTTCTGAATGACTTGCCTCTAATCTAACCCAATCTGGCTTTGTGCAAACCTTATGGTGCTATATTTCTTTACATGCGTTGGGTCTTAAGCCAGGATAACAACTGATGAAGATAATCCACTCAGATGAATTAGATTTGTTTTGTTTTTTTTCTTCTTTAAAAAGAAGAACCTTTATTTTAGCTTAGGTGAATCAGCCACCCCAGTAAACATTTAATTAAAGTTTACAGTGGATAATATCATGAAACTGGAGTCTGCCTGGATTTAAAAAGCGCAAATAAATGTGTGCTTTCATAACTCAGGAAATTTGGTCAAATAAGTCTCCACAATAAGGCAATTACATCATATTATGTTGCTTTGCAAATAGAAAATACTATAATTCAACAACTAATCACTCTTCCAGGACCACCTTTTAGACTTTTCAGATGTTTTGTGCCAATTCTCTAAAGATAATATACAATTAAAATCAAACATTGCGCTCTAATTTGCAGCACTGTTGAAAGATACAGTTTCAACCAACAACACAGCTGAAAAGTGTGTCAACCACTCCCAAAAATGTAACAGAACGACTGACAATGGTGTTAGAAATCAAGGCATACAGCAGTCTGCTTATGGTTTACCAGTGATTTGAACATTAGAGTGTAGCACAGGCCAAGTCAGCAACCCAACACCGGAGTATAGAGTGTCTGTCATGCCTGGTTTACACTGGACCCACGTCTGGAACAGGAGCGCCGAGGATACTGTGACATGGCGAGGACTGAATCTCTCAAGTGGAGCACAACTCGCACAAAGCGGAGAGAAACTAATCACAAAATGATCGGATGCACTGATGTTAAGCTTTAATTAGAAAATTTGAAAGGAAAATTAACGAGTTTTAAGTATGAGACCATTTGTTTCTCTCCAGACATGAAAATCAAATGTTGAAATTTATGAAAACAGTGGGAATTTTAAGCTGGTTCCATTATATATCACAATGGTTTGGCTAAATAACACATAGTAAGCATGTGCCAGTATAAATCAAATTAATTTTGGATCTTTATTTTGTTTATTTTCAACATGTTCTTGCTTCTTAATTAAGCCTATTTGTATGACGATTCCCAAAGAAGAACAGGAAGAAAAAAAAATTAAAAAAACAGCAAGACACAATTGTCTAGACACTTGTGTATCAGATGTCCACATAATGCGGCTTACAGGAGCTCCCAGTTTTCTTTACATGCTAAAAACAGCAGCCGTGAGCTTTACAATCTAACATTAACAACCTCAACGTATACCACAGCCAGGGTTTAAACCAGAAACTGTAAATGAGGCAGCTCACTGTATGTGTGTTACAGTAAGAGCAATAATAGCCTTTAGCAGTTTGCAACAGAAAGACTGTTTTTCCTGCGTGTGTGTGTGTGTGCGCATGTGTGTAAGGGGATGGGTGTGTTTATAGGCCAATTAGGATTGCAGTTACATGATAATTAGTTTTGTGGCATTCCCTCAGCACAACAGTATCATATTACAGCTCATATGCATAATAAGGCAAAATAAACATTCAGGGCTTTGGATGGCTGTTCGAAGTCTTTCAACACTTCCTCCCTCCTTTTAGCCTCTTTTTGTTTTGTCTCTCAAACACACTGGCACACAAATACATCAGAACGTAATCTGAGAAGCGATGACTGTTACGTTTCAATAGAAAGACACATACACACGTACACACTTTGATTTTAAAAGGTGCCTAGTAAAAATAGTGTAGACAGTCTGCAGAGAGTCCTTAAAGAGAACGTGGTGGTTAAAATGTAGGAGCCAGGTAACGGGCACTGGTGTGTGCTGAATATATTTATGTTGCTAAACCTACATCACATAATTCCAATAACTCATTAGTCACAGCATTATAACCCTCTGACTAAAAGTTTCATGTTGCGGTATGAACTCCACTTGACCTCAAAATGTATACGGAGGCAATGAAGTCACTCAGTTTAGAGTCAAATGAATGTATAAAATGCATTTAAAACAACTATTCTAATTTTTTTCACATAAAATATGAGTTCATAAAGTTCAAAATAATTTGGCTAATCCCCTTAGACTCCACGCAGTGGTTTGTTCCACTTCGGGCTCCTCCTCTTTTCCTTTTCATGCTCTCTACAGCAGCTGATGCAATGTAATGCTTAAATAGTCCTTTGTAATCACACATTTTTGTTATTGTTTTTTTTGTTTGTTTGTTTTTTTTAATCGGGTTGAAAAGCTTGTTTCAGTTCCAGCATGTTTTTTTTTTTTTTTAATTTAATTTATTCAGTTTAATAAGAAAGGAGCAAGTCAGTGTGCACAACTAAAGCAGTTATTTTGCAGCCTGTTTTGGATTGATTAGATATAATTGACTGTTTTCTACCCAAGATTTAGATGTTCGTAAATGGAAATTATATTTCTCTGGCATAGTGGTTACATTCAAGCTACAGTAAGTGGTTTTCTGAACCAAAAACTCTACATTACTAATAGGTTTGATGGCACAGTGACATAAAGATGCACAGCTCTGGAGCTGTCACAGCCCAGCAGCATCCAGAGGCTGAGAAACCAAACCTCACAGCTTTATCTTCTGGGACACTGCATGAAGTTGCAGCTGAGTTCTGTTTTATATAACACTACATATAACAACAAACTGGGCTTTTTAAATGTGCAAAGAGGCTGATTCAGCAAAAGAATACATTATTGCATGAAGAGTAGAAAAGAAAGCTAAGCAAAAGATAAGAAAAGACTGAAGATAAGACTGTCTTACTGTCTGGAGAGAGCCCACAGTAAAGTAGGATGTAAGATGGACGCTGAATTATCCTTCACCCACAGTGCCGCTTTAATTAACCCAGTCATGTTATAACAGTGGAACTGCGATGGCAGCCTGTCCACGCTGTACCCTGTCTTTTCCCTGTTAATTGCTGAGACAGGCCTGAGCTTCCTAGAGACCCTGAACTGGACTATCTGGCAAAGAAAATGAATAAATGAACACATCAATAACTTTTCTTTTTTTTTTTAAAGAAATGTGGTGGCTTTCATTCTGTTATTTAGTTTTTCAAGTTGCAAAATTAAGATTTAAAACATGAAAGTCAAATAAACACAATTCTGAGTAAAAGTAATCACCTATTAATTTAATAGTTTTCTGGACTTTTACCGATTCTCTCATCTGCTATATAAAGTAAAGCTATTTGTTGATTTTTATAAATAAAAGTAAATGCCTTCTCCTTCACTGTACATAATGTGTTTTTTTTATGTGTGTTCCTATTTGAGCAGTCATCTCATGTGAAATAGCAGATAAAACAAAATAAGTGTTGTGAAATATAGACCCTTTATTCAAAATGATAAAACCAAAGTGAACCAGTGGTGACTCAGCTCAACATTTTCTCTTGAAAGATTTTGTCTTGTCTGTTATTGCAGGAGGTGAAAAATCTTTTTTGACCTTTCAAAGGCTTAAATAAGTAAAATTAAGAGTAGATAACCTAGTCCTGAGTGTGTGTGTGTTGTTTATATATTTTTGAAACTAAGTGGGTTGCTTGGCAGAGGGCCAATAACATGAATGAGTGTAGAAGGAGAATCTCAGAGGCTGAACCTTTAAAAGTACAGACGGGGAAGGAGCCGCCACTCTGTGAAACACCACCAGCGAAAAAATTCAGTCGAGTAAGAAAAACAAAATTTGTAAAGAACTTAAAGGTATTTACTGTAATTAAAAGATTTTCAGATTTCTGGGAAATTTCCAGAAATCTATATGAAGGATCCTCAAATCTAAAGAGGAAAAAAAGAGATTTACCACCAGTGCACAGTTTAATCCTTCGTGCATAGTGGTCACTACAGTGGACACCTGTTTAGAAACCTTTTTTTTTGCCACTGAAGAATGAATAAATATAACTGAACACAAATACACACATTGTAATCATGCAAGTTTTCCTTTGTGATAAATAGGAAAAGAAAACAATACAACTATAGTTTAACAAATATTTACATACTATAATTATAATTATATATAATTTTGTTTTAAAAAATTTCCAAATTACATTAAAATAAATCAAATAAATTTAAAATATTACTAATAAATAAAAATGTATCATTACATATGTTTGTGGAAGTAAAACACTATTTTAAAAAATGTGTTTTATTGATGCATACATGAAAGGGCCACAATCCAGCACCTGCATTTTATGGAGAAATAGTACGACACATGACAGCATGGAAAACGCCCACATGTTCAAATAAAATTATTAATGTTGACAATACAATCAGTTTTTTTTTTTGTTTTGTTTTTTTTTTTTTAAATTAAATCTACTGCCAAACCTTTTTTTTTTTTTTGCAGAGAAGGTCTTGCTTATATCAACAAGACGGTGCCAAACCACATTCAGCATGTGGCTTCTTTAAAAGTCATGATGTTGAACCGAACTACCCGCAGTCCAGACCTTTCACCCACCAAAAACCTTTAGTTGAGGTTGTGTAAGGCGCTGTAATCCAATATCAAGCAAGAGTAAAAAAATAAATAAATAAAAAATCAGTGCTTATATTGTTAATTAAATTTTACATATAGCCCTTTTCCATAATTGAATTCAATTTATTGTCACAGCGCTCCATCATGAAGACCATAGTGTCTGATAAAGGTTAATGAACTCTTGACTGACTTCTAGTGTTGAGAGAAATCAAAAAGCGCTGCCAATAATGGTATGTGAAGGTCTCTTATGTTTTGCTGTTAAAAATCTACGAATAAAAACAAACCTTTTCACCATTTGGTGTTCTGCTTCTCTCAGCTCTTCCTGGATCTGTCCCCAGATATTTTCTTCATGTTAGTGCTCCAAAGCAGACACATGATGTCAATCCCACTATTTATTATGCTTATTTTGCTCTCTCTCTTCATAACATACTGGAAATGTCAGCCTCGGTTTTTGCAGTGTGTCTCTTGGCTGGACATTAAAAGGCATGACAGCAAGGAGTCTATTTTTCCTGTGTGCGAGACCGTGTGTGTGTTTGTGTGTGTGTGTGTGCAGTACTGACAGATTTTTCTTTACACTTCACGCTGACATTGACGTTAGCCATTCAGATCTGTGTGTATTTGTGTTCTTCCAAAATCACAAGCCATGTTCACTTTGCTGCAGCTGACGAGTGTTTGTTTGCATATGAACAAGTGTGTGTATCTGCCGCCATATTTCCAAATCTCTAATGAGAAATTATTGAGGTGCCGCGCTGAATTAAATTAGCTACAGTCCATTTATTTTTCCAGGAAACATGTTCGTATTTTAGGACTATCTTTTGTCCGACAAATGCAATGAAATTTCAGAGCGAGTTAAAAGTCCCCCCCCATCTGTCCGCTCCTCAGAGTAGTGTTTACAAGATTTATTTTCAAATGGTTGTGACCTGCGGGTGTTTATATGGCAAGTTTAACTTGAGACTATCTGAAAGTCACCGAAAAAGAGAGGTTAGGGGATGAGAAATTGGTTGCAGAAAGAGGAGGAGGAGGGGGAATAGAAAGGTAATAAAGAGGGAAGTGGCGAGAAAGCTATAAAGTTATAAAGTAGTATTATTATTGTCATTATGTAGGCTTTTAAAATGTGGCATAATAACATTAAAATCTATCTACATGCATGTTTATGTATCTGTCTATGTGCATAGATACTTGCAGATTTCTGCATGTCAGCGGGCAGAAGTCAAGAGCATGCTTACTGACTGACATCCTGACTCATAAACTTGCAGGGATGTGCAAATTAAATATGAAGAAATCAATTAAAAGTCAAATATACTTATTGGTTTTACAGGGGGATTACAAAAATCAAACACACATGTTACTGTTACTTAACTTGACTGTGAAAGGGAAGTTTTAGATGACAGTACTGACAATTTTACATCAAAACAGAAGAATATGATCAATTTGAACATGTAAATGTTAACCCAAATAAGCAATATTGTGTCAGATTTTTATCTGCAAGTGTTATTAGATGTAGTGGTGTGTGTGTGTGTGTGTGTGTATGTTCAGGGTCACCCTGTTTGGTCGGGATTAATCCATCACCGGGAATGGATTGGATGGATTTGAAGTAGTTCATTTGAAACAGGGTCACGTAAACACCGCCTGATAGAAAGGATTTGATTTCAATCAAAGTCGCCAGGGACAGATACAGTTAACTTGACCTCACACACACACACACACACACACACACACACACATTCAAACACACACAAAAGCACCTGTAAAAGTACTAAAGAACAGTGGCTAGTTTTTAAGTGAAGAGTGGAGAAGACTAAAAGTAAAAATGCTGCAGACACACAAGCACACACACACACACACAGTGTGGTACAGCCATTGGTGAGACCATTATGTTCAACAGCTGCACTTCCTCACGGCTCCAACTCAGCACATTTCCATCAACCACCAATGCCAGACCACAACACACTCCAACAACAGTCTGCTTCAACACACACACACTCACAGCTGAGTACATTAGCAGCATAGATTAATGAAACTGTCTCACTGTACGAGGAAGGGAACACCTAGCACTGTGAAATTACTTGCAGACCAGTGTGTGTGTGTGTGTGTGTGTGTGTGTGTGTGTGTGTGTGTGTCAGAGGCGAGAACAGTGTGTTTCATCTCAAACCTTGTTTCTTGCTGCTACCACTGGCATTCTTTTTCTCTTCCCTTCCCTCCTCTTCCATTCTCCCTCGCTGGCCATTCATTTACACTTGTCAAGAGGTAGCCATTAAGCCCAAAAGTCCATGCCGGAATTTTATTACCCAACCATTTGGATCCCTGAAAGAAAAATAAATCCAGCATTCCCTTGGACTGCATTAAGGCTGTGGTTTGGTGATTTGTTTAGGCTGATAACACTCACAGCGCAGCAGCCAACGTTGACTGGGCACTGTGGGCTTTCTTGCTGTCTCTCTTGCTTGCTTGCTTTCTTGGGGGCCACAGAGGGACTTTGTCTGAGCAGGCTTTAATACAGAGTCATACTTTCTTTGACTTCTATTAGGAGAACATGATATCTATAATGAAGAGGGCAGTTTATGACATGTTTAAGGCACAAAAACGGGTCTCAGAAAAAAGCATCAAGTTTGATTGGAGCGTTTGCAAAGTCAAATCAATGAGAAGACAATCTTGTCTTAAAAGTGCCCTATTGACTGTTTTTATTCTGTGTCTGTATCAATTCTATATTTCTGAAAAGCAAAATTCACCAGAGCGTTTCTCCATTCAGCGTTTCAGCTCAGATCTATACTTTTTCCATCCCCTGCTCACAGACTTGAGCCTGATTTCCAGACTATTTGTCTGGCTGCTTCACGGTCGCCATGATTTCATGACAGTATCCATACGCAGGCGCGGGCAGTTTGGGGTTTTATCTTTCTCACATAGTAGCAATTGTACAATGTGATGGCCTTGGAAAAGTAATGGCTGTTCACACTGAGCGGCCAAAATGAAACCCAACTCTGGCTGCCTGGGAGAATGTTCCCACATCTCTTGTTAAATTGTCACTGCCTGGTTATTCATTTGTACAGTTGTTTCTTTCTTTCACTCCTTCCTTCTTTTGCTTTTGTCTCTTTCTCTTCTGGGCTTTGTTTGAAGTCTGCTTAAGGCCAGTAAAGGGACTCCCCTGTCCTTCCTACGGCAATATAAATGACAGCTAGTGAAATGTGATACACTGACCCTCCATTTAAAAAAAAAAGGAAAAAAAAGCCCCCGATAGCCATGCAGCTCACTCTGTTAATCAAATTTACCATAATTGTCATCTGTGGATTTTAAAGGACTTGGAGGGAAAGCATAAGACAAAACTCTGAATTTGTAGCCCTGCGGTCAGTGTTTGAGCGCGTCTTCAGGGATTGTCTGAGAGTTTGTATACGGTCATGCCGAGTTAGGGAGCTGCGTCTCAGATCTGAATGGAAAGACTCCTTTGGGAGACTGTTGTCCACCCACTCCCTGCTTCTCAGTCTGGCTGTCTGTTTCTACGTCTCCCATATGAATTCCTCCCACCAAATCTCTGATCTTACTTTTCTGTTCTCTCTGATTGGCCTCATTTTCAACTATTGCAAAAAAAAAACAAAAAAAAAACAAAACATTTTTATAAAAGCTGACTTTACCACAACATTTTCTTTTGTTACCATCAAGAATACATGACACTTTAAAGCCTGATCTAAAAAAAGCTGTGGATAAAAGTCCAGTTTTTTTTTTTTTAATCTGAAGTTTTTGACTCTTTAACACAATGTGATAAAAAAAGAAATAACCCTTTGGTTGTGTTTTTACCATTTATTCATGTGATTGGTCACAATTATTATATGAAGGTTTTGGCTTCATGGTTATGTATTAGTGGGCAGGAGTCAAGTATCAGATTGTACAACACAGCTTTGAGTCAAGTTTCAAGTAATGCAAAAGGTCTCAAAAACCGAATGTATCAAATAGGATACTTTTACCTTTATTGGGATAAACTTGATTGATAAGAAATAAAATAATTTAAAAGAGTTACTTTGGTTTATTCTGTATAATCTTTTGCACACCTTTTCTCTGCATTTCTAATTGTGTTATGAAGACAAACAGTTGTACAGTGCTCATAGAGAAAGTGCACCACGTGACATCAGGGCTTTGTCCACCATTTTGGGGGAACCTGGCTACCTGGTTTGCATCTAAAATTTCAGGTTTCTCACTTGTTAACTTTGATAGAAACAAAACATTCTAGAAAAAAATCTCATTACTGTGATAAGCTTGCTGATGAGGCAAATACTTATTTTTTTTTAATTAAAAACAGAACTAATTAAAAAATTAGATTACAGACTGCCAAACAACAAATGTATTCCAGGTTTAGGTGTGGTGCCGACAATTTTAGACATTGGTGCTTACCTTGTGTTTGGTGTGAGTTTATACATCTGTCATGAATTCAAAAAGTACTTACTGTTAAACGTGCATGCAACCACAGAAAGATCAAATGGTGGTTCACTACAAAGCTCTCTTTTTTTTCTTTCAAAGTCCCAACTCCCACAGACTTTAGCAGTGGTCCAAAGAGTTTTATTAGTCTGATGTACTGTTAACATTGTGTTGGAGAAGGGGTGCCCAATTCCAGTCCTTGAGATCTGCCATCCTGCAACTTTTAAATGCATCTCTTCTCCAACACACGTGAAATAAATAAGTAAATTTCTCTTCTGTATGTCATCCAGCTCTGCAGAGGCCTGGTAATGAGCCAGTCATTTCATTCATGTGTGCTGGATAAAAGTCGCATCTAAAGGTTGAAGGATGGTAGATCTCTAGGACTGAACTTGGGCACCCCTGTGTTAGAGTGTAATGATTGTAGTCCTGTGGTCACAGATACAGTAAACATTATTCTCCATAAGCATCATAAAGCAAGTGTCAAATCAAACATTTTAGTTTGAGTTTCCATTACAGTTTTCTGCAAGATAAAATGGATATTTGCACAGTGGCTCCTTCAGTTTTCAAACTCAAGTGTTTTTTTGTTTTTTTAAAGAAAAACTTCTGATAATTACTCCAAAATTCAACCAGGTTCCCAGACTAACAGGTGGTTCCTGAATCTGGTTGGACTGGAGCAACACAACAACTAACAATAACTGATGTCAAAGTGTCGTGTGTCTACTAAAGCCTTAAATAAAAGATATTTCTGATGAAGAATGAGGAGTAATAATCACCTGGCAGTGTTGGAACTTAAAAAAAATATCAACTTACCCTTGAGAAGTTTAGTAAAAATGCATGGACATATAGTACTGTTTGCACAGTGATGCAAACGCTGAACGCTCGACGCTGGTCACTAAACTGTCAGTTTTGTGTCCGACGCCCAAAACGCGGCGAAAAAGAGGGAAAAGCGGAGCTTTCCTCCCGGTCAGTCTGAATGATGGCGGTGCAGTAGAGCGATGGCATGGTTTTATTTAATAAATAAAGCTAGAGGACATCGTCATAGGGCAGTGATAGTCACTGTTAATGCAACAAGAGCTGCACTCAACAGAGACGCCACAACCCCCCCCCCCCCCCCCCCCCCCCCAAAACAAAGGGTTGCTAGGCAACGTATCCTGCTACGTTGCCAAATCAGTAACATTCAGCTTTATTAGCAAAGAATGGTTATCCTAAATATTGCACGGAGTAATGGCATTCTTATGCAACAGTATATGGTGAAAATACAATAATTCCTCCCGAATGTGGGTGTTTCTGTTTCAATATATATACGGAGCTACCGACGGAGCAGCTCGTTGGTGGAGTTCGGTGCAGCTGAAATTAGCCCAAACTAGCAACTCTTAAGAGGATCAGGCCGTTATGACAGCAAAGTTTCTTCAAGCAGCCTGCAGCTCATGTTTGTGGAGAGAACTGCACCGTTGAGGATCATTATGACTTGTTTAGATAGCATTTTCAGAAAGCCAGTGGCTGCTTCACGAGCTGCAAGTGAGCCGCATGCATTAACACTGTCGTAAGGCGTCTACAGGAGCTGATCGCTCTGATTGGTTGACGCCCCTCGTCAAGCGGCCAAAGTTCCGATTTTCTATCTCTGGCTTTTGACAAGCTTAAAAAACTTCTTAAATTTTCGGACGCTCAAAACGCGACGCGAGACAGCTCGACGCCCACTTCCCGCGCCTCCACATAGACTTTACATGGAAACCTGCCGCTCTTGACGCTCGAAACGTGTTAAGTCTGAACACACCGTAACCGCTTAGTCTGATGAAGGTCGCGGGGAAGCTGGAGCCTATCCCAGCAGTCTTTGGGCGAAAGGCAGGGTACATCCTAGACAGCTCGCCAGTCCATCGCAGGGCGACATCAGGACATATTTTGGCTATAGTACGTTTTTTGAGGTGATTCTCTTTTTGTTAAAAAAAAAAAAAAAAAAAAAAAAAAAAAAAGCTCCCTAAATAAAGTTCACTTCTTATCAGTCAACAGGTACTCCATATAACCAGCAGTGTGTAAAGATGCACTTTATCGCCTACTCAGGTCTTTGATTTTCCTCTCTGATCTACTTGGATTGACATAAATTATACCAAAAAGTATTCTTGATTTCTGCTCCAGGCGAACGGGCAGCTGGCTGGAGGAGGTCGGCGGTGGAGACAATAACTTACGGTTACAAAAATGCACTTCTGTTCAAATGAAGAACCCGAATCCTGACTGAATGTATGCATGTGTCAATTCCCACTCCTGCACTGGTGACCACCCATTTAACAAAGTGTGCCATTGATCCTGCAGGCGTAAGTGTTTACCCAGAGTCCTGACCTTCTTAAACCGACACTTTCGCTGCTGATATAAATACCACACACAACTCACACAGAGCAGCAAAGTTGCAGGTAACCGAATCTTCATTGTCCTCCATTCTCTTAATTGGCTGACACCTGTCACATGGTCTTGTTTTCAACCAATCCGATTCCCCATCCTAAATGATTCACCGGGTATTTTTATACCAAGCACTTCTTGTTGAGAGGCCTTCTGTAAAAATTGTGTTAGGGTGGGAGAGGGATGATATTAGGTTGCAGGGCATGCATGTGTGCCCATGCATCAGTGAATGTGGGTGTGTGTGTGTGTGTGTGTGTGTGGTTTGAAACTAGATAGGTCAGAGACGCCTGCGCTAATATGTCTAAGAGAATGCTTGTGACGAGGTGCTAACTCTCAGTAATTGCAACCACTGGTGGCAGAGAGGGAGGGAAAACTGCAGCTTTATTTGGGTGACTGTGGAAAGGTCCCATCATGCTTCATGTTGACAGGACATTTGTCAAACAGGAATGATGCAACTGCATTAAGCCTCGTGCGTCCCATGGCACAGCTTCGGTCACCTGATACATTTCTTCTTGGGAAAAGTAGGTTGGAACATTTAGAGAACATGATTCAGGAAATATGCTTTACATTTTCCTCACGTAAAAAAGAAATCTGTCGAATTTGTTGATTCTGTCGCTGCTGCCTGCTTGCCTCTAAAACAAGATCCATCAAAAAACACCAAATCTTTTCCATCCTCTCAAACATTTTCTCCAAAATCCTGAACAAAAACAGTTGGAACAGTGTCTTGTATGTGAATAAAAACAGAATGATATGCAATATGGAGAACATGCAAACTCCACACAGAAAGACTACGGTGCAAACCTCGCCCCATCCGAGGATCAACCCTGTGAGGCTACAGTGCTAACCACCATGCCACCATGCAGCCCAGTTCAAACATTTCTCCAGATTTCTTTGAAGCATTTAACTTACATCTATATACATACATAGAAATTAAACCTAAACACCCGACATATTCTCTTACATATGCAGGTATTGGTTAAGGACCAGAATACATCTGTATGTTGGTGAACAGGTCCAGACCAGAGTCCAGACCAAACATGGAGAAGCAGCATTTAGCTGCGTGTCCAGTGAAGATTAAACTCTCACCAAATATAGACACTTTTAAATCCAGGTTAAAAACATTTCTTTTCTCATGCATCTTATGCATGAAATCTGCACAATAACTTTGAATTAATTTTGCTTTTAATTATTTTAATATAATTTATTATTTTATTGTGATTTAGCTATTTGTGGTGTCTATTATGCTTTTTTTTTTTTTTACACCATCTGTAATCCTTTTAATGTGTCAAGTAAAGCACTTTGCATTGTCTTGTACATGAAAGGTGCTACACAAAAAATAGCTGTAGCCTTCTACAACATTTACAGTACTGTTAAGATCCTGTTCTATATAATCAGTTCTCCCATCTTTATTTTCCAGTTTCTATGATGACTATTGTGCTAAATACATTCACATTGCAGCAATAACTAATGAAAACTTCTGGAAAAAGTTTGGACATATTTTCTAACCACATTTTTCTTGTGCAAATTCAAGAGGATAAGAAATGTTTCCTTTAATTGATATGAGTCGCTGTTGGAGATTTTTTGCTGATAGATAATCGGTTCTCATTCTTGCACCAGATATCTGGGTAAAATAAGAAAGATAAATCATTTTTCCTTCACATGAGCATAGTTGTGCTCCTACTTTGGAGCCGCTCTATGCACAGTGGAGCCACATATCTTAATTTAACTGGTAAAAAAAAAAATTATTGCTCTTCCAAGTATGTATTTATGACTTTTTTGTGACTGTGATTATAGTACTATAAGGCTGATAATACCTGTTTTTTACTTTACCTTCAACGTGGCCATGGTCTAAAGCCTGGGATACATCTTTAAACACATGCTTGTTAGTTATGAACATGTGCAAAAGCTAAATTTCCTCTAAGTGGAGTTAAGTTTAATCAATATGTTTGTGCTTGTATCATTTTGAATTGAAATATCTTTGCATATTGTTGTTGTGCTTATTCATTTTGCTACAATAATAAACATTTGACACTGCATGTTATGCTTTTTTTTCCATTGTTTCTCTTTCCAAGAAATTTTATTTTCCTTATAACACACACACAGGCTAGAAAATCAAAACATAAACTATAAAGTGTGATACATTTAGAAGGTGAAAAGACAATGAAAAGGTCTATATCCTTAACTTTAAGTGTAACAATTGACTTTCTCTAATATTTCCTGCTTCATGGACTACTTTTGAGCTGGGAATGCCTGCATTCTTGCTAACCTCTTCAGTGGGTTAACACACTTTGACAAGCTCTGAAACCTTCATAGAAATTTGTCCCAGCTGTGTAAACCGCATGAAAACATGTATGTGTACAGTAAGTATGTGTGCATATTGGTGTCTGTGTGTGTCTACGGCCAGCCAGCGTTCACTCCAACCTGTACGTTAAGAGTGGAATTTATGTAAAAGCCTACATATTCTGCTTTTGATGTTCATGCTCAGTGTTTCCAGGTGGGAATTTAGAAACTCTGGAGTGAAAACTAAAGGGGGGAAAAGGGAGCTGAAGCTCTAAGAAAAACAGAAAACTTTTAATTATTTTGCGGTGTGGAAAAAGCAAACGTTACTAAAAGCCGCATCCTTTTTCCTGATATTCTCTGCCCTCTAAACGGTTCAAATCTGACATCATTGTAGACGTCAAACACCTCAATCACCACCAAGCTTGTCCTTCAGCATATCTCGTAGGTAAATTGAATGTAGTTAAGATACGTCCACACTAATACAACCATTTAGTTTTCTTTGCAGTCACATCTGTGCTTTTTGACAAAGCTGATGAGATTACAAAAAAAGTCCATGCATGTTTGCTAGTTTTACTTTTTAATGCATTTCTTTTTCTTAAATGCTGTCTGATCACTTTGCACATGCTTATCTTTCAGGCCATGCCTGCCTCCATCTGCACTTCATTGTGTGTGTGTGTGTGTGTGTGTGTGTGCGTGTGTGTAGACATTCATGCGTGTCTGTGTTTATCGATACAGCTAATGGATTTTCTGCTGGCTCGAAGTTTGTTTGTTCAGAAACCTAATATGGCAGTTGGTTTATGAGGGAAGCCTTCAGAATAGAAGCATGACTCTGACACAACCGGTGATGACCTGACTCCCATATCAGGTAGCTCCCATTGCTGGAGGAGGGGGAGGGGGAGAGGAGGAGGGATCCTGATGATCGATGGACCATCAAGACTGAATGACATTTTAATCTGACAGGAAGGGTGAAAAATGGTTTGAATGGAAGAAAGAAAGATAGGAAAGTATAGAAAGGTGGAAAGAAAGGCACAGAAAGGTGAAAATGTGAAGGACTAATCAAGATTCATATCTGCTGTAATTGTTTCTTAGCATTAGATGTTAATACTCTAATAATAGAAGTAGAGGTTGGATGGAGATCCTTGATATAAGGATATAGGTGATCCTAAAGAACACATACTGATACACAGAATTCTCATAAAGTTGGAACATTTTCATAAAGTTAAAAAAAAAAAAAGTAAGACAGACACAAGGTTTGATCACCAGACACAGTTACAAGCAGGCTGTGCTTTATTAATACAGAAGAGATGATTTCTGCAGAGGCACTGAATCTCTTTCTCCATTCAAGTTGAGTCAAATCATTCTGTCTACCTTCAGGCCATTTTAATCCTTCAGATTTTCTGCCCTTGCCACATGAAAGAAAACTGCAAAGCGTTTTAAACTCAGGAGAGTTGAGCCCTCTATAAAATGCTATATGTCTGATGGTGACTGGGAGATTGAAAAGAGATCCCGTGACACCACAAAGAGTAACCGAGATGAATCATGGCCGCTTAAGAGCAGCTGAATATGTGAACTAAATTTGGGCAATAGTAATGAACTTAGATTACAGTGAGCTTTGCAAATGTACCTCAGGCTACAACATATGTTCATTTAATGTTTACTTCAGTGGTGCTATAAAGCACCAAAGATGTGGAAATATGTAAGGAAGTGCTGTAAGTTTCACCGCTGCTTTTATAAATTATATAATTATTATTACATAATTATATTATTATTATTATTATATATGCTAAAAGCAATATACAAAGTACAGGATACAGAAATAGTCTTAACTCTAAATAAATGTATCATCATTTATCCAGTTCACTGTTCACTCTTTCATCTTTGTTCATTTCATTTGCCAACTTTCTGTTCTAACATGACTCCTTTTCAACACATTCCCATCTTGTCACATACTGGCTCATGTTTGTGGCCATTGGTGTCAGCTTGCAATGAGCTGGCTGTCCCATAGCATAGCTGTATTTCTCTGTATTTCTACAGCTGGTTTTCTTTTGCATCAGTTTGCATCAGATGTTCAACATCATCAACAGAAGTTGTAAACAGCATTCTGCAGTGAAGAGCAGCCGCATCCTCACTACCAGGTTACAGAATCCACAACAATAGATCGTTCAAATCCAGTCAAGAGCTGTTTATCACCTCTCTAGTTTTACAATGTTAGATTAAGGTAACTAAACTAGCAGTATTATAGTTAGGTGTTAGAATTAGTGCTTGAATTACAAATGTGTATTTGGGGGGGCCTTCTGTACTACCTAAGCTACTAACCCATGACAAACAACTAATGCTGTTTTGCACAGTGCTGAAAGAAACGGAACGGATCTCCTGCACAGTTAGGAAAATGTCACATTTTAAACTCACTTTTTATGGTATTTAATGACATATTAAGCACATAAGTAATAAACGCATAACACTGACAAATAAAGCTTTTCTTTTCATTTCAGAAACATCTGGATTCTTGTGGGGAAAAATGAAATTCTGCGACAGCTTGAAGGGAAGGGACAAAGGAAATATGTTCAAGACAAGATCTGGACAAATTTAAGAGATACATTAGGGTTAGAAAAAACATTTCCAAGGTGGTTTCACTAAGCAACAGCATAGAGCAACTTGAAAGTAAGGATGTATTGGCATTATACAATAAAAATGTCAGATTGTCCACTTAAACGCAGGTATGGTGGAAGAGCAGTTTTAATACATGCTTTGATCCAAATCTCGATATAAAAGGTCGAACGTCAAAACAGATAAAAGATGCTCTGGTTTCCTAGTGGAATAGTAGGTTATAACGGAATGACGAGTTTAACGCCGTTCGCCTGTTAGACGTTAGCGTTAGGGGGACGTTAGCGAAGACATGCATGCTGCAATGACCAACTTTTGAGATGGATCAGCCTGAATCATGACATTTCTCTCTTTATCTTGTTTTTTCCCACTCAGTCTGTCCTTTTTTCTTCCTTAGTCCTCTGCCAGTCTAACCCCGACCACATTGTCAGGAGAGAAACAGGCAATGGATCGTTTTACTTTTTCAGGAAGACACAGAGAAACAGGCAGAACCTAAAACTCCCCAAAACCACAGGGGAGAATAGGAGGAAGTGATGGCAGTGGAGATGAGTAAGTGGGAGGGGTGGAGGATTCTGATATCGGATGTTTAAAAGACGAGAAGAAGCTGTTTAAGCTTGTAACAGCTTTCTGATAAACATTCTGCTGAGACCCTACTTCACATTCATGAAAATAATGTTACTGGCAAAAAAAAGAGTCGGAAAATTTTACTTTTTGTCAGGATGTACATTAATTTCACTAAAACCTTTCCTGGTGAACTTATCTGAACTTGTGAATACACATGTACAGATGTTCAATGTTTAAATACTTATTGCACAACACACGCATGGCATGTTTTATGCCAAGATAATTCACCACAAACAAAAGAAAACAGCGTCAGAAACATGGATCAACCACTAAATATTCTGGGTCGATACCAGCTTGGATTTAAACAGTCCTCTTTATTATACTGTTCACATTTTGATAAGATCAAACTTACACTTACATTAACAACTTGACTAAAATATGCATCAAAACCATCAATCAAAAAGCAACAACCAGCATCCAAGAGGCCTAAATTGGACCGTCTGGAACATTTTCCACAACCCCGCAGTTATAGCACCGTCATAGAGTTCATGTGAAGTTTAACAACAATAGCTCCACAAATCTACATCTGTGTCAGTATTTTGAAATTGCTTGCTTTATGACACTGACAAAAAACATTAGCAGCTCCAGCTTGTTTTTGTAGGTAGAGGAGGAAGATTTAAAGACCATTTTCATAACTTAAAACCCCAATCTGCTGCATTCCTTCAAACAGCTGATCAGAAGTTAAAGTTACCCACCAGTTCTGCACCTATCATAGTCTGTGGTCTAATGAAGATGCTTGTATTCCTCCATCATCTCCACTTCTTCTCCAAAGACATAAACAGTGTTTTGAGTTCCTCCTGAAGACAGAAATCATCTCTGTTTTTTCTGTGTTCAAGATGGGGTGACTGTTTCAGCACACTCACAAATTTACTAAACCGTTCTTTGTTCTCTGTTTCTGGTCCATCACTGATGCTCCCTGCGGCAAAAAGATGTCAATACCAGTACCAGTCAGAGGTTTGCACACACCCATTACTTCTGAGTGGGAAGCTGTGTCCAAACTTTTGACTGGTACTGTGCATGCTCAGAACAAACATGCAGAGATCAACTTTGCCACGCTGCCTCATGTTAAACATATTATCACTTAACAGTAGCACCACTGACAGCACTAACAGTGGAGCAAGTCAAGTCATTGTTATTTAAGCAGATCACACATCCTTTAGCTGCTCACACAACACAACTTTAGAATACTAAGACCTGGTTTGACTTTAAACGACCAGAAATCTAAAGCAAAACCACATCAGTACTTCTCCTTTAATGCCATCAGACTGGATCAGGCTGAGGTCCTCTACTGAATGTAACTCATCTCCTACTCCTTCAACTGTTATTTATCAGAAATTGCAAGTAAATTAAACAATATTCACCCATTTATTTATTTGTTTATTTATGTATTTATTAATTAATCATTAAAACAGTACATTAGTTTCTTGGCTCTCATGGTTAGTACTTCCATTATTTATGTTTTTAAGTATTTGGCTTAAAATGTCTAATAATTTTGAATGTGTATTAAATAATACGCGTTTTTTTTTTTGTTTTGTTTTTTTTTTAACATTTTATGTGAATACATCCCAAAAAAATATTGCTAAAATCATCATTTTAACACCTTTGCTCAGTCACAAAGTTCATCCGAATCCAGCTGAGTAGATTCCAGCTAGTGATTTATTAATATAACTAAAAAATAAAATACTGATTACAGAATTACTGAATAAATTACTGATAACTGCAGACAGACCAACATGTGCTTTCCAGACACACTTTGTAAGGCCATATATTATAAATATATATCTATATATAGATATATATTTATGATGCATACACTGCACTTTCCTTTAATCTGGATTTAATGATGAAATTATTGTACATGACATAGTTTTATATATAAATTATTATAATCATAGTACCTCATTATTTAAATGCCCTCAGTTGTTTTGGTTCATTGTTCAACATTTTTGGGGAAAAGTAAAAAAAAAAGACTTATAATCCTTGTCTCACCCCGCCTTTGAGCCATAAGTTGTGTCAGGGGACTTTACAGACAGAAAGCCGAGACTTCTCTCTCACACACACAGGGTGGGTTTTATCGTCATGATCAGGTATGTATGAGAAAATCGACACACACAGACTCACTTGCCCTCTAGATAAGGAGGTACAAGTTTCCAGCTTTCTACTGCAGCCATATCCTGTTACTAATACTCTGCCCTGGGCATGCACAGCTACAAACACATGTGCACGCACTCACACACACACACTCATGCAAACACGGTGCCCTGGGGGCACAGGAACATCAACTTCCACTGAGAGCCTTAGTTTCTCACCCTTTTGCAATGTTTCACCTTTCAATCACCTCTTAGCTCTCGCTGCGTTTCACACCTGCTCCCAGACACGGGAAAGGTAGAAATGCACATTTGACCGTGAGAATTGATTTCCAATAGAACTTGTACGTGCAGGATCAGGTCTCAGAACATTGTGTATTTTGCAAAAGGAAGTCACAAATAAACTGGAGGAGTAATAAATTATTGCTACAGTAATTATATCTTCTAAAGCGTTGATGCTTCCTCATGTAAATGCAAACTTTTAGGAAAATGAACTCCACATTTTAGCTCTTTATAAATCAGCCAGATCTGCCAAACAGCACATGTGCATATAGTATGCAGAAATACTAAATAAACAAGCAGAACTTAGTTAAAAACCCAACAGTGTCCTGATATAAGCTGTATAGACAACAATTCAGGATGTTTAAGAAACAATTTTGCATGACTGAACGAATACGATTGTTAAAGTGACAGTATGTAACATTTAAAAACAAAATAGGCCCCATTAAAGCTGTGGAGGGGTCTGTAAATGTGGTGTATATGTGTTATTCTGGGAAAAGGTGACTGGTAAAACTTAATATTCAGACACGTCACAATTTCAGCCTTTGTCAGACTTGATAGAAGTAAAATTGGATGAATCGATGAGTGATGAATGTTCCTCGATCTGACATCAGCTTGTGTTTGCTGCTGGTCAGACTGTGCCGAGACATCCCAGTATAAAGCAACTCTGTGCTTGGACCCATAAGAAGATAAACTAAGCTCTCCTCCATGTTGAAGGACAGTCCCCCTCCCCACCACCCTTCTCAAACACTGACAGCCCCTCAGAGCTCCTTCAGCGACAGACTGTTATGTCTAAAGCATGAAGGAGCGAATGCAGGCCTTTGAGTCCTGCAGCAGTTACACTGGAAACCAGCACTGCTCCCAGTGGACCACAAACATACCACATAAAACCCAATATGATTTACTAATCTAAATACTTTTTTTTTCTTTCATTTTTATAACTTTTATAATGAGAAGTAGGTTTTTGGCTGAGGGTGCGACGCAGGCCAAGACCACCTCTACTATGATCAATGACCAGCTCTGCTTCCTGAATACCTCACTCTGAAAGCCATCTGGGTCTACCATCCTGCACATAAAGGACTTTTAACCAAAAACATCTGAGCTGATGTTTCACAATGGGGAGAAGAGCTATCAAGTGCTATCACAGCAGGGGTAGGACCCTCTATCTTCAGTGAACACCTCCTCTACCAACACTTTAACACCTCTAACCATCAATTACTTGCTATTTTGTACTAGTTCTACGTCCTGTTACTGAATGAATGTATTCTGATTTAGCAGTCAATGCATAGACTAGGATTTCTGAGGCTGGAAACACACAGACATGTTTGAGTTCTTAACAATCTTTCCATCCCTTCACAAACCAAAGTCAAGGTCGACTATTTTGCTTCACATTAAAGAATTACACCAGTATGAATCCTGTCTTTCTGCACTGAAGCTTGAATGTTTTGTTCACACTTGTAAAACTCTTTAACTAAAAGCTTCAACAAAATGACTACATGGGAATTAAATGATGTCAGAGATCTGAAAGCAATCATGTTGTCGCCTAGTGTCACAATGTCAGAAATACTTCCATCTTTAACCAGTTATCCTTATCATATATTGGGACAAGTGGTCCAATTAAAAGCCCAAGTTGAGCTTTAACTGTAACAACCACCCCCCCCCCCCCAAATATCCCTTGCCTCTAATTTAGTTTCTTGTATATGTGACAAGTAGTGATTATTAAGTAAAATGAAACCGTGAGTGACAGTGAGCGGAGTGCAGGTGAGCGTTCTTTGGGTCAGAAATGTGCTGATGCTTAACCTCCCCCATCCCTGCTTCTTCCCTCCAGAAACAGGTGCGGTTCACTTCCTTTAGGCCAGGTTCAGAGGTCTTGAACTTAAATGCAGTGTCATGGAACATGTGAATTTCACTCTGAAACATTATATTTCCTTACTTCATGCAGCACACATTTTATACTCATCTGCATCCTTTTGACTATCACTTCCAGCTTGGCCAGACCCAAGCTGCTTTCCTGTCTTTCTTGCCTATTAGCATGCAAGTCGATCCACAAATAGGACAAATTAACATACAATACAATACAATACAATACAATACAACTTTATGTATAAGGCACTTTAAAAACAACAATGTTGACCAAAGTGCCACATTGTGGAGGGTTTAAAAAAACAGAATAAATAAAAATCAAAATTAAAACAATAAAATCAGATGTAAAAAGTCAACTTATTGTGCAGAAAGCCAGCTTAAACAATTGGGTCTTCGGTGCAGATTTAAAAGCAGATATAGTGGAGGCCTGTCTAATGTTTAAAAGGAAGCTCATTCCACAGTTTAGGTGCTGCCACGGCACCACATGCGGTCCCGTTGGATTGCAAAGATATTTCCTGCTTCAATTAATTCATCTGTTAGTTTAGATTAAAATAAATCTGAACATACATCAACAGACACCAGTACTTCTGTTGCAGCTTTCCCACAAATAAGGTTTCATACATGAGTGACACATTACAAGTAACAACACTTTTTATGATCAGTATGCGGGTCTTGTATAGACAGTTATATATATCTTATATATAAATATATATTATATTTTATATATATATATTGTATATCACATCTCCACTGTGCATTGTATATAGTATTTTGCTCGTTTTGCTTGTTCTTTCGATTTTTTTTTAACTCGTAGTGGATTTTAGTTATATTTTTATTTTTATTATTATTATTTACTACCTATTTGCACTATCTACTTTGTTTGCACCTTTCATTACTATTTGCACCCTCCTTGTTGTTTTTGAGAGCCTATGTAACAGTGAATTTCTCCACTGTGAGATAAATAAAGTCTTATCTTATCTTATCTTATCTTATCTTGCTGGACAACAAGTTGAACCAAGAGGCGATTCTGAAATGGGCTAAAATTAGTAGCTCTGTCTTACTTTCTGTTAAGCTTCCAAGCAGGAAGCTTTGCTTGATGGTTTATGTTTAAATAGTTCAAAACCAGTCAGGCCAGTGTTTTTTCTGGCCACAGCAGATTAGTTCATACATGCCTATGTTGTGTCATCCTCATGTGCAAAACTTGTGGAATGAAGATTATAAGAATTTTTTTCTTTTCTTTCAGAAGTAGCGAGGCAAAAATGACAAGAGTTTAGAGACGTATTAAAGAAACACTATTACACATCGGGTTGAAAACACTAAAAGTAAAGTTAATCACTGCTTAACATTCATACTAGATTAACTAACTTGTGGTTATAACAATTCTAAATCAATGTTATAGAAAATTCAGGTAAGCACATATTAATCTTTATATATCTCAAGAGAAAAATGCCAGTTTTCTTTTAAAGTTCTCATTTTGTGATTTACCTAACAGCTACCATGTGGCTCACTGATAATGTCAACAGCAAGCAATGCAGCAGAACATAAATATATATAACATGACAACCTGTCACTGTGTGTCTTAACCTCCAAGCTCAGAAATACACACACTAACACACACCTGAGGAAGGTCTTGACATGTTCACTCAAAGCCTCAAGAGTTGGATTAGTGAGCTTATCGACAGTTAACACCCACACACAGTGAGTGGCTGGCTGGACAGCTCCCACAGCACTGAATGGTAAACAGTAGGCTGTAGGTGACATACCTGGAATTTAGAAAATGCTCATTCATATGAAGTTGCTCTTCTGCACTGCAGGGCATTTCAGTCTTTGTTTCTGCTATGAGTGTGTGTGTGTGTGTGTGTGTGTGTGTGTGTGTGTGTGTGTGTGTGTGTGTGTGTGTGTGTGTGTGTGTGTTAATGTAGATAAACCTTTCAGGTTGAGCAAAACTGTCAGAACCAACAACATACACGCACGTGTGCTCAAGTGTTGAACATAAGTTGGAGAAATTAGACTTTTCAAATGTTGGGCACAACAAGCAACAAGCAAAAAAGGGAGAAATAATCTGCCCAACATTAAAATGCATATCAATATTGAGAAAGTGCATTAATTTTTTAGGTAAACTTGCACCATATGACACCAACATTAGAACTACATGTCCCTCTTTGTTTTTCTTTTATTGTTTTACAGACAGACTGAGGTTGGTTTACAACACAAGATCCAAAACGGAGGTGGGTCAATGCAAAGGGTGCGAGGTCCGACTTTTATACCTCCAAATATGTTAAAGATAAATCACTGTGTGATCGATTCAATGGTTAATGTTGTTTTAAAGACCAATATCTCCACATTTTTACCTTCACCTTAAGCTTCATATCAATCCATTTACTAGAATATTAAATTAAATTATCAAAACATTATAAGAAAGCAGAAACCAATTTAAACCAGCAAACAGACAAACAAACAGACAGAAAATCTAGATTATAAACTCTTTTACCAGCAGGGAAAAGATCTGGGAATTGAGTATCAGAAATATTTTCGATCACAAGTCTGTTCTTCACAACATCATGATGTAAAGAAAATATCTATAAACAAACCCAAAGTAATAATTTACTGAAAACAGTCTTTGGTTAAAATCTGTTGGAAGTGGATGTCTTGTATTTTTTTATTTAAAACTTTTTTTTTTCGGTCGAGAACCTTAGCTTTGATTACATTTCTTCACAAAGAAGACACAGATGCATAATAAATATAAACATTAACACATGATATTAAGAAATAATCCTTTTCAACCTCGCAAAAAGGATTCTTTTGCAAACTTCATGTGAACGTTTTATTATAACGACTGGTGACTGACAGACAAGGAAGTGTACTCTGTCAGTACTTGCAACAAGTTCTGTGCACTTTACAGACTCACTTTAACCCATTCACACCTGATGCAACTTATGATCAACCGCTTTCAAACATATTTTATAGAGACAGGAATAAAGATCTAAAAACATGGTGATGCTGACAGGACTATGATGAAAGTTGAACATTTAATCTTTTTGAGTTTGGTTTATCTTTCTACTTTCTTCATGTGCTGAAAAGTGAAAAGAGACCTTTTTTTAAAAAAAAAAAAAAATCTGAATGGGTTAACAAAGTCAAGCTTTCCTTTTCGGTTTAAATGAACTTCAGTTCTTGGTAATTAACTTGTGTATGGTCTGGTATGACTACAAACTGGTAAAACTACATCTGTCAGTTCTGTGGCTTACAGTTTTTGCCCCATTATCACATGGAGACTTAGACAAATACTTTAATGTGATAGAAAACGTCTATATATTCACATGCACACAATGATGCTCTGTGCTGAAGATACTTCCCACACAGAGACCCTGTCTCGTCTCCTTATTTCTGTGGTTTTCTGTCATTCCAGTGATCTACTTCCTGGCTGTTTTTAGCCAGGTGTCTCTTATGTGAGTGTCTGCTACTTGAGTAGTGACATGATCAGGAGAGTCAAACAGAGTTCACTTGGTGAGAACAGGAAAATCTGCCAGGACTGTCATGTCCCCGCACCTTTACTGGAAAGCTACCACACACACACACATACAAAAGGAAACAATACCCTTTGTATTCAATGCTATGTTTAAAATATGATAAGATTTTCCATCTCAAAGAATGGAGTTATTAGAAAATTATATTTGCCAACAGGAAATAAAAAGCACCTTTAACTTTTTTTTTTTTATACATTTCCACCCATCTCTGCCAGCATTTCCTTGATCTTTTAGGGGAGAAAAAAAAGCACAAAATACTGCTGGAGTATTAATAAAATAAAGAAAACAGAAGGGCACAATATCATGTATTTGGACAACACATGAACCCATTTCCCACATGATCCTTGTGTCCTTGGAGTTTTCTGGAAGTCCCCCTGTGAAAGCTGAGAAGTGCTGCGTCTCTTATTTGGTCAGCGCTTCATTCCCTTGGCCCGTCTCCATCAAAGACCTTCTGTTTGGTGGTAAAAGAGTCCAATTTCTCGGCCTCCCACAACCAAACCCTATAGAGGCCTAGAGAGGAGGACTGAGATCAGAAAGGCACTAAGTGAGTGGGGGCCAAGTGGAAAAGCCTGGGGAGTGAGTAGAAAGAACTACCCGAATAAGGGTTCCCTGCCTGGGGAGAAGAGAAATGTCTTGTGAGGGAGAGGAGAGGAAAAGAGAGGCTACATTAGAAGGATATTTGTGCATGAGTGTGTATTATATGCTGGGCCAGATGATTGTGTGTGTGGACTTTATTTCCCCACTGTGCCTCCATTAGCGAGACCCTGGAGAGAAATGCATTCAGCACATCATTCATTATACTCAGTCAGCTGTCGTCTGTGCATTCACACACACACGTATGTGCGCCAAGCACACACATAAAGTCACCCATGTATGATCAAAACCTTGTACATGTAACAGACACATTATTGTGGTACTTCACACATTAAAATGCAAAGCTTGTCAGTAATACAGACAGTCTGAGTAACTGGAGTCATTTTCAACTGGACCACCGAGGCATCAGCTTCCTCCGATGAGCCCTTTTAAAACTTTAACTTTAAAAACTTTAAAAAGTTAAAACCAGTCTGTAGAATAAAGATACACTTCAATCCCTAAACATGCAGTGAAATTTTAAGCAAAAAGTCATTTGATATCAGACATTTTTTAAAGGAACTGCTCCAATATGATCAACCAATATCCACTGGTTGCACATAAGATTAACCAGAATATTTAATGATTTAGGACTAAACCTGTAAGGTATTTGTTAATGAGGGCCTCAGACATATTTACATATAGCAATAACTACAGTATAAATGCCAAAAGACAGGTGGAAAGAAGTGCACTGGACAACCTCCATGACTTTAAATTTAGTCTCACTTCACCACAAAGCAGATCTTTTTTTAAAAGGCATAGCTAAAGTAGCAACATTAACGGAACTAAGAGCAGCTCACAGATCTGATTGGTGCTTATATTCATGAAACAACCCCCAAATCTCAAAACAAGCAGATGTAGCTATGTTTGCGAGGCACAAACAGAACGTCAGCTCCAAAAATACAAAGCAAACATGAATTATAATACCCTGCGACTCTTTAAATTGATTTTGTGACCTTTTGGCAGTTCTTAATCCCAAATTGTAAAACACTCCCCTGAAGCACAGAACTTCTAACAATGAAGCTCTCCATTCGGAAGAAGACAGTGAAATGCATTGTTTGGCCAACGCGGTAGGCTGCAGCTAATTGTGTGTCACGGCTAACAACAACAACCCAGAAAACTATGTAGAAAAAAAAAAAACCTTTCCCTTCTACAACACCCCTCCGATTAATCCTGTTCATTTTTACACTGAGTTGTACAATGTTTTGGGGTTTTTTTTCTTATAAGAATGTCGCGGAAATTTTTTGTTCTCACTTAGATTTTTATATATTTCATAGTCCAAGCCTTTAGTCATTTCTGATTATAGCTTTGTAGGCTTTCTGAAAAGGTCATGATGAATTTACGAACTTATGCTTAGTTACACAGACTCTGCTTATTCCCCTTTACAGACAATGTGTAGAGATCTGACATGTCTGCATTCAGACATCTGAGATCTGACTAGTTAGAACACTCTCTTCCTTGAAGAGGGTTACAGCTAACAACAGACATTTCTTGTTTAGAATAACATAGATTAAGGGCAGACAATTGACATCCTTATGCAAGGGTAAAAGGATGGTTAAGCCGGGACTCAGGTAGAGCATTCCAGACTTCTGCCCCGTCGGACCTCTGGACCGTCTCTCCAAATTGCAATTTGTATTATTCTGTACTTTATTTTCTGTTCAATAAACTTTGTAATCTTTTTCACTTCAGAACCAGACTTCTCGTCATTGACAGACTTTTTTTCCACAACAAGAGTGAAAGAATGCATATTAGAGATGGTGCAGACGTCATTCTGAATAACATTTCTTAATGTTCTGAAAATGTGCAGTCACCTGCTGATCTGATCTTCAGTTCAACTGTCTCATTTCTAACTCTGCAGCAGATAATAAAAGACGGAAAACAGTGGGAAGATGGACGGGTAGACGGGTGTCTCTTGTGAAAATGAACATGTGAAGCAAACACCTTCTACGTCCGGGTCGAGTTTCGTTGCTCTGACAACCGTAAGCAGAGAGACTGAGAAGAGAAGTACATACTTTTCCAAATGGGCGTTTTTAAAAATCATCACATGAATACACAGCAAGTTTGTACATAACTATAATAAGTCATGGATTTCAACGAAAGCAACAGATGAGAAAGTACTTAGAACTCCCTACAAAACTGATCACAGTTTAGTGTTAATAATCCATAACAGGCAGATTCTACTATGAAACTATTAATATAGGTTTTTCATTAAATCTCATAGGGGGAAATGCAATATTTCCTTATAAAATACAGTTGAAAGATGAAATAAAATAGCAATGAAAATGGAATGCGTTTGATAGAAAAACATGAAATGGAAATGAACACAGGGCTGGGTAATTTGAGCAGAACCAATCTTGGGATAATCTCCAACATGAGCCAAAATGACACAATCACCACAGTTGTGGGAATCCCCAAACGCAAACTACACACCGATACACTGACGTGTCAGTCGCGAGTACACCAGATCTTCCACATTCATGCATTCAATTCTGTAAACTTTTAAGGTCTGATCACATTATCCACTTGCATCCGTCTTGCTGTATACTCCCACCATTGGGTTAAAAAGCTATGAATTTCCTTCTGCCCAACAAATACCAGTAAAAGACTCAAGTGTACAGTATGTGAATATATAGAAAGCAACGGTGGAATGTGAAATTGTACATTTTAAAAAAAGACAGTAAATGTAATATAATATATCCCCAAATATGTGTAGAAAAACATTACTTGTTTCGCTTCTTATTTCTGTTTTGCACTTGTCAGTCTCACCTGAGCAAAAGGGCCTGGGAACATTGTGCTTCCTCCTGCTGTGAGTGACAGCTCACGGCCTCAAGGCAGCCAGCTCCACCCCCAGGTGAGGTCTGACCATCTCAGGTTTCTCATTCATTCATCTCCTGCCTTTGCTTCCTTTCCCTCATTTATTGTAATGCACTTTAGCACTTTGTCACCTGACAGCACTGCAGTGATGCATAACAAAAAACATAGTAGCAAAATAAAAAAAGTTGCACAAATGTGTAATAACATATATATACACGCACAACATTGAGCAAATCAGACATTTTTATATAATGGGATTTTTTTTGTTTTAAAAAGTGTACTGTACTGTAATATAAAATACAATATAGACCTACAACAGAAACATAAATATAAAATGACACAACTTCAACACAGCAGTATGATTCAGAGAGCCAGAATGTGACTTAATGAGTTTCTGAATGCATGTGTATGTATAGAGCCTAAGGTAGTGAGATTTCAGTTACAGAGAAGTTTTTTTTTTCCCAGGTGAAAAAACAAAGTGGCACGTAGCGCAAGCCAGAATAAAATCTCACAGCCTCGGGTGGCTGCAGCGCTGCTGTACAGCCATACCTCTTCTGACTCACTCATACCTGTCAGTTTCTTAATTTTTAATCACTTTGGAAGTTCTTTAAAAAAAAAAAAAAGGATAAAAAAAAAGTCCATTGTGATCAGGCTGGCAAGCTGGAATGACCTGATCAGACTCTGCACACTATTTTTATAACAAGTCTGCAAAATTAAACATGACCCTTCAACTCTTCACTGCTTTACAGTGTTGGAGAAGTTGTCAGTTATACTTACAATGTAGTAAGCACTTATTTTCCAACATTAAAGTTACACATGTGAACAAAAACCTCATCAAACAGTGCACAATCAAATGAACAAAAACGATAACTACATAAGAACAGGTTACATAATGTAGAAATGTTGTAAGTCAATCATTTTAAACTTAGAACTGCATTTCCGACTTGTTTGATGGCACAGTGACATCTACTATGCACGTTTCTGGATCTGTTGCTGAGAGCTGGGGGCTTTTTCTTTCAGGATGCTGCATGATGGTGCAGCTGACTTTTACTTTACGCACCACATCGCATATAAGGAGATAGAGGTGGTAGTGGCTTCGGTGGTAGAGATGCTTGTCTTGTGACCTGGTGGTCTGTAGTACTGTTCCCCCATGCTGCTGCAGCCCTAAAAGGGACACAATTGGTCTCTGATGGCCGATCGCAAGCCCGTATAAATGCAGATGGTTGTGTCAGGAAGGGCATCTAGCGTAAAATGTGCTAATTCAACTGTGTGATGAATCGCTGGCGACCCCTTCAGAGGGACAAGTCGAAAGGACAACATTGCATGGAAGCAAGTGGATATCAACATACCAGCCTTTCTGAACGCACAGCGTGGCTGATTAAGCAGAAACACAAGAGGACAAAATTGAAGAAAGTGAAGAAAAGGAAAAAGATAGAGAAGCAAGAAAGGAGGCAGGAGTCAAGATAAGACTGTAAGATAAATGTCGAAGGGGCCATGTCACTGAGAAAATCAGCAAAACTTCTGTGGTACATCATTAAAACAGATTTTTTGTTTTCTATATTTATCCAGGTTTAATACTTTATAAAGTCTCCAAAACAACTTTTCATATAAGCTTCAAATATCAAAGAGCTTATAAAAATGTTTACAGTTTAAAGAACAGTGCTCCAAAGACACTTCATAATATTTAAACAGTACCTAAACGTTCACAGAGTTAAAGTTCAAAGCAGAAACGTAAGTTTGGCAGGGTTTTCCTTGTGATGCTAAATCAACAGATGGGATCTGAGTATTTACATATATTAAGCTATTTACTTACTTATAATTACACTGTACTTGTATTTGCTCTCCTTGCAGAGTATGCATCTATGTGTGAAGAAGATGGGTTGGACTTAATATAGTACTCTTGATTTAAACAAAGAAGAAGGTAAGTAGAGTATAGGATGGATTTAGAGGGTAACTGTGTATCACTTTGCTTTAGTTAGTCAGTTAGTCTCCATTACCCTGGTAAATGCACACAGAATGAACTATGAGCAAATGAAACAAATGGAGACAAGGATAATGTTCTCAGCCATTAAAATAAAAGTGCCAAAATTAGCTCTGAAAAATATGTAAAGTGAAACGCCGACTTCAAGCCATTCATTTCCTGCGGTCTCCAGGTAAATATTATGAACCGTACTCATGAATACTGAGCACACAATCCATCACAACATAGACTGGCCAAGTTTGAGCTCACTGTTACCCCAGTACCAACGTAATTAGCTTGAAAATTATATTCTTTGCTGAACAAGTGTGTGTGTGTGTGTGTGTGTGTGTGTGTGTGTGTGTGTGTCTGTGTAACTGTGCAATCATGCTGCACCACTGCAAACTTCAATGGCAGAGCAACATATTATCTAACTCCAGGATAGTGAGTTCCTGTAACTGCAAAAAGTTGGTAGAGAGCCAAGGCTGAATGTTCACAAATATACAGACATCCCAGATATGCATGTATACACAAGACGCCTCAATTATACACAGAACGTGTAAAGTTACATTTTCAAATAAATGAGGCAATTATTTACTTATGCACTTCATGATGGTGATTAAGTCATTAAACATGCTCATAACATGTTCACACTCTTCTTATGAATACACAGCAAGTTTGTACATAGCTATAATAAGTTATCTCTTTCAACAAAAGCAACAGATGAGAAAGTACTTAGAACTCCCTACAAAACTGATCACAGTTTAGTGTTAATAATCTATAACAGGCAGATTCTACTATGAAAGTGCTCAGCCCTGAGAGAGAGAGAGAGAGAGAGAGAGGTGCTATGCTGATATAATATGCCTAATGTAAGATATTTAAGTAAAATCATGACTAATTTTGTTCATTCTTTTAATTTATAAATTAAGGGCCTGATATACTAAAGGTTTGCATTTACAAAAATGTAAACAATCTATTCAGTTATCTCGTGATCTATCAAACCTGAAAACTATTTTGCTAACAGAAACTGCGCCTATATTTAAGACACTTTTAAAGAAAGTGCAAACATTGTGTTCATAATTGCGTACACATGGCTGCAGAAACAAAGTAAGTAGATGCAAAGAACACATTTCACCCTCATGCAAATATCAATGGGATGAATGAGAAGACAGCCATCAAAACATACCGTTTAACCAGCATAGCCATTTTAGAGTTGTTGGAGAAAGTGAGGATGGATTTCAAGCCAGCCATGTGGAGGAGTCGTGGAACGACAGGTATTGCGTGTCGCAGCTTGGATCCCCTGGTCCTGTTTTTCAGATGTGCTGTCCAAGTCCTAAATGCTATGTGTCACCAAACGGCCATGGTTATTAGGTTTCCATGCTCTCTGCAGTCATTAACTGAGACCAAACAAAACTTTTTTGCAGTGGCTGGATTTCATAGCGTAACAGGAGCAAATGATTGCATCCATGCAGTTTGTGATCCCCACACCATGTAACATGTGTACAGAAATAGCAAATACACGCATTTACTGATTGTGAGGCCAAAGGCATAATTACCAACATTATGGCAAAATATCTTAAGTTAGCGCATGCTTCTTTTATTTGGAAAAATACCCTTTACTGTTCTCGAAGTTGCCAAACTGTCAAGTTTTTAGATGGCTGACTTGTAGGTGGGTCAATTTATGAAATTCTTAGCAAAAATATATTAGGGCATTAGAAACAAGGGTCAAATTCATTCATGTTATCTTTTGTTTTTTAAGGTGACAGTAAATACACCCTACGCCTGGGGTGTCAAACTCCAGTCCTCAAAGGTCAGTGTACGGCACGTTTTTATTTGTTTCCCTGCGCCAAAACACCTGATTCAAGTCAAGTGGATCCAACAGCTTCTTCTCAATCTATTCACTCATTTTGGTCAAGTGTGTTGGAGTATGGACACAACAAAAACCTGCAGGATACTGGGCCTTGAAGACTGGAGTTTGTTACCTGGGCCCTACACCCTTCCTGTTTTATTTGGAGACGTTTCTTTATGTCAGTATTTCTTTTGTTAGCCTTTATACCGTCTTTTTACTTCATCCACTGTTTGTGTAATTTTACCAACAACATTAATTTTATCCTAAATTTGCTCCCATATAGCGTTTCTTTGAGCGGTAGTCAGATTTTTTGTAGTAAATCATGCTTTTTCTCCAAACTCACCATGCTGCACATCACAAAACATGTAACACCCTAATTTAAATAAGGTGTCTGCAACACGTTTGCACGTTTCGCCAGCAGTAAATTACAACACACTAATTGGGATCTTATTAAATCTGGACCCTGGATCTCACAGTAGAGACACTTAAGTCTTAAGTATGTACAAAAATAAAAAAGAAACCTTAACTTCAGTGAAACTAGTAAAGTTTCCACTTTCTGGCCAACATTTTATTGGTTAATTAAAGCTAAGCCTCAGGTGATTAGAGAGCTTAACTTCCACTTGATTGTCAGACTCTAATCACTTATTAATCTGAAAATGAGACCACAGCTGAAGGAGGAGACACTCTTCAGGTCATCACAATGAGGTGGAGAGGACAGGTAAATAGATGGATTTCTCTTCTTGTTCCAATGCCTTCAACCCTACCTGCCAGCTGGCCAGACAAAAGCAGAGACTTCTGGTGCATATTTATATGCATTGCTGGGTCAAAACTGGCCCCACATCAGAATGGCCTCTTACTAAACTATTAATAACAATACTGTTGGAGAGTGTGTGGAGGATTCTGGCAGTGTCTGTGTGTCTGGCTTGCCCTCTCTAATCTGTTCTCCGTCAGCAGTGACACATATGCAGACACACCAGAAAACCAGAAGCATTTATAAAGAGTAACACACTTGCGTGCATGCACATGGACACTGACACACACACACACACACACACGCACACGCACACACACACACAGATGCACACCTCTTCTTCCCCACTTGGCTTATGATGAACTGACCACGACACGCAAAGAGGCTCAGGAGATTGAGCATGATGACTAAAACTGCTTCTCATTCATCACTTTTTTCGGTCCTCTTTCTTCCCTCTTCACCGGCCATCATAAATACCACGAGTGAGAAAATCTATTGCCCCACATCTTAACACATGCACATTGAAAATGTTATTTCAATACATGTATAAAGAGCCATTTCACTTTTAAATAGAGTTTGGTTGATAGCAAACTCGATACTTCTTTGATACTTTGATACTTCTGAAATGAATTCAGTGTGCCCTGTTCATGCGAGTGTTATCAAGACAGAAAATATCCACAAAAAAAGTTTTTTTTATTTTTTTATATATATTTTGGCAGGGGCGAGTGGGAGGTGTTGGAAGCGAGAGGGGCAGATGCTCAATGGCTTGAGGCACAGGAGTAAACTCTTACAAGAAATTTTTCACTGAGACTGTTAGAAAATCATTTAAAAAAAATCACAATCTCAATTATCAAAGCCTCCGATCTTTGAAACTGTGGAGGAACAACAGTCAATACTGATATATACAGTATTAAGGGACCATTTTTGCTGTTATTTCTGCTATTTGCGTGTAAAATGATAGAGCTGTTTATTTGGTGATGCAAATACCCTCTCACATCACTGTGATAGAATTACAAGCTGCAGTCATTTATCATTGGTGAGAATACATGGTGCACCATCAGTATTCAGGAATTCACTGTTACACTGTAAAATGTATCATTGGCTTTAATAGAATAAATCTAGAAAAAGTAACTGTTTATTTTAATTAAGTGAGTTATATTAATCTGATAGATATATGAACTGTGAAGGGAAAACATGTTAATAAAAATACCCTAATTAGTTGAATTAACAATAAGTACATGAGAAATGATGATAATGGTGATGGTTGGGGCACAGGATTTTCCACAATGCATTTCACTTCTACTAAAAAATTTGATATATTTCTCTTTATAAAACCCTTAGACTTTTACTTTGGCAGATTTGTAACAGTTGAAATTACACAAAACCTTTTGCATTTCTGTTATTTGGTTGATCAAAAATTCAAATGATACAAAAAGGTTCGGATTGATTTCGGAAAACATCTAAGACAAACTGCCATTTTCCATTTTCCAATCATTCAAACTAAAATATCTCCAACTAAAAGGTATTTTTTTTAAAAATCCTTGTCATCCTTGATGATCTTTAGCGTTAAAGCTTTTAGTGTGAGGAACCATGGTCTCAGTTAAACAGACAGAAAAACATGTTCTGGTCTCCAGTTACCAGGCATGCCAGTGTTTAAATCCAGTTTTCCAGGCAGCTGCTGCACCGTCACAAAGATGTCTGTTGTCTCACATTAGTTTGAGTAGAAACTCTGCTCACACCAAGTTCCTGCTGCACAGTAATAAAGATTTGGACACCATCAGTTGTTTCAGGTAATGTAGCATTCAAATCATCATGTGTTGAAACTAAAAACAACATGTAGTAAGGAATCTCTTTTCGTTTATATGAAATTGATCAAATCAAGTTTTTTTCCACAGTGTTATGATCAAACTGATCAAGTTCATAAAGATCTGGCAAACATTTTAGTCTATTGTACTTAAAATGACTAAATACTCGAATACATATTCGATTTATATGCTCAAATGAACAAGATATGTTTCTCAGTTTGCCTATTTTAAGTAAAGCCAACTAGTCAGATTTTACAGTGTACATTCATTGTTCAAACACATACACATTCATAACACACATACTGCAAATTGTCAAAAAATATCAAAGCACCCTGAAGAATTCAAGAGTGGACTGATCATTACAGACAAGCACACACTCACACACAGAAACTCTAGTGGTTTCCAGTGGAGCAGAAATACCATTATACAGTTAACTGTACATTACAAATGGGCTGCCAACTGTCTCTGGAGTATCACATGACCACCTATGCCTCCTACAATTGGCTGGCAGGAGGAACGGTATGAGTATCAGGTTAGCGATTGATTGGGTGATGTGTAGTGGAACAGATGGAACAGAGAGGAAGTGTATTCCCAGGAAACCACACCAAACCATTGGGTTTTTTCACAGGCAGCAGAAGTGGACACATACACACACACACACTAACTAGACAATTCCTAAATCTACACCTCTCTCCTTTACCGACTGGTTCAGGCTCTTCCTGTCTCTCTCTCCAGCCCTCACAGGCTATTCGCTTCTGCATAGATCTTCATTATGTTTAATTACATTCTCAGGTTTCACTGGAATGAATCCACATGTGAGTGAGTTGGAGGCATTCTTTTCCTTTCCAAATTCTCAAACCATTTACTATCTAGAAAATACAATAAATTAACAACAGACAAAAAGTGGGATTGACATAGTTTTCCACTGCAAGATTTATGCTAACAGGAAAAGCAATGCTTCACCTTGATGAGATTCATATTATTACTATCCAACTCCAAACACTGTTGACCTTTTTAGAAACTGGGTTACACTAAATAAGAACTTTGTTTACAAGAGAAAGATAACAAATAAACGGATAGCTAATTAGCATGATAAATACACAAAAGTAAACAAATAGAGGACTTTTTTTAAAAAAACTTTTTAAGTCAAGCGATTTGATTTACTGAGATCTGTAATTACAGGTTCAGGAAATACTCTCATTTAATCTTCTCTGGTGAACTATCAAGAATAGACGTAATGATTTACTTGAGAAAAATGGCTTGATGTATATTATATCTGCTGTCTTTAGTTTCATCCAACAGCACCAGTTTTCCTCTGTGAGATTTAAGCTTTATGTTTAAGCTTAACTTCATGCTTATAAATAAAGAAAACATAATATAGTCATAAGTAAGACAATAGTTAACCTGTTTGGCTTAAATTGAACCTACTAAAGTACAACAACAGACTATTGCAAACATTTTAGCCCCTAGACTGTACAAGCCTCAAAAAGTCTTTTTCTACAAAATATTGAACTCAAGATTTTAAAAAATGTGTTTTTCCCGTCTTACTAGTAGGGCCAGAAGGGAAACATCTCATAGATTGCACTGCGTCAATCTCCTCTCTGTCTCAGGTGTAGTGGGGAGCTGGGTACAATTGGAATTGTGCAAAAAGTCTGAGTATCTAGGATGAAGGACTCATTGATTGGGTGCAACTTGAAGTTTTACTTCCTGTTAATTGTATATCATAAGCTAATTCAATTTACAAAATAAGTACATGAATAAATAAGAACGATGCTAAAATAATTAGAATACTGCTGTATGTTGCATCCACACTGAAGGACTTGTATTGAGAAACATAGAGAACTGTCCTATAGAAAATATCAGTATCTCTTTATTTGATAGTATTAAAGAGTTTAAATTTCAGATTCAGTTTTTGACTTACTGAATTAAACCGGTATTTGGTGATATGTGTACCAGCTGATGATCTGATCGCTTATGGAAGTGTCATCACTGTTGTGTCCTGCCTCCCTGGTGTCCCTTGGGATGTTCCTGCTCAGGTTCTCCTCCATCTTTGCCTGCAACTGCACCCAGTGATTACACAACTGTCCCTCATCTTTTTATCAAACTCTGTTGCTGCACCTGTGGTATTAAGCACACTCCTCCCTCTCCCTTCATTTGTTCGGACTTTGTTTTTCAATCTAAATAAACCTTTTTTTTTTTTTTTTTTTTAAATCTTGGATTAGTCTTTGAGTCTTCCTGTACCAAGTCATGACAATCTCCAAAATGCATTTACAAGTTAGATGTAATGATTTATGTGTTGCTGTGTATCTGTGACCTGTTTTTGCTTTCTCGATTATGTCTGGGAGGAAAAAGCTGTGAGGAGCATTTTAATTTACTGATGATGTTGTACTACCATAATCATGCAAGTACAAAGATACAGCCCATTATTTGCTGTGATGAAATATCTGTGAAAAATGCACTTTTTGCCACAATATGTTACTCTTCGGACACTGCAAGTGTAAAGACTATAGCCCAGTTTTAAAATAGGATTTATCAACAAAAAAACTGTGGGTCTTTACGAAAAGATTCATGACTTTTGGCTGATATGTTCTGTTGTAAAATTGAGGAAAATAATTTTACAGATGTCAAACTAATAAAGTGGATCAAAACAGCCCACATATTATATATGTATGTATATATATATATATATATATATATATATATATATATATATATATATATATATATATAATATATATATATATATGTATGTGTATGCATATATTACCCTTTATTACGGTCATATAAACATAACATATTTACAATCCTGTGTTTAACCTACAAAGTTAATTATTTAATGTCAGAACAGGCATATGATCTTAAGCTTGATTTATTAGTTTATACAGATGCAATAAAGCAAATTTTACTTCCCTTGAATTGTAAAAGGTGCAACACTACCTTCAGATTTTAACACCAGGTTAATTCATGTCCAGGACGAACTACTTTGGGAGCCTGAATCAATGTGTAATCGGTGTTAAGGAAATTGCTCCCATGTGTGTTACTACTACTGAAAGCACTGTTAGGTCCTGTTATTAATAGCATGCTCAAACACACAGCTAAACAAACAGCTGCCAAATCTAGCTAACCCTGTGTTTGCCCTGGGGGATCTACACACTTGTAGGCTAAAAATGTTTGTAGATCCTTCACACAGTAGCAGCTGTAGAAGTTTGGATCGTCTGTACTGCTACCGTTTATGGATTACTGCTATTCAAATTTCTTGCATGTTTAACTGAATGAGCACAGCGTTTTAGCCTGATAGACATGTTGTAGGTGAAATTGTCTTTAAATGATTTCATATTGTTAAAAATTTAAGTGTTTGTTTTTTAAACTTGCACTTGAGCCCTTGAGCTCAGCTGAACTGAAACATATTATGTACTAATCAGCATGTCAGCCTCTAATCTTAAAAAGTGTTTCTATAAGAACCACTATCTGGCCGATTCAACAAGCACCACAACTGTCACCATCGTTGCTTGTGTCAGCAAAATCTGCATCTGGTTTGGTGGGCTGCTTTGTTTCTACCAGTCAGTTGATGTTATTCCTGATCCAGTGTGAGCTTCTGCAACACATGTTGTAGCCAAGATCCTTCCCCAAACAATCCACACCAAGAAAATTCCATGGAAAATTGCTTGTCTGGCCATGCTTCTTCTGCCTCAGTAAATATGCACATTAGGACATTTTCTGAGTTTGTTGGTTGATATTAAACTTCAGAGGTAGATTCATTGATAAATGAGCCTTTTCATGGAGTAAGTTGATATTTTTTTCTCAATAAATTCATTCTCCTGCCCTTGAATCTTCCTAACATTTCCATTAACATCCACACAGTTCCACAGTTTGTCATAGATGACTTCCTGTTGAACCCCAAGCCACAATGGATTCACAGAATGAGAAGCATTTGCCAGTCACCATTTGTCTGGTGGCGGCTGGAAGAGGAGTTTTTTTTTTTGTTTGTTTAGTTCATGATTTGGACATTTGGAAATCAGGTCAGCCTTCTGACAGATTCTGTGTTTGCTTCTGGCGTTCTACTTGGCTCTTTAGAGGCTCTTCCCCCCAATTGTTGCCCTCCTTTTCAACCTTCTGAATGCCCTAATCATCTGCCAGCCTCCTGTCTGGCCACCTGAGACGCTATGTATAAAAGCACAGCATTATTCATAACCCACAAGGTCTCACACTATTCACTAGTTCCAGCTACCTGCCATGCCAGTGGTTACTCCATCTGAACCGATTCATTTAACTTTCTAGTGTTATTCCATAACTGTCAGTTAATCCATATAAATACTTGGTCTCTCACACTCTGCTTGGTTTTGGTGAAAGTTGTAATACTGAACACCTAAAAGCAGATGTATCCCTTTTAAAGTATACTCATTTCCTTCTCTTAATGCAACAGTGCTTTGGACTGTTTCCTATTGGAAAAATGTCAAATATTTTATTGAGATAAACCCACACGTCGTTGTATATACATATATGTGTATATATATATATATATATATATATATATATACACACATATATGTATATATATATATATATATATATATATATATATACACACATATATGTATATATATATACACATATATGTGTATATATATATATATATATATATATATATATATATATGTATATATATGTATGTATATATATGTGTATATATGTATATACATATATGTATATATATGTATGTATATATGTGTGTATATATATATATGTATATATATGTGTATATATATATATACATATATGTGTATATATATATATATATATATATATATATATATATATATATATATATATATATATATATATGAAAAATAAATAAATAAAATAAAATATATGCTACATGCAGGTCAGTGGAGAGAATGGAAGGGGTATTTCTGCACATGAAGATTATGTTTGTTTATATGAATATTTTAACAGTGGAGGTCTCTGTATGTAAGCGAGCTTGCCTGTGTCCAGTATCAGACATAGATAAAGGCTTCGCCAGAGTAAATTCCCAGAGGTGACAGCTTAACCCAAACATTCAGCTGTCAATCATTATAAGCATTAAATGTGGTCGTGACCTGGGATCATGAGATCAGGAAGAGGCCTTTGTGTCCCTGAACAGATCTTAATGTGTTATGCTGGCGGAAGCCGTGCACACAGAGATGTTTCTCCGTTCCACTTACTATTATATTAAGAGTATATTTGGATTTTAAAGCTTAGTTTCTGTCAAAATCACATTAACTAGACATTGAACTCCCTGAATAATATCACATAATTTATTTATATGCCAACGTCACATCAATTATTGTGTTTTTTTGTTTGTTTTTTTTATAAGGAACATAATGCTGACTCATGTCGCTGTAATCGGGAAAAAAAATTGTCATAGCATGATCATTTAAAGTCATGTAATTCTACTTGGGTATGTTAAGATCAATTTTCCACCCATCTCAACTCTGCTTGGTTTTATTCCTCTTTCCATTGTTTCATTTTATGTTTTATTCTTGAATTCATAAAACCTAAAGCAATATTCCATGTTTAGTTTCACACCTTCTTTTCACTTCATAATGCTGGCAATGGTGATAATGTTTGTGTCAGCTCCATGTAAATGAGCTTATAATTACTGAAATGATGGAAAGATAAAAAGAAAATAAAAAAAACAATCATATTATAATTTGGTATATTCTAGTGTTTCCTTCCCTTGCTATTTCCACTCCAGGCAGACTTAATACTGAGTACACACACACACACACACACACACACACACACCGTATTTACGCGTTACTCTGTGCAGATAAGTGTTCAAGTTAGAAACTCTTAGTTACATGGCAGAAAGAAACTAGAGAATAAATTCTTAACTGGGATGATTTGGGAGAGAGAAGCCAAATTTCCCCCCAAAGGAAATTGCACTAACTGCTAGCTGCTAAGCAGATGCTTGCTCATTTGCTGTCATTTATCTTCCAGCCCACTTGGGAAGCCCTCATTACCTCTGCCACATCATCTTCCTTCAGGAATCCCTGTTCACTGGAAGCTTAGAGAACTCACACTGTAAGATATTATGAAGGGATATTATACTTACTGGTACCTTGTAAAGGCTCATTTAATCATTTCATCAACACATTTTCTGTTCTAAGACTAGTTGTGTATTCGTGGTTCTAAGCAAATGCCTGCTTCTTTGGAACTTCCTGGGGTGTGATAACACACATGAAACTGTGTGAGAAAAGGCACAGGAACAAAAACACATGTATCAAGCATTTCTCTGGATGAAATACATGGTTTGAAGTGTGTGCGTCTGTGTGTGTGTGTCCTGGCACGTGTGAGGTGGTGTGTGGGCGTCAAGAGGGAAAGCTCATAAAACCCATGATCACACTGATGAGGTCACAGGGAGTGAAACTGGAGAAAGCCTTTCATTTCCTGTCTCATTCCATCCCTTTCTCCAAACTCTATTCATCCATCTCTCCTCTACAGTCCTGGATCTTACTGCTGATGTCAAAAGCCAGAGTCTTCGTCGCCCCTCTAGCAGCATGGAATTTTAAAGGATGTATGACCTGACCATGGAAAATAAGACTTTGACAAAGATTTGTTTTTTAAATTTGACAGAGGTTTGCAGTCAGCCTTAACAAATGAGATCACAACGTGTAATCCCTGGTTGTTTAATTTAAGCTTCACTCACCACTAATGTGCTCATGTGTCATTTTGGTATTTGGATTTTAACAGGTATGGATCATATGAAGCAATTAAAGAAGCAAACAATGTGTCCAACAGAATATGTCCATAAAAACTAATTTGGTGATACATAAACATTTATAAAAATATTATTCTTTATTAACACACATATATAAAAGAGAACTCTGCTGGTAAGAGCATTTGAGAAACATTTTAAATATAAAATATGTATTTTTTTTACTATTTTGATTTTTTTTTCCTCAACAGAAGTGGCATCAATCAAACTTTACAGCACATATTTAAGTGTTAGAGTTTCTAGATGCAGTTTGTTTCATTTTATGCAGAGTAATGTTGCATTCAATGCGCCTCAGAGTTGGACTGTCTGACCTGAAAATCCCGTCATATATGACCTAGTTTTAAATAAACACTTCATCCAACTTCAGAAAGTTATCTAGAAGCAGAAGACATGTTACAGTATGTATTTTTAAAAAAAGCAATACATCAGAGAAACAAAATCTAATTTATTGTTTCCTAGTGGTTCCCTTCAGAAACTCACATTAGATAAATACTCTGCATCCCAGAAACCTTTTCCACAACAGAACAAAAGAATTATCACATTAAGTAAAAATCTTCTGCATATTTACTTTTTTTACTTTTATGCTGCATTGATGGCTCAATTATACCTGAATTTGTAATTAAAACAAAAGACTTTTTAGAAAAGAAAAGAAGCATTCTTCTGATGCATATATAAACCAAAATATGTGTAATAAAACAGACAAATTAGTTCATTGTTGCAGCTTCTTGTCACACAAGGCCAGGTCTGACAAGTGCAGCAGGGAATGTGTACAACAATAGGTTTTCACACAGGGCAAGTCAGAAAATGACCGCAGAATGCACACGGACACAGAAAAATGACATCTGCAGTCAGAATTTGTGACACTTCTAACCTCAAGTTTTTTGGGTTTTTTTTTTTTATTAGAAACAGAAACCAGCACTTACAAAAGCAAACACATGGCGGGTTGGAAAAACAGAGGAAAGTAGATGAGATATTTTACAACTCAGCAACTTAAGCTGCAGAGACTGACTGGAAATGTAATATTATCCCATTTAAAACAACAACAACAACAGGTTCTCCAGATGCAGTAAGCCTTTAATACTGACTGTACTGATTATAGTTGCTATGGTTTGGAATTTCTCCATTATAAATAATGGTTATAAACCTAGTAGCTTGGTTTTTATGGTATCTAGTACCTTTTAAAATAAGCCACATAATATCACCAGAGAAGGCCAACACCCATTGCACCTAAATGTTTTTCTTTTGTGACGTCTGATTCGGTGCTGAAATAAGTCGCATGGTAATGAGCTATTTCTGCAACTGAATATCGAACCTATATTCAGTAGCTGCACATATGCAGCTCAGCTTAAAGGCACAAAGATGCGAGTCATGTATCCTTATCTACCCAGCAATCCTTCCTTGCTTCATTTTCCAACGCTTTCATAATTTCTTCAGACTAATTTGTAATCCTAAACTTTTTACATCACTGAAATCAAATGGTTTAAATTTCAATTCCACTTTGGCTATACCAAATGCACCAAACTTTTTTCTTCTAACTTTTACACCACACAGGATTGCAGCTTTTATTGGTTAAACACATCACTCCAGACTCCAGCTCTTTTGACAGGTGGTCTGAGAAATCCACAATCAACAGAGCAATCAATACTCTCCACTCGATATTTGCTTCGCAGGACGGTTTCTCTGGCTGTGAGAACTATTCTCTCTGCACCTGTCTGAACAAAGGTAAGAGGATTTTGGTATCCATCTTTGCTTTTTGTTATTGTTCTTTGCTGGCTCTTAAACAAGAGGTAACAACAGGGAACCCTGCATGACTACTTAAAGATGTGTGTCAATTGATGAGTTTTCACAGGTTAAGTCTTACGAAAGACCAAACAGGCGAAATATATCATGTCTAAAAGTCATAGCAGCTTGCTTACAATCCATTTTTTTAATAATATATTTCACTGAAACCACAAGACACACCTGAGCTCACTCCATAATAGAACAGCTGTGAGCCAATGAAGCAGCAGATAGCCGAGAACACCACACCTTCTCCTGCGGTCACTCTGCGTCTCATCACCGGCTCATTACTGGACAGTGTTTGACAAAAACTCTGAGGGGCAGCGGTAGCCGGCAGCCAGATTGCCTGTCCTGTCTGTGGGCTCACGTTTAGTAGAGGGAGGAAAATTGAAGGCAGGACAAGCAGGAACGGTGCTGAGGGAAGCTGTGTCTGCTTGGACAAGTACACTCTTTTTCCCCAAAACAAAAAACGCTGGAAACATTAAAACAAGAGAGTCAGCCGGGCTTGTCAAAGCAAACAGAAGATAACAAACCGACAAGGTAGGTTAACGTCAAATGAAAAAAGACTTAACTTGAAAAGGAAATCTTTTTTTTTTTTCTTTTTAAAATAAGCCCATAAAAAAAGAAAAAAAAAAAAAAAAAAACGATACTGAACATCAAATCAATGAGAATTGAAACTGTATGTGAATGTTTTTTCAGATCACTATACAGACCGCTCTCCCTGATTAACCGTGATTGAACGTCTCCCCGTCTGTCTACAATATATTCCATTTGTTGGCCCAAAGAGAGAGAAAGTGAAGCAGCAGCGCTAACAGTGAGGTAATCTGCATTCAACGTTTAGCTCAGGGGACCTCAGGCTTTCTCACAACCCTATTTTACGTATCTTTTATTTATTCCAGTTTCATAAAAACAAACAAATTAGATAATGTGGATGGGGATTCTGGGATTAATTTTGAAGCAGCTGATTAGTGTGTGTTATGTGTGTGTGTGTGTGCGTGTTTGTGTCATGGGATAATTGTATCTGGGACTGTGCCTAAAAAGCCTCCAGGCTTTGCATTCTGGCAGACAAAACCCCTCTCTTATTCTTCCCCCACCCCCTTTCTCCACCCATCACCCACCACCAGCCTCCCACCCATGTTTTTTCACATTTTCCTGTTTCTGGAAGCAAAACTTGGTATTTAACTCCTGTCGTTTTTCTTCTTTCCATCACACCACACATTTGCCCCTCCGTTTCTTCAGCCTCTCTCTGTTTGCTGCCTCATGCCAGCTCCTCTCCTCACCATATTCACTCATGCACACGACACACTCTCCTGAATCTTCATCTGAGGAAATGTATAATGTACACGATGGCAAGAAATCTGGAAAATGATTCAATGGTCATTTTAAGAGCTCATCTGAACGAGTTTAACATTCACGGTGGGTCAGGGAACAACAAAGAATGTAAAAATGTGTCCTGGCAAACGTCTTAAAGCAGCACAAGATAAATGTTGAAGAGTTAGTATGTATAAATACTAAACTGTAGAAGTAATAAGGTTCCACTTTCTAAAGGTAAATTAAAGCAGATCCAAGTACGAAGACATCAACATTACAGCTAATAACATCTGTCTCTAACCAGCAAGTCAAAAGATTTCTGCTTGAATTAGGCGGTCAGGTGATCAAACCCAAATATCATACCATATGTAACAACAGAGCACTTTAGAAACAACATGGATGACCAGAGTTCTGTACATTTAAATGAAAAACAGACACAAATAATCCACCATTTCATTATATTGTTTTAATTCACTTCAAGTATTGACGTTTGATTAGCCTACCTTTAATGCAGTTTAGAAACTGCAAGACTTTTTTTTCTTTGTACAGTTTGATGATTGTGAACTACGAGCATCCCTATAAATATACCTAACGGCTTTCCTGTTAATGCAAATGTGTTCGCCGTGTTTCAGCTCGTATCCAAAAATAATTGCAAACATCAGGAACTTATTTTTCTCCTTTGTCTGTGGTTTCCTTTGACAAAACACAACCCATTTATAAAAATATTATTAAGGAGAATCATGTGAATCTACTGTAAGACCCTGATCAAGTCCAACCCAATCCGTCCCCTCTGAACGTCAACATTGAGGACTCTAACCTCCACCCTCTCCCCAGGTCCCAAAACCAGGCTGCGACGGCGCTGGCTCGCAGGCAGTTTGTCCAGTGTGATGTTGCTCTTATGGATGAGGCCCGAGCGGCCGACCCCGATATCTACAAACGCTCCAAACAGAGCGGTGTTGTCCACCCGGCCTGTCAGCACCGCACCCACCCGCAGATCGCTCATCGACACAATGCCCCGCTTAAAGTCCGCTTGCCCAAAATCTGTGGATGTCAAAGGAAAAAAAGAAAAGTTAAGAAATTGAAGTTTTAAGGATGGCTTTTGTAGGAGAGAAAATGTATCATACAGATAAGGCACAGATGGCAGCGAGTAAAACTGTTTTTGAGAGGAGAAGGTAAGAGGGAATGCAGAAAAATAAGGGGATGGAGCAGAGACGACAAAAAGATATTACATTACAAGAAGTAACTCAACACTTGTGTGTACATTCAGCATTTCCACATTTCCCAGTATTCTATTCTCCCTGGTTTCCATTCTGCCTGCTCACAACATCTTTTTCCCCCTTTCTGTACCACTAACACAAACAAGGAAGGCTTGCGCTCCAGGAAATAGTCCGGTCCAATTATCCTCCCCACAGCACTGATTTCACGCGGTAGCTTCGGCCCATCTGTTTACTCAGCTGAGCGCTGGCTAGGGGGCCAAGAGAAGTTTAGTGCAATCGAATAGGGCCAACCTGAGAATGAACTCTGAAGCTGCGTTCCTCAATTTTAGGAAGAGTTGGCCAGCACTAAGTGGCTGTACAGCTTGACCTTTTTCTGGATTTACATGAAAGACAAGAGTTTGATGATAAGGCAATGGAATGATTGTATTAACCAACTAGTGCGAAAACACAAGATGAACAGTAAAAATACTTACTCTTTGTGTTTATTTATGCACAACAAAGGAAAAATGGTATAACTAATAAACGCAAACTAAAGAAATTCTATGTAGGCTGGGAAATATGTCTTACTTTTGTTCAGTTTTTGTTTCTGTCCTTAAATCGAAGCTGCCAAACAATTTTTCCACTGGTGTAAAAATGTTCCATGTTATACACCAGTTTACCTCCAGTAATAAAAACTTCTACTTGTATTTCCTTTATCATTAAGTCAAACAAATCGTGTCTGTTTAAAGTGATTCTAACTTCTTTAGATGTAAATGTTCCCAACTTACAGATGTGACGCAATGTTTTAAAGCAGAGGTTTATTTTTATTTTTAGGAAAATGAATCTGGGTTAGAGCAAAAATGTTAAAGTTTGTTTATATGTGCCTTCAGCTCAAGTGCAGCAGAATAAGAAGGAAAAACAGTTCTTTGTGCATTTGCATTTGCTGGACACTCGGTCCAACAACACAGTCTGCTGGACCCATCACACCCTGTCAGAAACATACTGGCTGTATTGTTGGGCTACAGGGAGGAAGCCACAGCACTGTCAGATCCTATCAAGTTACACAAGCAAAACACGCTGATTACAGTCCAGGCAAGAAAAGTCAGTGTGTGTTGTAACTAGCAAACTGTTAAAAGAGTGGGACAAATACGAGTTTCATTTTCTGTACGTCAGCTGGGAGCTGTAAAGAACGTTACGAGGGAAAGATGAGAGACGAGGAGAGATTGCTGTGGCTGCTACATTGCAGATTACAGTCCTTTTTTTTCTAGCATTTCCAAATGCTTACTGGTAAATTTTGTTCTTAGTGAAGTCTTTTTTTCTGCACAAAACCATCTGAAAGCAGAAGCCGTCCAGTTTGCTCTGATTTGTTTTGGATTAAATGTTTGAAGCAAAAGGTTCAGCATTATATTTAATGTTATACTTGTATGCAAACATTAAACCTTCACATGACTGTGACTTCATCTAAATAAGTTAAATATCATAATTTTATACAAATCTGTATAAATGTTAAGCTCATGTGTTTGAATCTAGCTGACCCAGTTTCCCCTGGGACGTTTTGCCAGAACTAAGTGGATTTTTTCCCCTTGTCTTTGCACTCTATAATGACTTTAATGCTTTATTAATCAACTATTTTGGTCTTTCAGTGTCTCACTAAACAGGTTAAATGACTTGTTACACTGCGAGTGGAAAAAGTCTTACTTTGTCGGATGTCAAACCCTGGAGGCTGCGTGAGGCCATCTACAATGAGCTTCAGGGTCTCCGGCGTGGTGTCCACTGACCGAGCGAGTTCTTCGATACCACTTGCTTTCACCTTGCTCTCCACGCACTGTTGCAGGCTCACACTCCCTATTTGGTCCACACTCCCACCTACAAGGGACAGAAATCTGGACAGGAAGGAGATAATGTTAAAAACTAGCAAACTATGACAGCTATGAGGAATGAAGGAACAGAGGAGGAAAGATGTCAGAAGGGAGGTAAAGTGATGACTAAACCAGTGGGAAAGAAAAACAGACCGTTGAAAAACATGAAAAGATTAGAAAAAATAAAATTGGGAATGCAACGATGCAGGAAATTACTGTCAGCCCAACCATAGGCTCCCACTTCACATGCTTTATTTATCTATATTTTTGTAGAGTCATATGAATGTATGACATTTCAATCTAAATATCAGAACAACTGTTGAATCATTTATGAAGTGGAGACATTTTTACAGGGCTTAAATTTAAACTTTTCATTTTATTATTTTTCTACTCAAATCAGCTAATTGTATTTTTTTTAATTGCGTAACATTTAAAATTTCACACATTTGACTTGAAACATGAAAAAAAAAGTGGGTAAATCATTTTTGTGGGAGTTTTTCCGTAAAATCTGATTTAATTTTTTTTTCCCTTATTCACTTGTGCTGGTTCTTGAAACAGGTGTTTTCCCTTCCATATTTTCTAAGACAGCTTATGTAAGTACATAAAACAATAAAAAAAATTTTTTTAAAAAAACTCCAATTATAAAGTAATTTTTTAAAAGTCCCAACTTTAATGTAAAGATTATATTATGTTTAGCCATGCAAAAAGTAGTAGATTCTAGTAATTAATTTATATTATACAACTAAAGTCAGACATTTTACAAAATACTAGAAATGCACTTAATTGTTTAAGCCAAGGCAACAATCAATGTTAATAATCATAATTTTCTCTTCTGGTGATAGAGAATTCTAGTTATTTTGTCATTCTCTTTATTTTAATGTCAAGGAAGCAAATAAATATGCTCTATAGAGTATTTCTGTCCTTTGATCATATTATATTTGAAGGAGTACAAATCCATTTATTCCAGTCTATCAAAAAAATTACTTTCAACCTTCATGCAAAAATTTTTTTGTTTTTTAATTTTAAAAAAAAAAAAAAAAAAAAAAAAATCAAACATTTTTAAAGATTTTAATCTGTTAATCCACAACAAATCTGATGTCTTGGCTTAATAAAATTAATAAACTCCAATGAAGTTTAATGTAATATTTTGCCCTTTTCCGGGAAAACTTAATGCAACATAATTAGGACTTTCCAACTGGCTTCTTCTGCAGTTTAATGTTTTCCTCCTGGCCTCTCTGCAACCTGAATATTGGCCTACACCAGCATCAAGCTGTGATGTCCATACTACCTTAAAGTCTGCAGAAAGTTGTGATCATCCAGAGTAGTGCATTTGAATTTTTTGTCCAATGTTTGATTTTTTTTTTTTAAAAATGAGCTTAATTTGACACGCTCCTACTAAAGCCAGAAGCCATAAATTAAAATAAATATCAAACATATCATACATGTATTTATGGTCATTTTAGACTATCAAGGATTTAAAAAAAAAAAAAAAAATCTTGTTGATTTTCCACTAAAGGTTTACTCCTGGTATCAGCATAGGGTCTCTCTGTATTCTGCTCAATGTCTAAAGAAATATATGTTACATTAACCAGATATTCGAATCATACAATCATATGATAAACACGAGCATGTTTTGTTGTTTATGGGGTGTCCGTATCCGATCTAAAGTATTAGTTTAGGTGTAGATTTATGTATCACTACACTACAGTCATAGAATAATGAACCACCCTGGACCACCCTTGTTTTCGAAACAAATGTACCTTTTAGTTGAACCAGGCATTAAAACGTAACATGAAATATTGGAAAACAAGGTTGATCTAATATTTTTTTTCCATAACTGTTTGTCAGAAGCAGCAGACCGGAGCAGCACGGCAGTATTTTATGCACCAGGACAAGAATATGAAATGTACATTAAGTGCAGCACAGCTTGTGTACCAACATTTTACCAGTACAATGAGGACTCGCTTAATAGACGATCAGAAAAATGTAGAAACTCAGGAGCAAAAACACCAGATGGAAAGAAAGAAAACAAGACTGGTATTGTTGTCGCTCTACACTTATATAGGGATGATGTTTAGCTTTAAGTTACAGCTTCTCCAGGTCAAATCCTAACCTGTGGCCACAAAATCTTACAAAACATAATAAATATAAAAAAAGAAAAAGAAAAATGCATGCATTAATGATGACATCACAATGAAATCATGGCTAATTGACAAATCTATTTTAATTGCTCTGATTATTTTACTCAAAAATGATTTAAAATGCTCATAACTAACATGTAATGTTCAGTGTCTTCTTACACATGTCCACACAAATTAATTTCAAAGCAGCCTCTTGAACCTCTGAACCTGCACAAGAATTTAGGCCAAAAATTCAAACCTGACCCACCCTCCTGTAAAGTGGCTGTAACTTGATAAATAATTTCCTGTTGGCCAGATATTCCCCCACCTCAACAACAGCAGATGGAGAAATCATACAGAAGACTGAATTGACACTAAATAGCAACACACTGCAGGTAAAATTATGGGACGGTAGAATGGCATCGGCTACAAAGGTAGACTTTTCCATTTCTACAAACACACATCTAATTTACGCTGTAGCAAATCCGGTTCATCCACAACAGGCTGTAAACACCCTTACACCTTGTCCTATGAATGTCCCACTGTGCTAAAACTGGGCAGCGTGTCTGCCAACTACATGTGTACATCTTTTTTCTTTAGCATAATGTATCACCCCATAATATCTGGACAATCAGTCAGATTGCAACTCTGCAGCTTCACAGGGTTTGAAATATAAACACAGACTTATTAACAGGCCTGCAATCTAAACAGACACTGTAACAAAACTGATTAAGAGCCAAAGTAGCAAAAAGAGGAAATGGAAAAATATGTGTCAGTGTGTGTGTTGTGCATACTGTAAATATTATTTACAGCAGACACTGGGCACAGCTGGTGAAAGATGTTAATGCAGTTTCCTCTATGCTTATGTTCATGTGTGGACCAGTTGGGTAGCGTCCATGATGGATGTCGCTCAATGGTAGCCTGACGCCAAACAGACTCTGCAGCTGTCTACCCCATGATGGACAGAACAGGTGGAAACACACACACAAATTTGATTCATGTACAATGTTGCTCAGAAATTCTCATTTGGCAGGAGCAGGATTATGCTGATGTAACACGAAACAGCTTGTGTACAAACTTTTGTAAGAGACAGTTGTGTCTTTTAGAGGTCTCGCCATCAAAATCACTGTCCATAAGAGGAAGAGACAAGCAGAATCAATCCCTCAACACCAGTAAGCTGCAAAATAGCAGCAGAGTATGTGCCAGAAATGGTTTCATGGTGTGGAAACAACACTTTTGGAACAAAATCCTAAAATGGATGTCTGGCTAATGGTGAAGCTTTCTCTCCTGTGCCTCCCTTAGCTTCTTCTCTTTCCAACCATATGTCTCCTTACAGGAAAAGAAATAATTGTGTCTGAAGGCTTAGCTGTCTAAAATACAAACCTTCCAGCTAGAACCCAGCCAGGAATAGAGCTGACAAGATAGCAGTGCACATCTTGAACATCTCAGTTAGGTCATCTTAAGGTTTAAGATCTGTGCTACGACTACCGAAATGTTATCACAGTGGAAGTTTAAACCTCAAACTAGAGCAGCTGCAAATAGTCAAGATTTGAGAGGGAGGAAAAAAAAAAAGGTGATCTGTAGTTTCAAGTGCGTGTGTTGCCCATCTCGCTTTCCAGAGGTGTGTTAGTATTTAAAGGGTGCCAGGAGTCCAGAGGCGTCCACCACTGCTGCACTCATAATTACTGCCCCCATTGTTCAAGTATATGTAGTGTATGTGTGTGAATGTGGGGTTGGGTGGGCTGTGATATAGATTTTACCCAGGCCTGCAGCACGGAACCACTCTGTCTTGTGTTATAGAAATACTTGGCCCAGACTGTAACTTATTAGAGAAATATCTATCAGAGGGGAGCTCCTCTACCTAAAAGCAGATTACTACTAATATTACTGAAATATTGGAATGTAAGTTTTTTTTTTTTTTTACTTATATTTTGATGCAAAACAGTCACACAGTTGATCACTAACAACTGGAGATAATTGAATATAAAACTGTTTTCCCTTTTGCACAGAAACGTCTGAAACAAAGGTGGACAAACTGTCTGTACGTTTGTGTTTCTGCTTTTTACATGTGTGGGGTATATAGTTTCAAAAAGAGGGCTGATGTGTGGGCTGTGAGCAGTAATAGAGGATCCAGTTCCACTAATGTGATGAACATGATATTCTTTATACACCATAAAGACACAATACACATGCATGCACACACACACACACACACACAGCATTCCTTCACAATACTCGCATCTAAACCTTCTGCTCTCATCACTTGAAGGTGAGAATGTGAAAAAATCTGTAAGAAATCTCAAAATGCTTCTGCATCAAATAATCCACCCAAATTAAGTTTATTAACAGAAGAGGATTGCCAGGATGCAGGATTAATGAATTTAAAGGAGCGTTAAAAAAAAATCTCAAAAGATTGAAAATGAACATCAAAAAAGGTTTCCAATAGGTTTCCACATTGTGAATTCTTTCTAAATTCTGTATCCTTTTTTTTTTTTTTTTTAAATAAATAACAACATGCATGAGGGTTTTTTAGCAGATGAATCAAAGACTTCCATTCCAGTCACAACTTTATGAGAGGAGACAGCCAAATTGGCCAGATGAAATACACACTCACAAAATTCAATAATCTATTTTGCAGAGACGTGGCGCACATTTTCATTTAAAATATGGCTCAACATGATCCATCTCCCTTTGCATCAAGACTGCACTGAAGGAAAAGTTGGACGCCTTTTCTTACATTGTGCCATCAAACTTCAATGACTTTGATAATATTTTCTTTTTTTTTTCATTTTCATTTATTTTGATTTCATTCAAAACAACATTAAAATAAATACAAAATAAGACTGCCAATTAAATTTGGCTTGAATGAAAAGGAGCAGAAAGAAGAGCAATCTTACAATATCTTATTTAAACTGTAAAGCGCTTTGAGTCACATATTTTATGTTGGAAAAGCGCTTTATAAATAAAGTTTGATTGATTGATTGATATCTGCCCTTTAATTAATTTCATAATCATCTCATGTCCATTTTTATTATACATCTTATTATACAATATTTGGGATAATTTACATGATATAATACTCATGACACAAGAAATTAATCCATACTCAACTTAATAAAAAAAAAATTGTCATTACCAAAAGGTACAACTTCTGTGAACACACAATTAAGGACTTTAAAAGCAGAATTAATAGAAAGGAAAAAATGACAGGAAAATGAGAATAAAAAGAAAAACTATAGGATGAGTGGGCAAGAATCAGAAATAAAAAATTTTAAGCTACATATTGTAGTAACAATCCATCTTCGACCTACAAGTTAGCAAACTTATTTTTTTCTTCTCCTGGTTAATTTTTTTTTCTGAGCCTGTCATTTTACTGTATTTAGATTTTCTAGTAACCACGATGAGTCTTGGTAGTTTCTAGTGGTTCAAAAACATCTGGACCAAGTGAAAGGACCACAACAAACAAACAAACAAACTCCTGTATATGACTCTTTTCACTTTACCTCACCAACAATTTTTTAAGATGAAATACATTTTTATTTAACAGTAGCAGGATACAGGCACCTCACTGAGTTGTAATAATAAATACCACTAAGAATAAAAGAGTATAAACTGCTAAAGTTGAAAAAAGAGAGAGAGTTATCAGTCATGTAATAAGATTAAAACAGGAAAAATCAACTTTAAAGATATTTTTTTTTCTGAGTCTTTAGGCGAATATAAAGGATGTGTGCATGGAGGGTGTTCAAAATCTCAATAAGCAAAAAGGAAAAATAAAGACTGTGTTAGAAAAGATTGGAGGTGGTACTTTGAGTTCTATTCTTTGTAGTGTTAGAAATTCACACCATCAAACGCACAAAAGCATAAACCAACAGATACATGCAGATGCAGGACAAAATAAGAACAACAAAACTGTTAAAAGCAGCATCAGTTTATCTGCATGTTTGCTCAGAGATACATTATCCCACACATGCATTGAGGCTATTAAAAGGAGCATCAACACGAGGGGAGCAATGCTTAAAGCCACTTGTGTCAGAACTTATGTAGACTAAACACAACTGAGTGACTACAGCTGCAGGGTATAGGCTCCACACATACACATGCATGTGCACACACACTCACAATTCTGGGGCAGATGTTCAATGTGCTTTTGATATCAGCATCAACAGCGCTAACAATCATTTCTCACACAAGGACACACACACATACACAAACGCTATCATATACAAACACAGAGCCAACGCCTCCTCTCTTGTATCCCATGTCTGCGTAAATCAAATCAGAGTCCTCCACCGCTATAACCAAGCCCATATGAGATGGTGTCAAAATCAACTCCATCTTAGCCTGAACATGATTTAGCCAGTGGGGTAAGCTGCTGTGGAAGTGTGTGTGTGTGTGTGTGTGTGTGTGGTGATGTGTTTGTGTGTACCATACCTTTGGGCCACATGGTAGGACTCTGGGTGTATGCAGGTCTGGTCCAGGGGGTTTAATGAAGTTGGTATGTTGACACCAGTCTTCCCTTTGCCCCTCTTAGCGGCTGGTTTTTCTGGCACTGTTTGACCAGGCTCAGGTATGAATTTTACACTGTTTGACAAAAAGATGCATTTATAATTTACACCAAGATTAAGCCTTTTTTGTTTTCTACAGTATTTGTAAGGATATTGAGCCATATAAGCAAATTGAACTTTACTCAACCCAAACACACTGGTGATTCATCCATTTTCTTGATACCACTCATTAAATTGGCCTCTTTATCAACATGACAACCACTTTGGAACAAACATGTATTATCTTCAATTAAATGCAAAAAAATATATATCATTGTTATTGTTTTGAATACCATAAAGATAATTCCTGAGGAAATCTAGTTGGAAACAAATAATCAGATTAATAATAACACTGTGAACTGAATCCAGCTCCAATATGTGTGACTGTATGGGTCCTCGTATTTATATATACAACACACACCAGTGTGTACCTGTTTAGGGTTTGAGGGTTGATTCTGATGAAGCCAGCACACTGTTGGTAGGTCTTTGGCCCCATGCCTTTGACCAGTTTGAGTTGCTCCCTGTTGTTGAACGGACCATTCTGCTCTCTCCACTCTGCAATACTCCGAGCCCTGCCGGCATTTAAACCTGCTACATGCCTAAAACATACAACAACATGACATGAATCAATGACGGTATCCATTTCATTTTTTTCTTCATTCATTTTCTGAACCACTAAATCCAATTCAGGGTCGCGGGTAAGCTGGAGCCTATCCCAGCTGGCTTTGGGTGACAGGCAGGGTACACCCTGGACAGCTCCCCAGTCCATCGCAGGGCCACACAGAGACGAACAACCACTCACGCTCTCACTCACTCCTATGAGCAATTTAGAGTAACCAATTAACCTAACATGCATGTCTTTGGATGGTGAGAGGAAGCCGGAGAACCCGGAGAGAACCCACGCATGCACGGGGAGAACATGCAAACTCCACACAGAAAGGCCACTGACCAAACCCCTCCCCAGCCAAGGGGTTCCTTGAACCAGTGACCTTCTTGCTGTGAGGCCACAGTGCTAACCACTGTGCCACCGTGCAGGTATCCATTTATTCAAAAGATTTATATGAAAACCTATGGACAAATCCAAGATCTGTCTTCCACACTGGACATTAACAATAGAAAAAGAATAATGGCAAATCTAATGGTAACACACAAACAAGCAGCAGATTCTGTGACTGTGACCAGGAATTTCAAATAAGCACTTGAATAATGAGACACAGTCATGGGCCAATATTTAATAAGGATATTTGGCCAGTTTTGGCCGAGCAAAAGAAACGAGGTGATTTGAAACTCAATTAGGTCGACCGTGTTAATGCCCACGGTGAGTGACTCAGTCTAAAACACACTGCTATGTCAACACTTCACATAATACCTCAGTCATCAACAGGTCTGAGTGTGCTTAATGTGTGTATGTGAGGGTAGCAAAACTGGTGGCAGGGAATGGAAAACCTTCACTTGCAGACTAGACAGGTAAACAGATGACCTGATGCCTGCCTCAGAGTCCAAGCCAGCTCATTTCATAGGATTTATTTCAACAGTAAAAACACTGAAGGCATGTTAAATTTGTGTACTTAGTATGTCCTATGTACATACTTTAAAATTTAGAACAAACATGCAGTGTATTGTTGTCAAGTAAAATATGTCTAACTGCCTGCATGATGTGTGTGCAAACTTGCCTAATCCCCTCTCTTGATTCCAGTCAGCCCAGTAAGTCTGGCCAAGGTGTGAAGTATTACTCTAAACTGAAAACTGGAAACCCCAGTGTGTATGTGCACATTAATCACACGTCTGTGCATGAGTGTGGATGAAGCTTTGCCATGTTGTGATTGCAAGTATGCCAGAGGTCTGAGTCCTGCATTATTTCTTTTTCTCAATTTACATGTGCCTGAATGTCCATCCATCCATTTTCTTAAACCCATCTATAATCTTAATTGCTTAGCCCAATTAAGGGTCGCGGGGAAGCTGGAGCCTATCCCAGCAATCATTTGGCGGGAGGCAGGGTACACGTTGGAAAAGTCGCCAGTCCATCACAGGGCTGTGCCTGTATATATGTGCACATTTGCAACCATCTTGTGAGTACATATGAACTCTGATGTGCCCAGGTTTCATGCACTTCTGATGTTAAGCCTGAAAAACATGAACAGAAGCAATGGAGATGGCCCATCCCAGATGATTGCTACAGCATCCTTTTTTTTTTTTTTTTTTTTTTTTGAGGGGGGGGGTTAGCAGTTGCATGTTTTCACACAGTACAATATTGCTTTTGTATTTCTGTGTCACCTACCTCATCAGAATCTCTGAGCAAATATTGATGTCCACCCCCACAAAGCTTACACACTCCTCCACCACTCCATCCAGGGCTGCCTTCAGCGCTCCAGCTGACACGTCATGCTGTAAAAACACATTTACAAACATACATGTTGGTATTAAACATAAGGACTTTTGTAAAAGGAAAACAACGTTTGAGTGTTTTTTTTTGTCTGATAAGATCTCCCACAATTTCAAAATAGATTAATGGTCTCTGCACTGGTTCTTGTGTAAGTCTTATATGATATAAATTGTCATCTTTTGCATCAGTTTTCAATGATCCACAAGGTTCCTAAACAGCTTATGCCATGCAGCCCAAATATTTGTAACAAATATCTGTACAGAGTATTGCAACCAAGCATGCACTTAAATCAGTCTCCATTGTGATAAAATCATATCAGACAGGGAAGATGAGAAGCACAAGGCTGACATGAATAACCTTTATTGTGAGATTTTGCTGGAGAATAATCCACAATCCACAACGAGCTGCAGACAAATGAAAAGATGATGCACTGGAAGCTTTAGCAACAGCAAAACACAAAAAGGTAAGAGATATGATATTGTTTGTGTCTGCAGACTCACATACTGCACAAATCCCATACCTATCCTTAAAACACAGTCACCCACAATGCGAGCAAGTCCTCGTACATTATTTGATCAGTTTCTTATTTTTAGTTTATTTAGACAAGGTATAAATAAACTATCTCAAGAGGGTTATAAAAATGTAGGTATGAAAGAAATGAACACATAGAGAGATAATTGGGGAAAAGACGGGGATAGAAATTTGGTTTGTAATAAGTTTTTCCCACAATTAAAATATTCTATGTGGGAAAGGAAATTAAATTAAAGGAAACAAAACGAAAGGAAAGGTTTATAAAAAAAAAAACAAAAAAAAACAACCAAATAACCTTAAAAAAATTCTCTGAGGTTGAGCAGTTATGCAGAGACAAAAACAAGCCCTTGGCTGTGGGATGTTGCCAAAATTCAAGAAGTCCAGCTGGAGACTGATGCCTCAGCAACTGCTTGAGGATTAGCTGACACTCTAAACTGGACTACTGTTGATCTGTTGTATCTGTCTGTCAGTGTGTGAGTGTGTGTGTGCAAGAGTTTGTGTGTCATGTGCATGAACGTGACTGAGACTAGCATGAGTTGTCCTGTAACATGATCAAGCTCTGAGCAAACACCGATCTGTAAACAGATAACAACAACACCAGCCAGCACACACACCCCTCTCTGTCAGCAACAACAGGACAGCAACACAGACAAGGACAGAGAGGGAGGGTGAGTCAGACAGAGGTATCAATGAGTAACAAAACACGTGTGGCTCATTATTTTTTTTTTTTCCTTTTTTTTCCTCTGACAAATGAGATTTCTACTGGTTAAGTCTTGACCTATTTAAACACATACAACAACAAATATTCATTTAAATTAACAGTATGTCTATATTACAATCTCAAGTATTTATTAACAGAAATACATTCAAATTAGGGGGTAATAATATGAATACATTGCTATTTTTTATTTTTTTGTCCTTGATGTAGAGCAGAAAAGACAAAATTTCACTTGCAATTAACTTTTAATTAAAAGGAAACACCACTGTTCTTTAAGACACTAGCCACATTTACATTAAGACTTTTACCCCACCAGATTAAAATCATCCCGATTTATGATTTCAGGGCAGCCATTGGTATTAATCTATTCACATCTGGCATATCATGCGCTAACATTTAAGCAGAATGGTCCCGTCTGACATGTGCAGAAAGATGTTTACATCACAGGATTCATCAGAGATGGAGAAGCCTATAAACTGATTGTCACAATTGTCTTGGTTTTTTGCAGCACTTTCAAGCAGCAGCTTGATACTCAAGCCTTCCTACTGCAGACAACGAAGAGGAAAAGGTGTAGAGACAGTTTGAATTAAAAACAAACTCTCTGCCGCTGTCCAATGAATGTGCTTGTTCGTCGCCATTTTCCAAAGTGAGGAAACATCACTCGTTGCATGTTTTCGTCTTGTGAGAGCCTGTGCTGAAAGAACGCAACCTGACACCATTCTGATTCAGAGTTTACATGATACCACAACCACACTGCAGGATACTACAGGAATATTCTACAACTGTGTAACCGAATGAAAATCCTTTTGGTTTGACATTTCTAATTTGGAATGAGGTGTATGCATGGATCATTTTCATTACCTCTGACCTTTCTGACTGACTCTGATTGAATCAGTATATTTGGCTCCATGTTAACATAGTTTTTAGGTGCGTTTTTATTATACCCAGAATTGCGCAAAAACTAAATATTGAAATTAAAAATGCTGATGAAAACACAGACATTTAAAAAAAGTTTAAAATATCGAGAGAAAAAAAGCTTTTACGCTCTCATGTAGTTGTTTTTTTTTAGATGTTTCAATACGGAAACACAGCAAAAGTGTAAAGGAAACACTTTTTTTCCACATATGTGTCCAGTTCATTTCCGGTAATGATGGCGTGATGTAGAACAAACAGCAGCAAATTTCAGAGTTTTAGAAAAGAAAATTAGGGGGAAAAAAAGCTTTAACAAGCCGCAGCAAATTCTGAACAGCAAATATAAAAAACCCCAAAATGCTACGTGGCTACCTTGCATAAGCCGCAATTTTCGTTCCACTGACAAGATTAAACGAGACTTGAGGCTAATGCGCTAAACGCTGTTCAATGGAAACACCCGCAAATCATAACTGCAGTTTGTCAAAACTTACCAATATCGCTTTTATTTTCTCTTCTATTCTACAGTCATTTAGCAGACGCTTTTATCCACAGCGACTTACATATGAGTGAGAACAACACAAGCACGAAATCAAACAGTAGAGGACATCGTAGGAAGGTGCTAGTGGACTGTCCAGTTGGACGCAGGTCCTTACATGAAGTGTAAGGTCCTTACAGGCTTTTTTTTTGTTTGTTTGTTTTCTCCATTCCCACCCCACAATATTACCTATGTTAAAATACAAAGAATTAATACGATAATGTTTGTTACAAAGAACTGGGCTAAGTTCTCCAACTTTCCAACAAGTATAGCTACACTAAGTGCGGAAGTGCTCCTTGAAGAGCTGAGTCTTCAACTTGCCCTTAAAGGTAGGCAACGACTGTGCAGAGCTGACATAGTTTGGGAGATCATTCCACCATCGTGGCACAACAGAGGAAAAGAGTCTGGCTAGTGATTTAGTCCCACGTATTGGTGGTAATACGAGGCGTCTTTCACTGGTAGAACGTAGCAGTTGAGAGGGAGTGTAGACCTGGATTAGGGAGTGAAGGTAGACAGAAGCATCTGTGTTATTGTTTTGTAAGCCAAAAGCAAAGATTTGAATTTGATGTGTGCTGCGACCAGAAGCCAGTGAAGTGCGATTAGCAGCAGAGTGACATGAGCTCATTTGAGTTGGTTGAAAAGCAGACGCACTGCCACATTCTGGATCATCTGCAGAGTTTTGACAGAGAAGGCAGGCATACGTGCCAGTAGGGAATTGAAGTAATCGATGCGTGAGATGACCAGAGCCTGAACCAAAAGCTGAGTCGTGTGTTCTGTCAGGTACGGTCTGATTCTCTTGATGTTGTAGAGTGCAAATCGGCAAGTACGGACAACCGAGGCAACATGGACCTTAAAGGTCAACTGGTCATCCTCCATGACACCAAGATGCCGGGCAGCAGGCGTAGGAATAAGTGTGATAGAGTCAAGCTTCACACTTAACTGCGGATGTAAGGAAGGATCTGCTGGACAGACAATGGCTCTGTCTTGGACAGGCTGAGCTGAAGGTGGCAAGCCTTCATCCATGCAGAGATATCAGCAAAGCAAGCTGATATTCTCATTGAGAGGGTTGTGTCATCCGGAGGGAAGAAGAGGAAAAGCTGAGCGTCATCAGCGTAACAGTGATAGGAGAAGCTGTGAGAGCTTATGTCTGCACCAAGTGAGGAGGTGTATAGTGAGAAAAGAAGAGAGTCGAGCACAGACCCTTGAGGCACCCCTGTTTACCTAAGTGACTGAACCACTACGCTCAAAATCAGTAGTTGTTCTACCGAAGTTAGCGGGATTTTCCTCAAAATCACCACCTCTTTCTGCTTGCCCCGAGCAGTGAACAGGGAGTGTGAGTTTTGCGGAAAAATATAATGGAAACGCAGCTACTGTTATTGAAGGTACGCAAAACAAGTTTAAAAAAATATATATCTTTTTGATAGGATGAATATATCTCCCTCTTTGCTCTGTTGTGTTAAGTATATGCTGTTGTGAGTCAATTTCTATCAAATAGATCACATCAGCATTATATCATAAAGATACTTAATAGGACATTACATCACATCTCATGGGTTCGATCAAAGCATATTTTCTTATCGTAAAGCACAGGCGATGCAAAAACAGCAACAGATTATTTATACCTATAAATCATAATGACTAATAAATTCTATAAACATGTTTTTGCATGTGTTTACAGTTGATGTATTAATGCATTAAAGACAAAAAATGACATATCTAATTAATCACTGTATCTACCCCTCCCTCCCTCCACCAGCAGCAAAACATTGGAAGAAAACAGCTGAAGAAGCACTGACGTAACATCAGCACCCAATGTCACACCATCAGTGACCTATGATCCGGATCTTAGTTTGAATGTTTCCATGCTGCAGCCAGAGGCGTTTTGGAAATAATAAAAATAACTTTTCAACAAGAGCTAGTTCCCATAAAGCTAGGATTGAAAGATTTACAACTTCTCGTGAGTGGATAGAGAGTCAGATAGTAAGAGAGGATGAAAAGGAAATCACCTGTAACATCACACCGGAAAAGAATGTTTTCACATGAGAAAGGTGGAGGTGTGTGTGTGTGGCAGTGTGAGTTTTAACCTGCAGTAAAACTCCAGTGAATGACTTCTCACATTCTTATTGAAACCTTATAGAGGTGGGAGCAGTGCGAGAGCATCTGAGGTATTGTAATAGCACACATGCACAGAGCTCCTCGATTTAGGGTGAGAAAAATGCTCTGCATAGCTGCATTACTTTTATGCAAGCTCTATTCAATTCTGAGATTTTTTTTTTTTTTTTTATAAATGACAAGTTTTCTTTTTCAGACAAAAAACTTTAACAGTGCTTCAATTTTTGCAAGTCTACCTGCTGGGCACTGCTGCCTGACGCACCTCCACAGGTGCCTTCGGATAATTGCACACACCTCTGTGGCCGAAACATCTGGATCATCAACTGGGGACCACCAGTTAGAGATGTTTTGCTCCTTTAACCCAAGTACATCTCCTGGTGTCAGAGCGATGGCGAGAATTTCTCCCTGTCGCCCTCTGCTAATGCCTTAAGAGCTGTTTGGCAGCTTGAACAGTGGAGGATTACACAGCTCCTACATTCTACCTCAACAGGCCAATTTGCTCGTTAAAAGAACCTGCTGTGTCTGGATGCTGCTGATCCAACAGATTATCACACAGCAGACAGCTCTCCATCTCAGATTTATATAAATTGTTCATCTCAATGCAAACATTCACAGACCTAAGCTTTCACACAGAAAACAGTCTCTGCTGTACCTTATTGTAGACAGACTCAGAAAAGCATTTCAGGTTTACGCTTTCCGGTTCAACAACCAGGTAGCCCTTACTGTAACCTGGGCCTAAACCCCATTCACACCTTACTCCTAACCCTGATATATATTGAGTTCTAATCATTAGGGTAGTTGAGATTAACTGCAACAAAGACGAGAAAATCCTGCTCTGTATGCACTATAGTCTTGCCTGTCTAACAGCTACATAAAATAAACCTCTCTTTCATGCAGATTACAGTGGCATTGACAGCAAGAGTGGAGTATGTTGTCTCTTATCTTTAATCTGGCTGACAGGCATTGGTGAAAAAACTGCTGACAAAATTATAACTTTGCCTTTAGATTCTTGTACTCTATATTATTTAAAAGTGTTTCGATAAGAATTTAAAATGTGTGTGAAGGCTCAACTAGAGATGTTACAATAGATAAGTTGAGAAGATATACACTATGAACCATTTTTAAAATCACTTCCACTCCCTCATTCCTTGTTCCCAACTGTCAGACCCCAAACCTCAAACTCATCCAGATCCAATGGACTGGATCCCTATGTGTGAAGGTCATGTTTGGATTGGACGGAAACCCGCTAAAGTCAGCCAGCCAATACGCATGAACAAAGTGCTTCTGTCTGCACCACTAGTACTTAAATACTGGGGAGTTACCACATGTCAATCAAAAAGAGAGGTAAAGAGACAGTGGTAAAAAACACAAAAAGAGACAGAAACTAAAACAAGCTCTCCTCATTCTCAGTACTTCACTGAGGAACTGAAAAAACACGGTCTTTTCTGTAATGCACATATTAGCTGATATAAGGCATATACATAACTGAAAACCACCAATTACAGAGAAGCACAGAGCATGGGTCAAAAGGGGAGGGTTGTTGAAGTAACTGCTAAAACTGAGGTGTTGACTGACGATGAGAATGAAAAGTCTGATGACAGGCTAAAAAGCTGAGTCTTGTCAGTTAGAGCTCAGCAAGTGGACTCAGACTGGAGCCAGATTGGCAGCATGTTGGAAAGAGCCTGAGGGATGTAAAAGATGGAATGTTAATGTTACAATTATTTTAACCTGTACAATCAAATGTCCTTCATGTTCTCTCCACTGGCTTCAACATTGACGACATAAGGAATTTCATTCATTCATTTTCCGAACCGCTTATTCCAATTCAGGGTCGCGGGGAAGCTGGAGCCTATCCCAGCTGGCTTTGGGCGACAGGCAGGGTACACCCTGGACAGCTCGCCAGTCCATCGCAGCATAAGGAATTTATTTTCCTTTTTTTTACAAATTAAACCAGGTAAAGGTGAAATTACTAACCATACGTGGCCGATTCTAACAAGTGGAACAATTTCATAATAAAAAAAAATAAAAAAAAAACAGCCTTCGGGTGAAGCTTGATTCCCACATCAAGTAGATACTAAAGTTATCCCAGTTTGTCCTTTTCTCCAACAGAATGTTGCTTACTTTTTAATAATTGTAACCTTTTTTTTCACTTGAGCTGGAATTCATCTGCAGGGAATGAATTTACTTTAACATTGACATGCATGCAAATGCATAGGATGACTGAATGATTCATTCATTTTGTTTAATAGTTTTTACTGACATAAGCCTTTAGTTTATACTTTTTGACTAAATAAGCAGAAGCTTATGTCACCTCAGAAACAAAGAGGATTGACTGAAATAAAATGCCTCATTTTCTTAGCTTTGTAGGGTGTAAAATGTGATTGGAATCAGTATTCCACAGAGTAGGGCAACGTGCGTCTTACAGTCATAAAGATGGTTAACTGTTGAAGTGTTATGTTGCCAGATAAGTAGGACTGCTAGTGTTTGGAAATTTCTTTAATGTTTTCAAGCAGTCAAGTGAAGATTCATAGTTGTAATGCAAACTGTTTTAATGTTCCAACTAAATGTGTGTGAGTGTGTGTGTGTGTGTGTGAGACAACGCAGTGGAAGTGCAACCTTCTTTCATTCTGAGATAATCAGTGGACTGTGTGTACAAGTGAACCATGGCTCGAGGGTTATCTGACGCTCATGTTCTCCTTGACTGGAAACCTTTTTAAGGCCTCTAAGAACCCCCCCTAAAAAGATGTACACTGCTCTAGATATTTTGGTCTGGCAGGGCACGCTTTTATACGTGTGTGTAATGTGTGTCTGTGCATGTCTGTCTCACAGTTCAGCAGGAAATTGAAATATTGCCATTATACTTTCATAGCATATTACTTTCAGCTTTGATTTATGACAAATACTTAAGTAGTAATAAAAACAAACCTGAGAAAATGGTAGGTACAGGAAGCCAAAATTAATTTATTCAGTTTTTTTTTATATTAAATGGGCCATGTAATCTAGATAAAATTAGAGAGAGAAGTTTAAGCTTGCTATTTATATTTGAGGTGGGAAAATCTCATAATTTTCTACTGTATAAGACATTTTTAAAATGTAAAAAAAATTTAAAAAATAAAAAAAAATGCATTTTTCTTCTTAATGTCAGTTTTTCATTTCTAGTGAAAACATCCAGCATCTAGCAAGATTAATCTCAAATTATCCAAAGACAGAATATTTTGGTTTTCAACCACTGGTTTAATTTTACAGTTATATAAAAAAGTTCCAACACACAAAAGTATATTAAAATATGGATGTTTACTCTTTTTTTATTATCCTGAAACACTTGTTAATGTTATTTCACAATAAAAACAATTTTAAAAATTTGACAGATAGCTTAACAGTGAGTAAACATGTAATAAAATGATTGATTAGTGGAGATAAAGCTGGAGCAAGCAAAGACCCAGAACAACAGCAAAGACATCAATGAATTGACGATACAATCTCACTGAATATGAAACCACTTGATAAACATGCTGCGACAAATCTCTAAAAAAAAAAAAAAAGATTAAAATAATACCAACTCATGTTTGGCAGCTTCCGTAACTGTTTGAGCCTTGAAGAGTCTGGTTTTCCCACGCTTTAATAACTCAAAGCAGGAACTATTAGTCACTGTCATGCCTTCATTTTTTTCCCATCCCTCTGCTCTGTCTGCTCTTGTCTCCCCTCTAGGCACTACCACTCAAGAGTGAATGATAGCACATATACGGGATAGTATCAGTAGTTGGGGACAAAAACCACAGCTACTTTCAAGGAAGTGCTAATCTGGCTCAAGATAGTGTGTTAGTATTTACCAAGCTATGTCGTAAAATAAACAAAGTATGGGGAAAAAAATTAAAGAAAAAAAAAACCTTGTAACGTATCAGAATTTCACTAAAAACATATTTAAAGGGCCAAAGCAGGGATTTTGCTTTTTTTTCTTTAAAGAAAAAATCCTCCCGCAGGGGGAACATGACTCCAGTGTGTATAGGTGTATGTATGTGTGTATATATAGGCGGGTGTGTATGTGTTATTATGTGTATGCATATGTATGCAGGTTGTTTTCTGTCTCATTCTTTCTTTTTCTCTCTCCCTGTTTTTCTCTCTACGGGGTGTTTTTCTGTTTTCTCTTCTTCTCGATTCTCTTTCTGTCCTTCTTCTATTCTCTCCGGTCTGGTCCAGCAATACAAACTTTGTAATACAAACAACTATGCAAAATAAATAGAAAAATAAAATTAAAATCCAGAATATAGCATTATATCTATAATGCTTCCCTTGGCAAAGTAAATTTGCCCAGCAGAACACAGCATCCAGAAAATCATTCTGCTTGCTTAAATGCTGGACAAGATGAAAAAAAAAGATGCACTACTTCCTGACCTAAGGCTTTACGCTCAATTTGATGGCACTTTTATTATTTTTACCCAGCAGCAACCTGATGCTGAGAAACCACTTTCATAACGTTTTCTTCCAGGATGCCGTTTATGCTGCAGCTGAATTTTTCTTTATGCACTGTGTCACTCACTCAACACACTTCTAAATGTGCATTGTAGCTGATTCCACAAAGAAACAAGAAACTATTATTGGAGAAAGAGAGGAAAGAAAGAGAAAGGGACAGAGCAAGAGTCGGGATAAGGACATCTTTTGCAGGCTGGACAGTGTTCAGAGAGCAGTTTATTATTAGGGCTTATCTCTGCGAAAATCTGCAAAAGTTCCATGGCTCGTCTTTACTACCCAGTATAGAACAAAAATAAATTCAGCAATATTTATTTCAAAATAAAAATAGGTTCTGTACTCAAAACTTGAATTGTATAAATTATAATTTGAGGGAAAGCGCTGTTAATATTTCCATCCATCCCTTTTTATACCACTTTATGCTCTGTTACATATGTAAGAGGGGATGTCTGCTGCAAATGTTGCCATAAGTTGCCACCCTCTATTTTCACTGGTCTTTTACTTTGCTATACGTGTTAAAGTCAGTTTATCAAGTTGTCCATGCCGGTTCATACGGAATGATTTCTGTTGATGATGACTGGTAGCAGTAATGCACCACAAAAACTGTTTACAGCTGCAAGAAAACATCACACTAGATAGAAAAATAAAACCACAAAGATTTTGGCTGTTCTCAACTTCCTCTGCTTCGTCTTTTGAGGATAATATTTGGTGGGTTCTGCATCATCTCTGGTTTGTTCCTTTCACAGCTTGCCTGTCGGCTATACAACGCAATACTGCCTCCATAATTTCCGGTGGTATTACTAAGTTTTCTAAGTTAAGTGACGGATGGTTAAGGATCTTGAAAATGGACCAAACTACATACACAACCAACACAGGAGACGGGTGATACTGTCCATCTGTCTGTGTATCAGTCTTCTATGTTGAACATAAATGTAACATAAATTCAGGGTCTAAGACAAAAATTACCAGAAGAGATGAAGGGTACATCCTGGACAGGTTGCCCATCAGTAACATGAAATGATATCAGTATTAATGTAATATCATTACATATCAAATTTACCACATTTGGGGGTGCCCAGTGGTAAGACACATAACACTGATACTGAAGGACATGGGTTCAAGTCTCCAGACAGACAAATGTGCAGTCTGAGCAAGACTGTTAAACTCCCTCAGCTCTTTCAGGTGTCTAAACATTAGGGGTGGAAAATTTGAATCAAAAATTTGAAAATCGGGATTTTTTTTTGCTTTACAATTTTAAAATCCATTTTTTTGTTAATTTTTATTATTTTTATTGATCTTTTTATTTGTCTTCTTGGGCATTATAGCAACAGAATGATGATCTGGCTACTGTGTTGTTTTTTCCTAATTGAAATAAAGAAAAATTTTTATACATTTTTTTGGTTTTTAATCTACAAAAATCAGCAATATCAAAGAATGTGAGAATCACAATCTAAATTGAATCGGCACCCTGAAAATCGGAATCAAATCGAATCGGGACATATCGTCACAGGCCTACTAAACATGGTATCCTACTGCTCTCATCTACAAATGAGTAAAAATGCACAGCTTACTTTCAACACAGGGATTAATGAAATACATGTAAAAATTAGGGTCTTTCTCCAACATAAGACTATAAACTTGACTGCTGCCTTGGAACCAGATTTAAATATTTTTAATATGACATCTAATGGGTATCTTATAATAAATAGCATGCATAATTTGAGCTAAGGTGATCAAATTTCTGAGACTGCGTTCCTTTACTAGAAAAACAAAGGTGATTGTACAGTGTCAGACCATGCTGTATGCATGCTCAGTACAGAGGATAAAAGAGAAAATTTAATCAGATTTATTGGTTTCCTAGTTAGCTGGGCAACTTTTTTTTTTTTAACTTCTGGTTTTATCCAATAGATTGTTCATCATGAAATGGATGAGTTTGGATGAAAATCAGTTAGATTTAATTGGACAGGACTTCATCTTTTAAAGTGCTTTGAGGTGACATTTGTCACATACTGGCACTATACAGATAAAACTAAAAGAGTTAAATAATGGATTTTATGTTTCAGTGATGCAGTTGGACAGCAGAGGCGCCTATGAACAGCAATGTGCTCATCAGCTTTAGTTTTAGCCCTTATACCAGTACCGTTTTTTATTAGAGGAAAAGAAAAAAAATCACATGATAAAACGTGGCCTGAGCGTATGGGAGACGAAGAACAGTCACTGGGACGGGATTAGGAAAATACTAGCAAGGAGCTGGAGAGAGGGAAGGAGAGCGGCTGAAAGAAGTGAGGGGAAGAGTGACAGTTTCTTTAATATCCGGCTGGCAGGCAATATTTTCTTACACAGCAGTGTATGTCTGTGTGTGTATTTTCCAGTAGCAGTTAGTTTCACGGCCCTGGGGATTACCCAGCTGTTAACAGACCAGAGCAACATAAGGAGTTGACTGACATAGATGCATTTTAAAGGCTACTCCTACTTAGTTTCTAATTATTATTAGACACAAAACTGCTTCACATGATGAAATTGTAAAGTGGTCTTCCGCTGGAGCTACTCATTATAAAGAAAATAACACCATTGGTTCTGGATTCAAACATGCATCCTGCAAAAGCCAGCAAAGCTTGTCAGCTAGCGGTGCTGTGGTGAAAACAGTGCTCCCACACCAATACTTACGTCCAATCTGATTTTAATGGGCCTCACTTTTTCAGCCCTCAGCTCATTTCCGCCTTTCTCTCAGAGCTGTCACTCACTGGGTCAGCAGAGGGAGAGCGAAGGGGAGCACATGCTGTGCCAGCTGTCTAGAGTTTCATCTGCCTTATGCTTTTTGGGTCTAATGGCAATAAACTTTGAGAAAGCTCAAAATGCCATGAATCACACAAAAGAACATGTATGCATGAGTGCACTTTTCTCACACATACACATTCATGCAAGCACTAATACAAATGTATACACGTGCATTTGAGCACATACACAGTTAGCCATTAACTCTGAGAAGGGACAGAGAGGAAAGTGTGCATGAGCGTGTGTTTGTGTGAGCTCACATGCAGGTCAAAGTGATGTCCCATCTCATATCTGTCAGCACCCAGAGTTTATTTACTCAGTTATATTATCATTTGTTGACCTAGTCACATGATCTGAGAGCGAGAGGTGCAGAACCCTGGGCACCCCAGAGAGCCCAAGCAGAACTTGATGAGAGACAAGGGCCTGTGACCCAACACACTTAGCGACACACACATACACACAAACACTTGCACAATGTGACCTATCCAATATCCATTCATTTTCCGCAATACTTAAATTTTCTCATCATTCTTGTACCTTTATTTTTTTCACAATCTGTTGTCTTTTCTAGCACATGGGTTCTCCTCCTATTCCTCTTGCTTAAGGTGCTTATTGACTGAGGTTTTGCTCCTTAAGTCCAGCTGCTACATGTCACACAAACAGTGAAACTAATAAGAGATGCTAAATATGAGCCAGATTATTTTTCAACATAAATATATCCTTAAAGTGTTCTAGTGTAATATACCTGAGGTACCACTAATAAAGGGTCCCCCTTCATTCCCCAAGGTACAGATGGTTTCACTACAGCTGAAACTATTTGCCGATCTGTTGACTGGTTGGCGGATTGCATGTTAAAGCTCTGGTTGGCTGCCGTTCATCACTCCAACAGTACAAAATTCTGTTTCTACGTTCGACACTTCGATAATATGCTGCTTTTCAATTGTGAATAAGCCCACCTGTCACTGTCACTCAGTCTTCTTCCACATCGTTGCTCAATTATGAAATGAGCTTCACATCCTCAGGAACAGGAATTCTACCAATTTAACACACCTGAGAAATTGCGGAGGAAAATCACATGATCTGCACTTAAAATCCTCTTCTCCACCCCATTTAGTAATGATGTAGCACCATAAGCTACAGAACATGATTTCTTTCACCATTTAATCATCCAATACTGCTTATGTCAGGCATAAGTGGCTTTTTTAGGATTTAAAGTGTTTTATTTCCCATCATTAGTCCTCTTAATTTCTTCTTACCAAACTCACAGCTGATGTAAACAAGACACACAGTTGACATTATTTTCACATTATGTACATCATTCAGCCTCACACACATTGTAGAAAATCAACACAGATTTAATTGCTGCTTGACTTACACACACACATATGGAAACACGTGGATAATGAGCAGCAATGACACATGCAAAAACAAATGTCCTAACATAAGTCATGCTTGATTCTCCATAAATTGAATTAGTCATCCTGAGCCTCGTCTGTTCACACAGCCCTCATCTTTTCTGCTTGCATCTCTCTCCCTACAGTACATCTTACATTTTCTGTCCTCTGCTTCCCATATTTGCTTCCTCAGCTTTGCCAAAGACTAAAAAATGTTGAATCTTCTGTGAAAGAAGTTTAATTTAAAAAAAGGAAATTACTTAAGTTTTGATGTATAAAGGAGAATGAAGAGATTGATAATTAGATTTAGTTTTAGGCAAATAAGCTGTTCGCAATGTTTTACTTCCCTTCTCACAAAATGAAGATGATACCAAACAAAATTAACTTCCATCATTGTACACATTTCTGGTTGTATATCAAATTTAAAAAAAAACAAGAATTAACATAAAAAAAAATAAATAATTAATGACTGTATGAATAAAACACACTCACCTGATACGTTCCAATGCCAATGTGTTTTGGATCAATCTTCACGAGCTCAGCTAGTGGATCTTGGACACGGCGACCAATGGACACTGTTAGCACACACAAAGAAACAAACATGAGAAAAATCACTAAATAGAAAAAATAAATAAAAATCACCAAGAAAAAAAATCACTAAACTCTCATGTAATTCTGCAATTTGTATTTTTCATGAATTTGCAGCTCAACTTGGTTATTGAATATGCAAATCCACATATTTATAATTACTGAATATGCTAATTGCCTGCACAATACCCCCCTTGCCTGAGGGCAGGCCAAACCCAATTGTCATCCCTCTGCCCCCAATAATAATTATAATTAAAGCTGGCATTTAACTTGAACTTCTGCACCTGTCATTTAGCTCCTGATAGAAGCTAAAGCCATGAACCTTAAAACCCCCTAATCTACACACACCTGTCCCCACTCGAAATGCAGCAGACAAAGACACACAAATATTCTCCATCAATCAAAGATGCTGAAGGCATCAGTTGCAATTGCATATTCAATTTATTTTCCATAATTATGATGGAAAAGCCCAGAGACAAGAGAAAAATGATAAACACGAACATATAGAAAAGGAAAGTGTAATCCAACAACTGTTACTGTTGTAATTTTTTTCTTTAAAATAATACAAACTGTGCTGTATGTGCCAATTTTAAAAAGTGTTTAAAAACCGAGTTACCCTTCACCAAGGAGGTTATGCTTTATTCAGCGATTATTTGTTTGTTTGTTTGTTTGTTTGTGCTCAAGATGACTCAAAAAGTTCAGGATCAATCTTCATTAAATTTTAAGGAGTTGTTGGAAATGTGAAAAGGAAGAACTAATTTCATTTTGGTGGAGATCCGAATCACCGTTTGGCTCCAGGAACTTTTTTTTAAAGGCCTTGGCAGAGGTTTGTGCTCTCCAAATGCGTTTCTAGTTATTTAATCAATCAAGAGCTGCAGGATGTAACTTGACTCTCCTGTTGTACTGCTTATCATCGTTTTCAATGTCTTTGGATGACTGAACACAAAGGCTGCAGTGCATGTTGTATCATACATGAAATGTGTCAGATTTAGATGTCTGAGGTGGAAAAGACGAGTAAAAGAAGGATGGGATGTAAAAAGAAAAAAAAAAAAAAAAAGGGAGTATGTCTGGAATCAATGGCTCTTCTCTCTTGTCTGACTGCGGCAGAAGGCTGCTGCCTGAGATAATATTTAGACAAGGATGAAGTTTCAACCCCAGCCATGCTTAGTGCACCATCAGGACACTCAAATACCGTCTATCATGTGTCTCTGTATCTCCGCCTGATTCTTAATATGAAAAGTTGATTTGTAATTATAGTCCAACATCAATCTTCCAACATTCAATAAAAGTTAATGAGCGAAATACAAAAGAACACAAATCCGGCATATTTTGGAAGACAGCAAAAGAAGAAGGTTCATAACTCGGGAAAAACTGCAAAACGTGACTTTGCACAGCCTGATGTTGGTGCAATGTTCCTTTTTATAACTTATCTTTTCAGCTTGAAAACGTTTGATGAATCTTTTGAGGTAATTCTAAATGGATCAAGTACACAGTTTAACAGCGAGTGACAACACTCTCGTAACAAACAGGAAAGCTAAAGTGTACAGAAAGAAGCTCAACACAATAAGTAGCTTTGGAAACTGTTGGAATATTGCCTATCATCACTCGGTGTCTTAAAGACGCTGATAGCTCACAATTTCTGTCATGCAATATTCCATTCTGGCTCATGCCGAATGAGAAAAAACAGATACAGAATCAAAAGATAAAACAGAAAGACATGGTTCACCAGCCCCTTCGTTTTTATCCATCTACAGCGTAATGCTGCGGATTTCTTATGGCTTTTGGTAAGGGTATAAATATGGCTCTCAGTCCTGCTGACCACAGGAACCGAGCACGGAATAATCCAGGCCTGCTTGATTTATGGCTTTTATAACGGAAGTCTGTTGGAAACATTTGTTCTCCAAGAACTTTTTTTTTTCTGATTTTAGTGATGTACTTCTGTGGAGTGAATTAGAGTGGCAACGCAAAGTCAAAAAGACGTAAGAGACCTCAAATCACTGTGCCAAAAGTGTAGTAATAATGTGACTGTGGATAAGTGGCTGGAAAAAGAGGTTATTAAATATAAAATCTAATCTATGGGTATATTTTCCGGTGTTTTTTTTTTAATTTTTTTATTATTAACTCATTTGTGATTTGTTGATGAGTGTAAAACAGAAATTTAAATCTCAAAAGGTTCAAGGTTCCATATGAAAATAATTAAGGATGAAAAATCCTTTTCTGGTGTCACATGACTGTACAAAAAACTTTCTACAGTCTAAATCTTTTTAAGATATTTTAAACAGGGTGCAACTTGCACAGAAGAAATTCACAAATATGGCTAAAATAATCTGTCAATTCATCACTAACAGTACCATGCACTCCAAAGACATTACTGGGTTTTGTTTTGTTTTGTTTTTTGCATTAATGAAATCACAAAGATTCAGTCACCTTCAGCTGAAATCAATCCAGTGTGGCAGCTTAGCATACCTGCACTCCTGAGGTTCGGGTCCAAATCTGGCATCTCTTTGACTGCCTCAGGACTCACACTGTAGATGGATGCACCTGCCTCATTGGTTATACTGGGAAAAGAAGGGGACAGAAAAATGTCAAAAATAAAAATAAGACAAGAAAAAAAGAGAGGGATACAGTGGGAGACATGATGTGCGATGAAGTACAAGGAACAGGGAATGACTGCGTAGTAAGTGATGATGATAGAAACAACGCAGCAAAGAAAGAAAACTAAGTGAGGAATATAGTTTTAAATAAATGTACAACACATGTGTATAGTGGCCACAACCTGCACCATAAAGCTGACAACTTCTTAAAATGGATTCACATCTGATCTGAGCTTTTATTTGTCATGGCTGATGTCCAAAATAGCATCATGATAAAGAATCTCAAACTTAACAAGACAATTACAATGTTTCAAGTCCATTTAAAGTCTAGACAGCAGGTGCAAGGAACCACAGGCACCCAAAATTCCTAGTCCATCGGCTAATGATCTACGTTATACTTAATATGCTGAGCTGTTGGGACAGCCTATACCTGCAGTATGGCTCACACTTTTGGTACATATATACTCACTTATAACTGACACCTGAATAAATATCACTGTATTTGTGTGTGTGATTGTTAAATGACATGGAACGAGCCTGCAGATCTATTTAATGCAATCTGTGTGATACTACTGCCATCTAGAGGTCACTAATGTGAACTGCTATTTATTTTCAGTTTGAGCAGTTTATAATCTTTACCTCAGTGTTTTATCATTCCTTGTCCTCTGGACCCACTTCCCTGCATGTTTTAGATTCTTCTGCACAATAACACACTTGGCTGAAATTAAAGAGTCATTATAATGCTTGTAAAGCATTTAATCAGGAAGTTCCTTAATCTGAATCAAGTGTGTTGGAATAGAAAAACATCTAAAATTTGTAGGGTAGTGGGTCCTGAGAACCAGTTTGGAGAAAAATGGTTTAAACAGAATGTATTAAAGGTAAGTGTATCCTATCGGTATTGGCAATACAATCTGTATTAAATCTTAAAATCCTAAACTTTATTAAATTTTTCAAATATTTCCAAATTATGAATCATTAACATTTTCTTGTTATGAGTGCTAACTGTTTTTATAGTAATTTATTTTAAAATTATTTTAAAGAAGTGAGAAATTTGCAGGATTATGAAAGGTTACAGGACATGACAGGTTGATAAGTACACTCTATAATAATGCTACAAATGACATTCTTCAAAAACTTCACAAAAACATCTACAATAATATTCTGTATAACTACCTAAACCTGCACAGTGAGGCAGGGCGGATCAATCAAAATATCAATATTATCGATACCAATGCTAGTATCAGTATTGTTTTGAGATTGATATTTCTCTTGCAGAAAATTAGCCAACAATACTAGGTTTTGCTTTTGTTTAGCTAATTTGCATTGTTGACTTTTTCTTTCTTGAACAATTGTGTGGTACAGGGGCATTTATATATATATATAATGTTTACAAACAAAAAAGCTTAAATTTAAATTTCTCATTTCTGACATTCAGTTTGTCAATAAAAATGTTCAATTTGACAAAAGTCTTTGTAATTGTTTCGTTATGATCACATTAATGGTCATTATAACAGAATAAATTCATTCAGAGATCGTGAAATTTCAAGCAAAAAAAGTATCAGCATTTGCCCTGGATTTTCTTGGAATGGGATCGATAGCGCCCAGCCCTTCTCGACTCAGTTTGGTTGACATTATGCTTTGTGCCAATTTCTGTATTATTGATACATTTCTCGTGTTGTTCTCATGCATGTTCTCAGCAAAAATAAACAATAATAAAGACAGCAAATGACACCATTTTCCATGTTAATGTATTCACGATTAACTAGGCTGCTTATCTTTAGTCATCGAACAAGCAGTGGCACAACAAAGCCACTGATACCCAACTTAACCCATCATATTGTTCAGTCTCTCTGCTCTCTTGGGTGGATGGAAAAACAGAAAGACAGAGTTCCCTCGGGGCTATGCAATATAACAAGGGGGTCACCAACACCTCTGCTAGATCCAAAACAACAAGGCCCTCTGCAGTGTGCAGACACACACACACACACACATTTATTTTTTTCCCAGAGGCCTGAACCATGCCACGACAACCTTGCCAATTATGAATATCTTCATAATGAAGAGTGGCAGAGGCCTTCTGATGAGAATCACAATTAAATGAACTTGCCTCCCCTCCCTCACCTCCTTTCTCTTTCCCCATCTTCTCTATTCATCTCTTCCTCCGCCCCCACTTTGTTTTGTTTTTTTTTGGTTTTGTCAGCTCCCTATCCATCGTGCTGACATCTGACATATCACCATAGTGACACTGCTAACAAGCACTGGCACATGACCTTCAAGGAGGTCAAAGCAAAGCTGGCCATTAACCTGACACACTGCTTTTCCCAAATGTAGGAAAAAAGACACAAACATACACGTGGTAGACAATATGTCACTCTCCTTTAGTAGGTTGAATACTGTACAAAACCTACAAAACTTTAAAACTCAGGCAAGGAAAGTTCATTTTTATAACACTTTCATGTACAAGATCATTCAAAGTGCCGACATTTAAGAAAAAGATTTAAACTATAAAGATAAAATGCAAGGTGAGTGTGTAAGTACAGGTCAAATGAAATAGTGTACTGTTAGCTCTATTGAAGAAAGAGAGTCAGGACAACATAAATAAAAAGCAGAGCGAAAGCAAACTATTAATAATCATAAAGAAGCCATTACAAAGACTAACTAAGAATATTAGTGAGTGGATAGAGAAGCCTCCAGACTCTATCACGTCTAACTTAATTAAGGCTGCTGGTGGGGCATCTCGGTAACAGCACTGTCATGGATACAGCTCTGAGCCCTCATCGCCATAGCCTCCATGACCATCGACATAGAGGGGGCATCGCCCTGGCAGACAGCAGAAGGTCGTCTGTGCTCTGATGGTCAATGTGTGGACACACACAAACACACTTCCAGACACAAAGTCAGTGCTTGCCTCTTAGTGTAAAGCGATGACTTCTGGCCCTGCAGGGTTATCATTTATTTGCACTTTTGTTTGCCTCTCTTAATTGTATGCACACACAAACACAGACCTGCTCTCAGCCCATGTCCCATCCCAGGGCAAAGTCACAAAAGGGCTCCCCTAACCATCCCACTACTAGTTGTGTTTAAGACACACCCTAGGGCTTCACACATGCGTACACATAAAAAGACTGCCCCTTTTCCACCGCCCTCAACAAAACCCAACACTGAAGGAGATGGATACACAATTTGATACCTCATTACAGCCTTGAGGCCCACAGACCCTCAATCTAAATTAAAAATGACTCATCAGATAAGCCAGAAAAAAAAGAGGGCAATAATATCACAAACTAACAAAAAAAAAAAAAAAAAAAAAAAAAAGTTGCGGGGGAGGAGGAAATTGGGGCTATGCCTGCATTTGGGCACTTTGCTTTGTGGCAGTAGATGGATTACCAAAATCAGGAAATGGGTACAGTACTCCATGTGTCACTTTGCCTTGGTTTGGGCAAAGACAACAAACAGTGAAACTTGCACACTGCATATCTTAAAGATATGTATGTGGACAGATTGACAAAGTCAATAATTTTAGCAAATTATATTAAACTTTTTTCAACATTCTGACTAAAGATATTTTGAGAATGACTCACACATTGGACCTGCTGAAGATCAGACTAGAAATCAAAAACTTAGGCTGAGATAAAAACATAGCAAAACATCACCAAGCAAGATACAGAGCCATCTGTTGATGTCTAGGGTTCATTAAGTATTCAACAAGAACAAACATTATATTCTAAAATAGTTGTGTCTAGGCTAAACAAGTCATATTAAATATCTGACTTTATCCTGAGCAGGTGTAAAGAATGCACCCACTAAGGACAAGTATGTAACATTCCATCAAACCAATGCTTCTTTATGTTATATATAACTTCAATCCCTCCAATAGATCTGTTTGTGTTCAATAATTTTAAATTATCCTCATATTACTGCGTAAGACTAAGCTGCAGCCACCCTTAAATATATATTTATTTAGAAATAAAAATACATACACACATATACACTTGCCAAGTTTCTCCATCCTGGCTGCTCAAACAGCTTGAGTCCATTGTTCAGTCAGCTGCAAAGCTTGACCTCAGGGAGCAAAAACTGAGGGATGTGCCACATCTCTCATTCACACACACACACACACACGTACACACACGCATGCACGTCGGGTCTAAAGACGATGACATTTTTCACAGAGAAAAGCGTCCAAATGGCAGGTGTCAGGGGCCGTCAGTCTCTATCGGGGCGCTAGAAGGCAGGCAGGCTCACGCACACACACACAAACTCCAACTGCCAGTGTGAGGCACGTCTGAAAAGAGCAAAGCCTCACAGACACTCATGTCAATCTGGTAGAAGGAAAGACATGTACTTGCGTAACACACAACAGCATACACACACATACACACTTTCCCTAAAATGACAAATACACACACTGCATGTCACACAGACTCATCACACATGCTTGTCACATACAAGACCATCGCAGGGAACACTGTAACCCTGAGGGGAAGACTGTGGGTGAATGGAGGGGAAGAAGAAGGGACAGAGGCTGGCCACCAGTGAGGCATGGGAAGGGGAGTGAGTGAGACGTGGGTGATAGGGATAAGACTGGCAGATCTTCACTGCCCACCACCTGCAAATGCCAAACACCAAATCAAACACCCCTATCCTTACACCAGCGTCACACTGGGAGGATGGTGTATGTGGAACATGACGGTTTTCATTTCGGCTCTCGCGATAACAGACGAAAGCACCCACACCAGTATGAGATGAGTCTCAGTCGCAGCTGAGGCTGCAGACTTAAGTCTTCCACAGTTCTCATGTGTGGCCTATTTACCAGGAAGGCAAAAAATCAGGGATGTAATTCTCTGCAAAATACACACTGAAAACATTTGGTGGTCACCATATTGGCTCTATGTCAGCTACAATACCAGCATTCACTTCAGTTTCGATGTTTAAACAATATGTCAGACACTGAATAAGCAGCTTATCTGTTAAGATGACATCTGATGACAACAATTGATGACTTACAGGTAATTTCAGTGACTGAATACAACTATTCTAAAGTCTTTATCTTTCAAGTTATAACTTTTGATTGCACAAATATATGTGTATTTTTCCACATTACGAGAGGCATGCTGCATTAAAAACTGTGCATGCAGTTGTTGCACTGCAGCAATTAGGCTGGTTGTTTGCGAGAATAAAAATTTGCAGCCATAACACAGCAGGTCAGAAAAACACATGCACAAGCTACCTTTCCAGTGTGAAAACAGCCTGAACTGTGTCAAGTTACAGAAAAAATAAAGACAATGCTGTGCAATCACTTGTTTTCTAAAACTCCATAATAGGTTGCAATACTCAGCAATTTATCTTCTGAGCTTCTGAGGTACAGAAGAAAGAAAAGTTTCCTTCTTTTCATCCAAAAGACAGGACACCTGCAAAAGAAAACAATGAAGGAGGAAAAGGAGGAAGACACTAATCCAAAAAAGTTCCGTTCCCTTCAGAGTAAATTCTTATTATAGTACAAGGCAGTTACCGTCTATCACTCGCGTTTTGTTTGTTTGCTTTTTAATCAACCAAGTGTTTTTTTATTCTTATAAATTAATAAGTTGATTGATTGGTTGATTGCCAAGTCAAGTCCCAAGTCAGGACTAATGCATTCACATGCCTAAACTTGAGTGTCAAGTCCCAATTAGTTAAGGGAATTGGGTCAAACTAGAGAATGCATCTGTCTCAAGAAATTTATTCCATTTTACATAACTTTTTGTTTTATCTCAGGTATGGTGTAACGAACTAAGTATAATTGAATAACAAACCTCCAATTCTCAAACCATGGCTGTTTAGGTCCAAACCAAGTTGCATGTCTGTTTTGATTTGTCATACTGAACCAAAAATTAAACAGATTTTTGCCTCAAATCTGATTTCCGTCATGTGACTCGAGCTCACACTTACTGTCTAAATTTCCCTTTCAAAGAATCCAATCTCCCATTCATCACATTCTTTTTCTTAAATATCTGTTCTTTCAGTTTTATATCAACTTTTTAGTGTGTTTTCCAGTGTATTTTGTGCCCAGCTGTGTCTCTCACACCCAGCAATCTCTTCTCTTGTCCACGACAATCAATCCTTTAATCAGGATATTGCCTGTCCATCCTTTTATATTTAAATTAATTGCTGTCCTTATTCACAATTGCAAGGTGATGTACTGACAGCAGGTTGGGGGATTAGTCTTGTTTTAGGAACACTGACATTCAAATTGAGCAATTCTTATTACTGAAATATATACAATATTGTTATACTTTTATTTGCAAAACAATCCCATTAAAAATAAATAATTTTTTTCCAACACATTAGAACACTGACTATTCATTCTGTATAAAGTCAATGACATAACCTTTTTATTTCCCCATGGGTTCATTTTCCTTTTGAAATGAAGACGCACCCCACAGCCAGGCTGAGCCTTTCCATGCCTCTAAATGTATCTGTCCCTCCCTCTATCCAACCTTCAAACCCTCAGAGAGGCCTGAGTGCCTAGATCTCACCAAGTCATATCTTGTCCTGCCACTGTATGTTCATCACTGTCTCAGCTTGGCCCTGGGAGAATGCCTGTACAGAGGACATGACAGGGGATACACATACCCGCACCCAGATAGAGTCATAAATACAGTCTCCACCACTGTCCTCCAGGTCAATCAGCTAGCCAGTAATAATGATCTCATTCCAAAAGGAGTCAGCTAGAGGGCAAGACAGTCAAGGACTTATTGCAAAGCATGCCTGTGTGTCTTTGATGGAGAACACTGTAAGCTATGTGAGTATGTGTCCAGATGCAACTGCATGGATTGCTGTTGGAAATCTCAAAAGTATGAAGCCATCACAAAAAATGTAGTACTAAAAAGATAGAAGGAACTGTAATTATTTTGCAACAAAATAAAGCCTGGTGCAAAGGCAGCTTCATGTACAGATTCAAGCTAAACTGAAGTTAAAATTGTTAAGACTTTTTTGTTTTTTAAGCAACATTTTAGGTATTTTTTACCATTTTAGATAAGGTTTATAAGAATCCATTTTAATTAAGATAAACAATACTGGTGGTTTGAATGGCCAGCCCCCTGACGATGCAAATGCATCTTTGTGAGAAAGAGTAGGAGGGTCGGTCATCTTGTTGCCTTCAGGAGTGGAAGAACAAGTGGTCACAAAATTGGATGTTGTTTCTGTTTGCCTTCAGCCATGGTCACAGCTTGTGTGTATCATCACCATTGCCGAAATATCTCCCTAACCTTACCCCATATATTCTTGCCCTCTGAAATCTTTTTCATCAGCGCGTTACAGCCAACTACTCTCAACAAGTATCCCGAATCACAGAGTAGCATTTATACACATTACATTACATTTAATTAGTGTTTAAAAGTAAAAAAAAAAAAAGAAAAAAGGGGGTTAAAACAAGCCAATTGATTTTTTTTCTCACTGTTTATTGAACATTGACCCTCTGTGCTGTGCTACAAGGGTGCAACTTGCTTACGGTTTCAGCCTGTGTGACACATACCATCACTGAACATGCATTTCTGTAAAAAGAAAATGAGCCGTCTAGTAACTCTGAAGTTGTACTAACAAAACGGAACTTGACGTGTATTCTCAAAAGTACTCAAATACCTTATTACCTGTCATCAAATTTAGAACTTACAATGTGGTTGTATTCTCAACCAATAGTTTCCCAAAGATAAATATAAAACGTCTCACCTTATGGGGGATATCACAGTTACTATGTCACCAAGCTAACAGTCCAATGCTCTCTACCAACACACACACTCCCAGGCATCTGCGCAACCTGTGCTGAGCATTTTATGAGCTTTGACGAAGTCTACATGCTCAATCAGTGTTAAAGCACGATGACAGCCAAGGTCACATTGCACCGACCTATCAAGGGACCAAAAGGTAAGACACACAACAGGAGACGGTAGCCTAGTCATAAGGAGGTGCCATCCACCCATCTTCTACCACTTATCCGGGGTTGAGTTGCGGGGGCAGCAGCCTAAGCAGGTAAGCCCAGACTTCCTTCTCCCCAGCAAGATTTGCCAGCTCTGCAGGGGGAGAGGGTCACAAGGAATTCCCAGGCAAGCTGAGAGATATAATCTATCCAGCGTGTCCTGGGTCTCCCAAGGGGTCTCCTCCCGGAGGGACATGCCTGGAACACCTCACCAGAGAGGCATCCTGACCAGATGCCCAAGCCACCTCAACTGGCTCCTCTCGATGCGGAGGAGCAGCGGCTCTACTCAGGGCCCCTCCCGGATGACCATGCTCCTCACCCTATCTCTCTAAGGGAGAGCCCGGCCACCCTGCGGAGGAAACTCATTTCAGCTGCCTGTATACGAGATCTCGTTCTTTGGGTCACGACCCACAGCTCATGACCATGGGTAAGGGTAGGAACATAGATCAACTGGTAAATTGAGAGCTTTGCCTTCTGGCTCATCTGTTTCTTCACTTTGCAAAAAGCAAAGACCCAATCCTGAGGCCACCAAACCGGATCCCCAGAACACCTTCACTGCGCCTAGAAATTCCGTCCATATAAGTTATGAACAGAATTGGTGATAAAGGGCAGCCTTGGCGGAGTCCAACCCTCAGTGGAAATATGTAGACCAAGCTCCTACACCTGTTGTACAGGGACCAGACGGCTTGTACCCCACAGGAGTCCCCAGGGTACACGGTCAAATACAGACTGGTTGTGCAAACTCCCATGCTCCCTCCTCAGTGTCCCTCCAGGGTCCCAAAGAGGGAATATAGCTGGTCTACTGTTCCATCTGTCACAATCAGCCTTGCTTCCTCCAACATTGCTGCTTGCCACACCCCTAATCAGTTCACTGCTCTCACCTGCCTCTGCCACCTGTTCACAATCCCCATCAGTTCAGCCTGCGTATATATGCAGCCTCCACCATTCACTCACTGCCAGATTGTCATTGCTCTCATGCCTGACCTTCCAGCACTCCGACCACAATTGCCTGCCCGTTACCGACCTGATCCGCCCCCGACTTCCGCTTCCTGCCTTGCCCTTGGAGCCTGCTCCCCAGTGGTTATTGGGTTTCTGTTCTGTCCTCACAACCGTGAGTTGTGGATTTTCACTCACCTTGTTGTGCTAGGTGTCAACTCTGTCAGCCCAGAGGAAAGTTGCTCTGCTCTGCTCTGCTAATTGGGAACCAGAGTTCAACTCCAGCACCGAACCTCACCAAGTGGCTAAAATAAAGACTGTTAACCTGCCCAGATCTCTTGTGCTGCTTTTGGGTCCTTTCTCCGATCATTTCACTGTGACCAGGATGAAAACCGCACTGCTCCTCCTCAATCTGCGATTTCACTATCTGGTGGACCCTCCTCTCCAGGACCCCTGAATAGACCTTACCGGGGAGGTTGATAAGTGGGAGATTCCCTGTAATTGGAACACACCCTCTGGTCCCACTTCTTAAAAAGGGGGACTACCATCCCAGTCTGCCAGTCCACAGGCACTGTCCTCAATGTCCACACAATGCTGCGGAAGCGTGTCAACCAGGACAGCCCTACAGCATCTAGAGCCTTAAGGAACTCCGGGAGGATCTCATCCATCCATGGGGCCTTGCCAAAAATGAGCTTTTTAACCACGTCAGTGACTTCAGCCCCAGAGATAGGAGAGTCCACCCCTGAGTCCCTCAGCTCTGCTTCCTCACCAGAAGACGTGTTGGTAGGATTGAGGATGTCTTCAAAGTATTCCTTCCACCGACCCACAATGTCACGAGTTGAGGTCAGCAGCTCCCCAACTACACTGTACACATTATTGACAGAGCACTGCCTCCCCCCCCTATAACTCTTTCTTCGCTTGATGGCATTCCTCACGGCTGGTGTCCACCAATGAGTTCTGGGATTAAAGGCACGGAACACAGCCCACTCGGACTCAATGTCCCCCGCCTCATTCAGGACATGGTTGAAGCTCTGCTAAAGGTGGGAGTTGAAGCTCGCTCTGATAGGGGACTCTGCCAGAAACTCCCAGCAGACCCTGACAACACGTTTGGGCCTGCCAGATCTGACCGGCTTTCTCCCCCTCCATCTGAGCCAACTCACCATCAGGTGGTGATCAGTTGACAGCTCCACCCCCACTCTTCACCTGAGTGTCCAAGGCATGTGATCCAATGATATGATTTCAAAATTTATCATCAAACTGCGGCCCAGGGAGTCCTGATGCCAGGTGTACATAGTGACAGTCTTATGCTTGAACATGGTGTTCATTATGGACAATCCATGACAAGCACAGAAGTTCAATAGCAAAACACCATTTGGGTTCAGAGGGGGGGACCATGCCTCCCAATCACTCTCCTCCAGGTCTCACTGTCATTTCCCACGTGGGCATTGAAGTCCCCCAGCAGAACAAATGAGTTCCCAGAAGGAGCATCCTTCAACATTCCCTCCAAGGACTCCAGAAAGGGTGGGTACTCTGAACTGCTGTTGGTGCATAAGCAAAGACCACAGTCAGGACCCGTCCCCCTACCTGAAGGCGGAGGGAAACTACCCTTTCGTCCACTGGGGTAAACCCCAATGTACAGGTACCAAGCCGGGGGTGAATGAGAATGCCCACACCTGCTCGGCGCCTCTCACCGTGAGCAACTTCAGAGTGGAAGAGGGTCTAGCCCCTCGTGGTGCATCGAGGTGAGTCAAACTATATCTAGCCAGAACTGCTCAACCTTGCTTCTTTCGCCCATGGTCGTTGCCATGATAGGGGTCTTTGAGCCGCACTTAGTCTGTTCCCTCTGGTCCCTCCCCTAGACACCTGTTTGCCATGGGTGACCCTACCAGGGGCATAGAGCCCCTGACAACATAGCTGCTAGGATCTTCAGGACACACAAACCCCTCCACCACGATAAGGTGGCGGCTCAGGGAGGAGCATAAGGAGGTGTTGATGACAATATCCAATCATAACTGATTTGCATCCCCCATGTGCAACACTACTTAAAGATAGGGGAATGCTTCTTTCCTGGTAACTTATATTTCAAAGAATGTTGTAGGGAGTCTTTAAATTGCTGAGGCACAGCTGTATGGCATATCACCTAGGGTGAAGACTGTGAGGGACATCACAAGCACAGACAAACCCTGTCAGACTGAATAATACTTCATGCTGCATGATGTCCTGCAGGATGCCGACTATTGTTCAAAATTAATCATGTAAGGTCATGTTTTTCTGAACCAAACGGGAAGAACAGCAAAGTCAGGTGATTCATTCATTCAAGTTATTCTGGTAATTTTGGTAATGGGTGGTTTGCCCAGGTCATTTTGTTTGCATTTGTATATTTTATTTAACTTTTGTTTAATCAGGCTGAGTCTTGATATCAAATTATATCACTTACAAGCAACCTGGCTAACATGTTTTCCATCTTTAACTCATGTTTTTCTTTTACAACTTTTGTTTACTGCCTTCAATTTCATTCTTTATGTATAAACAAATTAAGTCTATTCTGTTTCACACAGTCACCCGGAATATTTATTAAATGTGTATATGTTGTAAGCAAAATATCACAACTGTAACAAAAAAATATTTTATGCTTAAACTTGGCCATTTAAAATATTTTTATTTTATTATATTGAACTTTATTTCAGTTTTATGCTATTTATATTTTGTAGTGCTGTCATATAATTTATCTTTGCACTTAATAATTATATGTAATGTGAGCAAATTGTTGATTTCGTGACAGAACTCATAACGCTGATGTTAAGAATAGCCGAGTCAAATAAATATCTTTACATATTGATTATAAAAGATCAACAGAATGGCAATTAAGATTAAAAAACAAGAACTTGGGTCTACAACTTTATGATCAATTCATTATAATCAAAGTAAAGTATCTAACCAATTGTGCAAAACCTTTTTGTAATTTTGTAAGAATTATAAAAGGCTCTGTAAAACAAGAATGATTTATAGCTGAATTTTTATTATGTGAAATAAAAATTAAAGTTTTTTTACTGAAACTACAATCACCTATTAAACTGCAAAAATATGCATTGCCAAATGTTAAATATTAACCTTTTCTCTTTTTAAGTATGAGTTGGGTCTTGAATGCACATAGAGTTGTGCATTATGATGATGGTTAACAATTTTTTCCAATTTTTTTTATTTGAATGTGGAAAAGTATACAAAACATTTGGTTAATTAATTATTGTAAATAGCATTTGTCAGTAACAGCCAAGCTTAATTTCTTATGTAATTTCACTGTTGTCAGTTAAGATGACATTCACTATGTGGTTTTTGTTTTTTTTTTTAATCAAACATGCAAGTAATGAGGGTAATCTGGATTTTAACACACAATTAACAGAATATGAACAATGAATGCCACAAAAGCTGCTTAGCAAAGAACAGAACTGTAGGTCATTACTGCAAAGAGCAGTAGCCATATGCAGTGGCTACTGCATATGGCTGCTTTTTCATATTCTTATTTCTATTTATTATTAGATAAAATCAACATTATAATTTTCTTATTTGGGAATAATAAAGTGTTTTTTTTCTTATTTTATAGGATACACATTAAAGGCCAAATAAGAAACCAACTGTAAAACAAACTAGCTCAAGATAATCTAACTACAAAAGAAAAACATGCCATGTAAGCTTGAAGGTTGTACGCTATATAAGAACTCACAAGCACAAAACATGCTGATTATTCTCAAATCTTTACTTATGTTTTACATACCTATGCATAACCTCTGAATTTACTGTGGAAAAATGGCTTGCTGGTGTATTAAGTGTTTTAACATTTTTCTTTCTGCAGCTCAAAATTTTAATTATTTAGATAACATTTCCACAAACACACCTGTGCGTGATAAGAGCCACGTGTCATCCAGGCTAAGAGATACAAATCACGCCCAAACAAACACACATAAATACCAACATGCAAGAGTTATATAAAAAAAAAATCACACAAGAGTATGTATGTGCCTATCACCTCCCAACCAACACACACACAAACACAGAGAATACAAGTAAGGATGCCCCGCAGGCTGCCATTTCTGGCTGTCATTCCAGCTGAGCACTGAGGCAAGAGGACAGAGAGAGAGAGACGGGCGGGTGGAGGAGAAAAGGATGGTGAGGGGTGAGGGTGGAGACACAATGAAGGCTCACAGGGAGACAGGAAGCAGACGGCGTAAATGAGGCTGAGGACTTTAATGAACTACTGCACTCAAGGCTGACAGAGAGAAGGAGGCATGAGGAGCAGGGAGGCTTAATTAACTATACAGGCACACGGTTGTACATCCACACAAGGATACAGACATAGAATCAAACTAACTCAGGCCACGTTAGAGCAGTTTTGTCCAACATTCAACAACAAAAGAGGACTTTATACTGATAATGCCACTGTTACTGGAATTATTAGTAATAATACTCCCAGGCTGGTTACATACCACAATGAAAATGAAATATCCCTTCAGGTCTCATTCTCTGTTTAACGAACACACATCATATACATTTTTGAGGAAATATGAAGCAGAAAAAAACTGTCCGTAAACATGGTAGAAGAATGTGGACTGAAACACAAAGAAAAAAAAAGTCACCCTATGAATACACTGAAACAGATGAGACTGTCTTCAGCAAAAAATGAGTTTCTGGTGTTTTCTCCGCACCACATATGTGCTGCCTGACAGCCTTTCAACACCTCTCGATCTGCAACTGTTAAGATCTACTTGAGTATAATGTTACCCTACAAATGTTCATACACTTACAGACACAGTCATACAGTGCACAAAAATCTGGGTCAATTAGTAATACTGGGAAGATTCACAGCAAGCATCAAGACCCCTGGTGTTGCTGATGTTGCATTGCTACTCTACATCACTGCCATCAACCTTGTCATGGTAATGAGGTTTCCTTAATAGAGAGTCAGGGTCAAGTGTGGGTCAGTCAGTAAGAAAATAAAACTCTCAGTTATCAACTTTCAATCTCTCCCTGTTTAAATTACCTATGTCATTTAAAATTAACACATTACCGAATATATAATCATATTTCAATTTTAAAAAAACACTCTTATTAATTATCATAATTTGACTTAATGGATTTGTGCTGCAACTTATTATCTAAATAAAAAAATGTTTTTAAAAAAGCAAATATTTATTAGAAAACACATATCTCTCCAGTTAATTTCTTTTTTCTTTGATTGTCTGAATGCTTTGTTCTGCTGAGCAAATTTACTTTTCCAAGGGGAGCTTTATTGATAGAATGATCCCTGTAATATTCTACATTCTTAATTTTTTTTTCAGTTTATTTGGCATAAATGTTTGTAAGTCAATTTCTAACTATCTCTAAAAGCTTCTCCAAGTTAAACGTTTGTTCATCAGCAAACAAAATTGTTTTTAATAAACTACACATATACAAGATTTAAACAAACAATTTTTAAGCATGTTTATCAATATGAAGATTTTTATTTAAAACTTTTCTGTCTGGCACTTAAGAAAGAAAAGAGAGTTGTTTTTTTTTGTTGTTTTTTTTTTTTTTTTTTAACTAAATACAGTTTTATCCTGGTAAAATTAACCCTGGTAAAAAAAAAAAAATTTTTAAATGCATGAATTATTTAAAAAAAAAAAACAAAAACAAAGGCACATTTTTTTCACATGCAATATTTTATTTCTACAGTATTTTTATTTCTACATGTACAGAGACATTTTTCTTTGTCATTAATATAATTTAACTTTTTAATTGGTTTATTTATTTAAATCTAGTCTGTAGAATTTTTTTTTATTAAATAACACATTGTCCTATTTATATAATTGGAAATATTCTACAAAAATTGACTAGTATAATTTTATCATTGTGTTAACTGCTAAGGTAAAGTTGATCGTTACATGTGCGTGCATATTTGAAATTTTATACTATATTTGTTTATTCTTCAGTGAGTGGCAGTGTGTTGGGTGACTTTCCTAATGTCCACTGAAGTGGCAAAATTGCAAATATACCATCCTCACTTATGTATATACTAAAAAAACAGCCTTTAAATAGGTGTCCACTGCATTTACAATGCACCAAAGGGTTAGGTATACAAACGTGAAGCATACATTTGGCCTCCTTTTGTCTCTAGTTCAGTGCATCCTGGTTACAGGAAGATGAAACTTGAAGTTAATCAAAAAGAAAAGCTGTAAAAAGCTGTTTAAATGTTCAGTGTTGTGAATAATAAGTTTAAGAGTAAGACAGAGGTTATTCTGACTGTTTCTTTGAGGAAAAAAAAGGTGTTTAGCTTGCACCACATCAAACACTAAGGTCAACATTCTTATGTCTTGTGAAAAGAGTAGATGTCAAAAGCTCCAGCAGAACAAAATAAAAACAGACATATCAAGATGTGAAATGTAGCTGCTCTGGATATACTCAAAGAAGTACAAAGAAACAAAATACATGGAGGTGGACTGTGGAAAAAATAATCAAGTGGACGTTAACCTAATAAACACCCCACTTTGAATGTAACTTTAGAGAAAAAATATGGGTCATTACAACAAATGTATGACCTCTTAAGTGTACATACAAGTACAGATAAAAGACTGACACACACATTCACATACAGCTCTGAATTATTGTAGGCCATGGTCCCTCTGCTACCCCCCCAAGTCAACAAGCACACATGGAACTCTGTAGAGAATGAAAGGTGGTGCAAAGAGAGGCCAGTGGTTATTATGCTTGGACGGAGACTCTATTCTGCTGCATTCTGAAGTTTGGACTGGGTCTGGTTACAGACACGACTTGCACCGCAAAATGTCTCTTTAATTGGACCAAAGCGAAACAAAGTCCAGATGGCTTTAATAGATATTCACTTGAGGACACATTCCAATTTGTTTCTCTCGATCAGGTCCAGCTTTCTCACAGCCACACAAATATCTCATCAGTTATCTTCTCTTGCACATTCCCAATCCCTCTTTTTTACCGTCCTTCCCTTTCTGAACTCCTTACTTGCATCGCAGTGTCTCAGTCATCATCTCCCTTTATTTTCACATATATGTCAGAAACAGAATGAGGTGGGGAATGTATCACACACAACACAACACACACAAGTGAGAGTTTTTCCCAAGTGGGCTGATATTTGTTCAAAAGTCAATGTGGGAAATGTGGATAAATAATGATAATAATATACATAATTAATACCTTATAATTTCCAATCAGGAAATTCCTCCTGCATTAGGAGCAGTGGGCTGTCACATTATGGTGCCTTGGGAGCAACAGGGCATTAAGGGCCTTGCTCAGAGGCCGAGTAAGGCCCTAAAACCCATATTGCTCCAAGGTACAATGATAAATTTATGACAGAATAAATGTTTCAACTTTTCTTTTAAAACAAAATAACCATTTTGTGTTTTAATCCTGCAATATACTGTAGAAATAAACCGCAATCAGTAAGACATCTGGACAGTGATCCATATTTACTGTCTGTATGTAATTTAACTTCATAAATAAACCTGTTCTAGCATCCTGTGGATACAGTCCTTACCAATAGGAAACATCCAAGGGGTGGAAATAACGTCTGGAGATGAGGTCAGCAAAGAAGGACTCAGTTTCACGGCAAGCAGTTCCGTTGCCTATTACAACTTTGGTACAGCTAGAAAAAAACAGGATTATAAGAATGATAAGGACAGCAATCATAAATCTTTACAAAATTTAGTTAGTTAATAATCTTTCCTCACTAGTTCATTCAGTTCAGTGGATAATCCTTTTATGACAGCGTACTGAGCTCAACTAAAACAGTACAGTTACTACAGTAATTACTTAGCAGTAATACCTGTATTTAATCATGAGGTGGCGCAGTTTATCTGCTTCTCTTTGCTGTCCTGAATTATGCAAGTATGCGACATCAGTGTGGAGAATCTGACCTGAAAACAGAGATAGGTACAGAAAAAAAATAAAAATTAAATGACGACAACGTATCAGCTCATATTTTTACATTGTTTCCAATGAAATATCTTCAAAAACATCAAAGAATTCAAGACCTGTGCATGTTCTCGTGTATGAATCCTGAGGAAGCCTGAAACCTGCCAGATTACTGCTTTCTCAGAGAAGAAAATGTAGATCAGAATAGACAACCAAACCTGTGACCACCCAGACTGGACCTGACACCTGATACATGCCTCCACCTATCTGTTATAAATGTGTCAGCATGACTCCTGGCCACACAAGCAGTCACCCAGAGGGTGGGACATCCCTTTACACAGTGTGAGACCACACCCACTGAGAGACATGCCAGGACATACAGTAAAGTGGACATATAAAACACCCACACATATGCGTGCACACACATAAAACACTCACCAGGGTCATGCCAACTGGCATCCAATCCTTGGCATGCAGATGCACCTTGGTGGTAACAACAGATCTGATGGTGCTTTGCAATGTGTTCTCTCAGAGAGAATACTACTCTTAAATGATTATTTAACTAACATAATGAGCAGAAATGCAATTTTTTGTTTGTTCATCTGTTTATTTTTAGTCTTTGTTATCAATAGGAACATAAATTTTAAAAAAAAAAAAGTTAATCTGACATACCAGGAAATAGAAACCAAGAAAAAGTCATGAGTGTCTGGACGGAAGTCAACCTAAAGACTGTGACCTATGATAATTTCCTTATAAAAAAAAAAAATAAATAAATAAATAAAAAAAAGACTTTCATAAAGAAGACAAGGAAAAGGCATTGGTTTGATAAGAAAAAGCAAAACATGAAAACCATGGGGTTTTTTTTAAATGTCACTATGATCTCCACCTTACCAACTTTATTTATAAAAGCACTTCAAAACAAGCACCCATGACACAAAACGCTTCAGGAACTATAAGAAATATAAAGCAAATGTAAAACCATGACATAATGACAGCTAAAATTCAACACAATAAGACAAAATTCCACAAATTAAATTAAATAATAAAAAATAAAAAAAATACTAAAAGTCCCACAGAGGTGGAAAGCAAAATAATAAAAAATAAATTTTAAGACTAGCTTTAAAAGTGGGCTCTCTAACGTGCAAAAGTAGTTCCTAGACCTCAGCACACAGGAGCAGCTGGTCAATTATCCTGAAGCTGAGGACCCTGACTTCAATAAACACCTATGTCCATGAAGTACTATGTTAGGCATTAATAACAGGAAGCCTTTCGATCTTTATTTGTTGTTGCAAAACGATTTTAAAAAATTGTACCTTGACTCACACTTTGACATTCTCTTAAGCTTGTCTAATTATATGCTGGAGCCAATCCCAGCAGTCATTGGTCGAGAGTCAGGGTTCACCCAGACAGGTTCTAACCTAACATGCACCGTGGGAGGAAGCCAGAGCACCCCAAGAGAACATGCAAACTCCACACAAAAGGGCCACCATTTACCCTAACTTATACTTTAATATACAGTTATTTGTATACATATAAATACATATATTTAATATAGATTGCTGCAACAGGATATTGCTGCCATCCCACCATACAATGCCAGTAAAACATGTATTCCTGAGGTGACAGATGTACCTTTATACCACTTCCCGCTGAAGGACAGAGGTGTCAACTTTATATTTATTTTAAATTACGAAAATAAATAGATATCTGAACAGTACTGAGTGATACAAACGTGTTCGTACCTAACAAATACTACTGAAAGCATGTACATCCTTGTGGGATTGCAGTCTGCTACTATACTAGCCTCTACCCAAAAACTTCTGAGCAAAGTGCAGTGATCTCCATGGAGTTTTAAACAATCACCATCTATCTTTATGTAACTAAGAGCATTAACAACCATGTATTTTCTGTTAATAAAGTTTGACTCTGCTAAACACACTGGGTTGGGCTGAGAGCTGCTTTCTGCATCCTGTAAAAACACTGCACAGAGTCGTCTACGCTCTGCTTACAGAGAATATAATATCCTGCAAGTCACTTACTTGTGGGGGAGAGGATTGCCAGTTTACAGCCATGTCTGAAGCCAGGGTCCACCCCCATGATGACGCAGCCTCTGACTGGACACACCAAAAGCCGCTGGCGGAGGTTCCGCACAAACATGGCGATCGACTCCTTCTCTGCTGCGCTTGTCAGCTTAGTCCTACCAAGAAGAGAAATGATCAGATAGGAAGAAGTCAGTAAAGATCCATAAAACCCTACGAAAGGGGAATCATAGTGGATAGATGTTAGATATGGTGAGAATAATAATAATGTAAAATACTGACATGAAAAAAGAGACGGAGGCAAATAGTGAGGATAAAAATGTGTAAATCAAATAATAGAAAATACCTGTAGCTCCTCGTCAGAAAAGGGAGAATAAGTCTCTTGTAAGAGTCATCCACTGCATTCCTGATGATTGCATGAAGTTCTTCTCTTGCAAATGTCTTTGGCCTCCACCTGCATTAAAAACATTTTTCCCCCCCGGGGGGCATTTTCACTTTAAAAGCTGCTTCTTTCACACTCAGAAGACAAGATGCTTCTCATTACACACTCAATTCCAGACGAGAAATTGTCTTCATTCAATTATAATCCATTTGCTGCTGTATTAACAAAGCCTTCCTTGTAAAACAAACAACCTTGTGATTGAATTTTAAAGTAACATTTTATTTCTTCAACAAGAAATTTGACTGGATATTTGGAAGAAAAGTATTTGACTTTTGTTAAAAATAAATTGAAAAATTCCACGTGTTTCTTGATAAAAGACAAATGAAACAGTGCATATTGTTCTTTTTTTTCCTCTAATCTAGGTTGCTTTTAACGACACTTTGTGAAGAAATATGAATAAATCAATTCTAAATCCTTCCAGTTTCTGCTTCACTTCCTGCTAAATTCAGTTATTTATCAAATCCCATCTTCATAATCCGAAAAAACCCTCGATCTCCACATCGACAACGCAAAATTCAGAAGTGTTTATAAGTGTCTTTGTAAAAAAAAAAAAAACATGTTAAATGTTTAATATTCCTGCATTAATAACTGTAAAACCATTTAACAGCTGATGTCTACATGGCAGAATATTTTGAAACCACCTCTTATGTTAAAGGAAATTAAATCTAGCAGTCAATGACAGCTTCAACATGGAATAGTATGAATACAGCGGGCACTCTTGTGAGAGTGTTTGAATATGTTTACTGCAATGCTGCATTTCTGACCTGCTGTTGATGCACCACCTGGTGAACTCACTCTTCACTCTGTCAGGAATGTTCACCTTCACTGTCAAAATCTTCAGACTCTCCCCTCGGTTAATCGCCAGCGTCTGTCCATAAAAAACATGCATGAATAAAATGCATGCGTTTCCACCAGTACGGAGTGCAGACACGAAAGCAAAACTATTTGTGGAAGCAGAGTATGCTCAGAGCAAAAAAAGATTCTTAGAACCACCGGCACAAATGTGCACAGCGTTCTACCTTGCAGTGGCTGGTAAACATCTGTAGTTTTGATACTCTTTAAATCTTGAGATTATATTTACAGCCTGATTAAGAATGGCAACATTTCAGTTCCAAAGTTTCTACTTCAAAAAGTTTAGCTGAGCATGGAAAAAAAAGCTAAATATTTCTATGAAAGCACAAAACTTCATTAGATTTGATCTATTTGATGATTTTCTGCTTTTCCATTTTGCTGTACTGCAGAAGTTTGAAGTAAATATTGTATAACAACAAAAAAAATTACTAACATCTCAACTCATAACGGTGAAAAGACAAAAAAAAATCCTGCAGCTTCGCACACGTGCAATAGTGATGAGCCTGGGAGTGTTTCCTGTGGCCAGGCCTGTTGTGCTGCGTGTTGGTTCCCCCTCAGAGGGACTGTTACATGCTGTTAAGCAAACAGTAGTAAGTGTCTGACCTTTTCAGCAGGGAACCTTTATCCTGCCACAGAACAGGGCCAAGAAGCAAGACGTCAATCTGGAGCCCAAGCGGAAGAAGCAAGCTGACAAATGCCACCACTATGCCACCATCAGCACTGACACCGCAAGGCCTACCCCCACCCACTCCCACACATGGTGCCACAACCATTACCGCTCAGCAGCACCCTCAGATGTGGCGCACCCATATGCAACACACACACAAAAATAAACATTTAAAAACACAGCTAATGGCATGGCAGAGGATTAATGCAGCAAGTTTGCTTGAATAATGATGAAAGTTAGATTTCCCCTCTGTTGGCATGTCTCTGCCCCAGGCTGCTTTGCTGACTGTGATGAGATTTCGGAAACAATCTTCATCAAAGCACTGAAGTTTAACATGTTGTCACAGAAAGCAAGCAAAAGTCTTCTTCTAGAATTATCCAAGCATCTGTAAAAGCCCGTGAGAGAAATTAAAAACAGTAGATGCAAAACCGCCTTGATAAATGTGCTAAAGTTTGTTTTTTTTTTAAATCATATTTTATAAGGAGGGATGACATCTTGCATTGAGCTGGTTGTCATTCATTATAAGCTGGGGTTGTGGATGAAAACGTGTTATAAACTCAATATCTACATCATCATCGCAATACAGTCAGTTACTTATACTGTCTTTGTTTTTTAACAAACAAAACTTCTTATGAGGAAATGTGACCTGTAATGGCCTTCACAAGCCATGCAAAATTTAGATATAAACAGAATGACGCAAGGAAAAAATAGACTTGAATTATATTTATGTTCCTTTAAAACAATGCAGCGATTGCTCCAGAGGGTTGAACATTTATTACCTGTGTTAAGAGTTACAGCTGAGAACTGCTGCAACCGTTACTCAGGTTTTCTAAACCATACACTCCACATTTACCTCTTTGCCTGTTTGTCCAAACTCCAAAAGCACCGTTTCCCACCAGCGGCCCAACCTCTATCTATGCTCTCTATCTATATGCAGCAGACAGCTGTCCCTACTGATGATAAACACGAAGTCTGCACATCTCTCAGTTTCTGTGTGGGCTGGTTCACTGGTGGGAGATGGCGTGATCTGAATGGGAGGGTGATGCAGAACAGAATGAGAAGTGCGTTTGTATGTTAAACAAGCCAGTAATGACAGGTAGCCAAGTACCAGCCAGAACCTGACACGACTCGACAGAGAATCTCTCTTTGATGACCCTTAATCATTTCACCAGCCCCGAAGGGAGGGCAGTCAGCCAACAACTATCCTCTATCTGTCTCCTCTTCTCTCTCACCGCTTCTTTAGAAGTATACTGTCATCAACACATCTATCCATCCAACAAATTATAGATAAACAAAAACATTCACACTGACCTTGCTAATGCAAAGTATTACTGTGTAATTTGTATGTACCAAAGTTGACCAATCTCTCTGTAGACAGTCTCAAGTTCATATTTTACAGTTTTTATACACAAAAAGATCAAAATACAAACAGAATATACTAAAATGACTTTAAACACACACAGTTTCATTTTGGTGTGGACCTTACTTTTGAGATGGAAAAGAGCTTACTAATAACATGACGTGTAAAATACAACTTGTTTTCATTGTAAAGTCTCCAAAAAGAGCAAATAATCAACTGCAACGGCATATCACAAACTGTAGACAGTTCTCTGATGCTTTGAAGACCTTTAATCAGTACAAAACAAACAGACACAAACAAAATACGTCATTTATAGGTTAAAGTAAAGTTAAACTTGCTTCCCTCTACCTGTCCATCAAACAGGGCTGTTTAATTGATGAAACAGTTCCATTCACTCCAGCTCTTCTGCAGGCGAGCCCCAGTCTAAAGCGCTAAGCTCCTATTTGATCACAATGCAAATCACATTAAAGATAGCCCATTGCCATGGTCAACAAATCTACTCTGGCATACTCAAGAGCGTACTGGCTGCTAATAGCTATAAGGTAAATGTGTACCCTTCAAAAGAGGACTCAAATCAAATCTGATGGGATTAAATCTGGGCTCAGCATCATGCTGTCAGACATGCAGAAGCTTTCAATACACTAACTTCAGAGGAATTCATAAAACTGTCATTTTTTTAAAGAATGTGGCTTATTACACCTTCTTTACTTTATGAACTCACAATAACCTTAAAAAGTTTTAAGAAATGAAATGATGAGACTGGACAAGGACCCACCGACAGCTGGAGAATCGTCAGCTATAGTGAAAGATATTTATGAAATGGAAAAGAAAACTTTTTCTCTAAGACAGGGGTCTCAAACTCCAGTCCTCGAGGACTCCTATCCAGGAGGCTTTCATTGTTTCCCTGCACCAACACACCTGATTCAAATCAAATGGATCCAACAGCTTCTTTCCAACCTTTCATTCATTTCAGAAAACAACCAAAATTTTGGAAACAACCAAAACTTACAGGATACAGGCTATTGAGGATTGGCGTTTGATGCCTGTGCTCTAAGACTCAGAAAAATTCCAAAGGTATTGGTCTAAATAGTCACTAAGTCCTCCAAAAGAAAAGGAATAATCTTCTCTCCTTGCACTCGGTTGGACTTGCCTCCTTTTGGTTTAAAGAAGACTCATTGCTGACTTATACAACAGTGTGTACGAGGATACATGTCGATGTATGTAAACATGCATTGGTGCATATGTGCTTGTCTATTTGTTGTGCATGTGTATAAATGTAGGTAGTAAGTAACATGTACAGTTGTGCTCATATTTATTCATAACCTTTCATTAAAGAAGGAAAAAAACAGCTGCCTGTAAAATAAGCTGAAATTGACTAAAGTCATAATAAATAAAAATTTTATGAAAATCATTACATTATTTTCTAATTCTGGTTCAATAGAATTTTTTTTTTTAAAGCAAACAAATAAGATAATTTATTACATATTACATCACTCATAAACTACTATTTTGTTGAATAATCCTTTAATGTTTCCGCTCCAGTCAGGTGTTTTCTGTTCCTCTCAGTCAGACTTCTGCGGCTGTTGACAGGTATTTTGTCCCACTGTTCAACAGAAAAGTGCTCTAACTTATCCAGGACCAATTTGTTTGATTGTTATTTTTTTTCTTTCTTCAACTCAATTAAATGAAAAAGCAGCGTCTTATATTACTAAACTATATTTTTGCACATTTTTAGTTACTGTTCCTTTTTTGTAAGTCTCCAGTTATTTGAGTGACTCTTGGAAATTCAGCCTTTTCTTTAATAAAAGGATATGAATACATATGAGCACAACTGTATGTGCAATGGGCAAGATAAGATTGTGTAAGGTCATGTAAAGGATTTGACTCCACAGAGTTGATTATGCCCTGGTGACTTTCTCTTTTTGTGGATTAGTGATGGGTTTTTTTGTTTCATATAAAATCAGTCAATTTAATTGAATGTATTAATGTACAACTTGTGTTGTGATTGGTCATGAAGGATAAATTGCAAACACTTTAAGCTTTCTAAGTTTAAATTGTAAGAATCTGCAGCTTTTCTTCACATTCTGTGTAAAATGTCTGTAAAATTGGTCAAATTCAGCAAATCTAACAATTGAAAGTTGATCATTTCTATAGATTATTTATAGATCATGTAGCTCAACAGAGAAAAAAGCCTAAAAGTTTAACAAAAAATAGAAACTAAAAAGGCATTTGTTCCTAAATATGTCACAAAATGTTCAATTTAAACTTCATACCACATCTAATTTCATAAAGTACAGTTTAAAATGATATATATGTCTAGGTACAACACACATCATTCTCTATTGGCCTGTCCTTTTCCTCTAACAAGCCAGAGCTGAGGCTTAATAAAATGTGCTAAAGCATATGGGCAAGTGTGTGCTAACACACATGCCTTCTGTCAAAACACATCTCCCACCTGCTCCCTCCCCCGCCAACTTCGTAGCTAGAAAAGGTTCGTTTTAGCCGGAATCTGACAGCTAACAGGGTCACAGCAGCCTGTGGATTAACGCTCCGTGACAAAGGCGAGTCATCGAATTAAATGCCTTGCATACACAGAAGGGTAGAAGGGGGGTGAGGAGGGGTTTGGATGGATAGAGGTTTTGTGAGAAAAAGAGGGATGAAGGCAGATCAGAACAGAGCGAGAGAGATAAGTGACGGACGAACCTCTACACCACTCCTCTGTTCATGCTTTCCTTCCTTGACTGCCCCCACTCCCACTCCCTCTCTCCATCCTTTTGTCCGCCTGTGGGCCCAGCAGCAGTAGCTGTCACTACACGAGAGCGCCTGTCAATCAAAGCCTCCTAATCCAATGGCATGTCGGCAGGGGACATGTCACATATGTTAAGAAGAGAGAATGAGGGGGACTTGCAGAGTGTGCTTGTGTGGGACCAAGTGTGTGCATGTGTGTGTGTGTATGTGATTAAATGACTGTAGGGCAGAGTGCGGTTGCCAGAGAGTGTGGTGTGGCAGAGACAGCGGGTGATGGAAGCTGTGGTGACACATGAGGCCTGGGACCAACTCTGAGTAACCCACCAGTCACTAGAGGGACAGAGGGGGAGCAGAGGAGGCAGAGCAGAGCACAGGAGGGGTAAATATGAAGGCACAGACAAGGCTAACTGCGACTGACATGGGTAGCATTCAGAGCTGGCACGCATGAAACAGACAAAAATGACACAAACGCAAACAGATGGAATGCATTTGTTTCTGCGTGTGTAAGTGTGTGTGTGTGTGTGTGTGTGTGTGTGTGTGTGTGTGTGTGTGTGTGTGTGTGTGTGTGTGTGCGTGTGTGCTTGAGCATCTCGGACAAGTTAGACAAGATGATACAGGTGTAAGTAACTTATTATGGCCCATCAGATTCAATACATCTGATTTAGAGTAAATGCATTTTATAATTATTAAAGTTTTTATGATTTGTTCCTCAACTATTACAAAGGCTGGTGTTTTGAAGGTCATAGCAGTTAAAATGGGAAGTTATGGGAGCATGAGTGTGAGCACAGTTTTAACTGTTAATTCACATGCCAAACATGAGACGTGTTGATACTACATTTATATTATTAATGACAGAGGCAAATGATTGTCACATGAAACAGGTTTCTTTTAAAATGGTGTAACAATAAAAACTTTACAGGGAGAACAAATATTAAAATAATCACTGTTAAAATGAAGCTTTAAAAGTTCTCCATTAACATTTCACAATCCATTCATTCATTATTCATAGTTTCATTCCTTTGTACATCTGGAATTTGTTTGTTTTATATACATGTTTCTCCTCATTCTCTGAAAAACAAAGGCCTGCCTGTGGTACCCGGACCGTCACAAGAGCTTACATACTGACATACTGTAAGTACATTATGAAATACTCAGTCTCATCTTTGCAGACGTTCTACATACTCTGTACTTCAGGCTCATCCCAAACAATGGCTTTCATAATTTTTTATTGTTTATAAACCTGTTATAAATTTCTTTTTCTTATCTATTTGCACGTCTTTATGTTGTGTGAACCTGAATGATCTTGTTTTTTTATTATTCCATCTGCTTTATGACTACAGATAGAAATCTCCTGGCATAATAATGAGGTTTTTTTGTTTTTTGTTTTTTTTTTTTTTTAATCAAGGATGTTTTACATAATGCTCTTTTGTAATAATCTTCATTCATTTGCATTGTCTAAATCAAATAAATTATTATTTTGTGTTGATGTCTAACCACCTTATTAACACCTCAGTTAGCTGTTTGTTATCTCACAATGAACTGTTTTCATCCATTAGATCTGTAGGCCATCCCTTGTGGAATAACAGTCGTATTACTGCTTTAATATGTAGCAGCAAAATAAGAATGTGGATCAGATGGGCAATACAGAAGAAGAACAGGAGTCAAATATTTGTGTGTAGTTTGCATGTTTTCCCAATGAGTACTTTGGCTTCCTCCCACAGTCCAAAGACATGCATGTAATAGCTGGTCACTCAAATCCACCCTAGAAGTGAGTGTGACTGGCTGGTTATCTCTGTGTTGACCCTGTGATAGGCTGTCCAGGGTGTACCCTGCACGCCGCCTGCTGGGATAGGCCCCAGCTTCCCCACAACCTTTAACTTGACTAAGAAGTATGGATAATAAACGAATGGATGAATGCATTTTAAATGAGTATTTCAGGACTATTACTGACAATCACCACTGACACATTTCAAAGGGCTGAAAACAAAATGTCAGAACTGTGGTGTACCGTTGCCACAAAGCTGTGAAGACTTGATGTAATTGTTTCAGTATTTTAGGCAACACTTTAAACACACCATTTGCACTTTGCATTAAAGCTGAGGATGCTATCACAATATAAAAGTGAACATAAATAACATCATCAGCAGCTGTTTCTGTGCTCGGCTCTACTTGTGGTAACAAACAGGACAAATAATCAGAAAAACCAGTTGTCTTTTTACCTGATGAGGCTGAATGCGCTGGATGTTGCAGGTAAAGTCAAAGTAGAGATGGAACTTGTCAAAATCCTTGCTTTTGTTTTGCTCAGCTCCTGTTTTTTTCTGGCCTTGGGCAGATTTTTCTTGTTCTTTTTCCTTTAGCGCCGACTTGGACACAGAGGACTGGAGAGTCACAAAACTGTTCTCACATCTGAGAAACACAAAGAAGAAAAGTATTGAGCAAGAGATCTTTTAAATCAAATCATAATGAAGCACAAAAGACAAACACACGGGAGAAATACACCACATTTGTTATTAGTGATCACAGATACCACAGCAGGTAATAAAAGAAAAAAAAAAAAGGCACATTACGTGCATATCAATGCATTCTCACAATGTCTTCACATAGGTGAGCGTCTCTGGGTCTTTGGCTATTAGATCAGCCAAGATATGCTCCACACCTGTGGCCACTTCTTCCACAGATGATAAACCTGTGACACACACACAGATCCAGACTGAACTAAGAAATAGTACATGTGTGGACAAAAATACAGAGAGAAAAAACAGCCAGCTCAATAATGTGCTAATAATTCTTTAATAAGCTGAATATGACTGTATGGATATGTGTATGAAACACTTTTATCACCCGTATTAATTCATTAATTCATTTATTTATCCCCAATTAATACAGCAACATCCCCTTTGCTGACTGATAATTATTATTCAATTCCATTTAATAAGCATCTAAATCGTTCAATAATTTCTCCTCTTTAAAATAATATACTAAATGGTGTGACACAAATTACTTGATATTTTCAATTCAGTTTACTTTTACAATGTCTGTTCACAACTAAATGTATACAAACCCAATCAAAGATGGTTCATTTCAACCTAATTCAATATCTGACTTCATAAATAATTTGGATCAGGATTTTCTCAGCATCGACTGGGTAAAGATTATTCTGAATCTGACTGAAATAAAGGCCAAGCGTCATGTACATTTTCAGGAAAGCATTTACTTTAGTTTAACTGTGTGTACATATAAGTGCAGCTGTTTATTGCCCACCTTCAGTACCAGGTTTGACCCAGGCCCTTAGATCCAGAATGTGTGGTGTGGTCATCAGTGCAGAGGCAGCCTCTTCAAGGCCAAGTGCTTTGGCCCTGCGAGCTTTTGTCAGCTTACTGCCTTTCTTATAGGGAGTATACTGCAGAGAAACAAAGCAAACAGGAATGTTCAGGGCTCCGGCACATTCTGGACTTACTCCGTAGACTGCTTTTCACCACACTTGGGATCTAAATATAAACAGCTTATAATCTAAAGGGTAAATTGCTTAAAAATGTAGCTGTCGTTATGTGTCATTACGATCTCAACAAGATGGCAAAATTCTGCTGCTCTATGTGCTATATCACTCAAAAAACTCTGACTACTTGGGCTATGCCTCATCCATGCTGCAAATGCAGGGAAAAAAAACGCTTCTGTGATGATTTATTTCAATATTTGGTTTTGAATCATCACCATTGTACAAGAAATCCGACCATATAGTCCGGTGAATAAAAGTTTTCCTTTAAAAAAAAAATACATTGGAGGCCACTGAGAGCCATTTTGAAGTGTACAATAAATGTCATTTTTTATATATGTATCTATATATATATATATATATATATATATATATATATATATATATATACATATATATGAACATATAAACATAAAAGGCATCTTTTGCTTTAGCATAGATATGTGATTCTGACCATGTGATCCAGCTCATCAGCTGATCGGCAGCTCCGCAGGTTTTGCTCCAACTCGGTGGTTAGAACCCCATCTTTCTTTAAGGTCTGAATCACTGACTGTGTCTTCTTAGCAAGAGAACTGAAGCAACACAGAAAACACACACAAAAAAGAAAGATTTTAAAGTCAGAAACCAACACACACACAAAATCAACTATATTTTGTTTCAAAGTTTGACTATCAGCACCATCTAGTGGACAGTAAAAAAGGTACTTTCTGGAAACCAACTCACTTTATGTGAAACACTTACATAAATCATAGTTTACATGTGTATCTTTATGAATTGATGAGAATAAGAATGGGTGACCAGATGCAATAGACTTTTTTTCATCATTGTATTTTTTTTTTAAATTTTATTTATTTAATAATACCCAAATCTGTGCGTTACATTTGCCTACCATAACTCCTCATATACCATCTGAACGTCTCGGACAGCATCCGCATCCATGTGGTTAATCATCTCTTTGCGATAGCGCACCATGAATGGCACTGTGTTCTCCTCACGAAGCAGTGCAATGATATTTTGACACACCCACCGCTCCACACATGTCAGGGTGGAAAGCAGCTGAGAGGAAGAGTGGAAACAGAAAATAGAAAAACAGAAAATTGGTTTCACACAGAATCTCTGTCCAGCATTTGGCACTAGGCGGTGCATAGCAAGACTTCTTTTTGTCAGCAGAGCAGTACTCTGCACAACTCTGACAGAAATTGATTACGGTCATCAAAGTTTACAATCTTCAAGTTTACAGCAGAATTGAAAAGTTAACAATACACAACTCATCTTCTGTACAATCTTGTACAAATACAGTGTAGTTTATTTACTTATAGTTCAGTATAATTCCTCCATTAACATTTTTCTTCCATTTGTAACAAGTTGTTTCACCTGCTACGGTTAGCAGTAATTTGCTAGTTTCCTTTTGCAAACACAGAGGGTCTTGTGATGTTTTTATACTACTATATATATTTTGTTGTATCACAACCTGTATTTCAATTTAATATGTTTGAATTTTTTGGATCATCCTATTAATTAAATCAAAGACACATGCAAAGTAAACCAGATGTCACAGAGACATGTATGTGTACAGACCATGTATAGATACCACAAAAAGGTCTGCAACACCACTAAGAAAAGGATGCCATGAAGCAAGCAGCACCATAAAACCCAAAAGCTTTAAATCGGGTCACGGAGAAACATGTTAAGAAGTACCAAGGAGGGTTGGGTTAAACAAAAAACAACCAAAAGAAATATTAATAATAAAAGGATTTTAAAAAAAAAAAAAAAGGTGAAGATTCCCCAGAGCACCATTGAATCCAGAGTCAGCCTAATACCGCCTTAAAAAAATATGAAGGGTAAAAGATCTGATGTCTCAGCAGAACCTACAAAAAATAAGTCCATGCTTTCATCTTTACATGATTTGATTATTGTAATTGTGTCGACCTAAAATAAATTAATAGGACAACTGTTGCTCATTCAGAACTCTGCTGCTCGAGTCCGCACTAAGACCAAGAAAAAAGTGGACCACATCAGTCCAGGTCTCAGGTCTTTACACCGGCAGTCTGTCTGGAAGAAAATAGATTCTGATTCTGAAGACTGACCAGCAGACCTCTCAGGTCATCTGAATCTGGTCTTTTATCAGTCCCCAAACTTAAAAACAAGAAAAGCTGCATTCAGTCTATGCTCCACATGTCTGGAACAAACTCCCAGAAATCCTCAGATCAGCTGAAACACTACAGGTTAAAGACCCACCTTTTCTATGCCTTTTCTCTCTGCAATAGTTTTTATTTAAAAGTCCAAATCTGCACTGTTTCTTCTTCTTTTAATATTGTTTTTATCTGTTATTTTCATTTTTTTTCTTCTCTTTTGGTTTTTATTTAAATTTATGCTTCTTATTTTCTAATGTTTCCATGTTTCTATACAGCACTTTAGAACTATAAAAATAAGCTTGCCTTTCCTTGTTAGAAGGTTACATTAATATTGCAACATTGTCTCATCAAGACAAAAAAACTTGCAGTTTAACTTTGCAGTTTAAGGACTGAAGACTCCCAAAAATCCGGTAAGGCTAAAACTGAGCTTTGTGGCCACTAAGGAAACGGGACATGTGACGCAAACCACCGCAATCCCAAGACCAACAACATTTCCACAGTGAAGAATGGTGGTGACACCGTAATGCTAAATGGTAAGACTATATAGTTCCTGTACATTCACATAATCCACATGCTTTCCACTGTCATCTAATGCATGCTCAGGATGGGGATTGGATCAGAGTCAAGACTCGATGCAATCTGTTGGTTTTCTTTAACAAGGCTATTAATTATGAAGCAGCTCAAATTGATCTGTCTGTCAAAAGCCCCAAGATGGCATTGTTGTGAAGTGGCAATATATAAATAAAGCTGAACAGAATTGAACAAGTAAAGTATGGGCATAAATCCCAATGATTTATTATGCCTTACTTTCTCCACAGACTTGGTGTTGGAATTGATGCAAAAGAGGCTCAACAAAATACTGACTTTGTATCAATGCAATAGGTTTTTATATATTCAGAAAATATCAAGTCACATTTAACTTAATATTGAACATTTTGCTTAGGTTCACTACATAAAATCTTTCTACATAAAATCATTCATTTAAAAATGGGTTGCAAAACAAAGAAAGTACTTTTACAGAGGGGTTAAAGACCATTTAAGTGTGTAATGAGCAAGTAGTGATAATAACAGATTATTGGATGTTCAGCTCTTCTTCCAGATACTGCAGGGCAGGAAATGTTATAAGCTATTTGCTTTTACACCTGGGGGAAAAAAAAAAAAAAAGAAGAGACCAAATCCTTTACACAAACACATACCTCAATCATGTCCCAGTTCATATTGAGGTCATTCCTCAGTGACTGGTTTTTGGATGGTGGAGGAACAGTAGATTTTCCCTGGCAGATACCCCTGGTCTTCTGTTTCTTTAGGCAAGGTTCATCAAAAGTGAAATCATCATCGGCCGATTCCTCTTTCTTTACCCTGAACCCAGTTTGTGACGATCCTTCATCTGCCCATTCATCTGTAGGGTGGGATTCTGAGACAATAAATGACACCCTCTGTAATAAAAACAAAAGAGGGATGGGAGGGGATCAAAGCAAAAATAAAGATTAATTGCAAAATTAAATAGATCAGTGAGATGAGTGACAGTACTTTGTATATCATGCTCACAACCTTGCACTTATTCTGACTAAAATATGACTTTGACTTACTTCTTCCTTCATTCTGATACTTGCACCACTATTCTGAGTGCTTTCTTCCTCTGAACAGCCAGTCTGTGTTTTTCCTTCGTCTCCTCCTTCCATATTGATTCCAGCCAAGCCTGACGCAGCAGGATCCTTTGAACTTTTGGAGCCCTGAGTTTTTCGTTGCACTGCAGGTTTTCGTGGTGCCCTTGGTTTAGGATTTCTTGGCACTTTAGGCTCTTTGGGCACTTTTGGTTGTTTTGTTTTAGCGTTTGTTTTGGTAGCCGTTTTCTTCTCTCCAGTTCCAGGAGCTCTGGGAGTCTTACTGGGAGCTTTTTGCTTTGGTTCTGGTGGTCTCCACTCCTCCCCATCTTCATCACTACTGACTATCTGAGAAAAAGACCTGTTGGTACAGTACGGATAAAGTAGGGAATTAGTTAATGGCAAAACTAGTTAAGAAGTTGACTAAATTTGCTAAGTAGCTCATACTTTTTTGTTTATATGAACATTAAGGTCATGTTTACATAATGTAACATTGTCAGAGTGAAAGTAGTTCATAACATTCGCAAAAGATGTTAGGAAAAGATTAAAACATATCCTTGTGATTGAGTAATAAAAGATTATTGATGCAGGATATGACTGCTTCTTAATTACAAGCGTCACTTACAAGTCAGAGTCCATATTTTCATTTTCTTCATATTTAACAGCTTTAGCTGTTACTGTTCTGGGTCTTCGCATCATCTGTTGGAAAAGAGGTTCGGTTAGCTGGCGTTACAACAAATCTGTGACATTAAATACATTTCCCTTCAATGCTGTTTTGATGATAATGGTCATTGGCAGCGTTAGCGTTCATTTGCAGTAGCGTAACCTTCACACAGAGTTAAACTAGTTCTAATTTATCTTTCAGGAAGTTTTATTGACAAAAACACAAAATATATAGAACAAAAATATTTAAAACACATTAACTTCAGCGTAAACATTCCCTTTTCCCCAGCATATAACAACTTACTACTGTTGGTTAGCTATCATAAAACAGGCTGCTTTAGCTAGCATTTTTTAAATTTGGCGCTCGATGATGACGTGGCCAAAGGATAGAACACGAAAGGGTGGCATTTTAATTCATAACATCACTCCCTTATGGTATAAAAGTAACTAGCTAGTTATACCTTTATAGTGTTGGTTATGATGTGGCTTTGTGTGGAAACGTGCTGAAGCTAAAAAGCTGCTTCCTGCAACAGAAAGGGTTTAGCCAATGAAAGCGCCCTGTAGTTTTAAAGGGTCAGACCCTCTTTCACGTCATCATGAGGAGCACAACGCCAACATGCAACTCGGTAAGTTAAAAAAAAAAAAAAAAAAGAACAAGAAGAGAGCAGACACATCTTTAATTTCTTTACCCCTCTTTTCGTATTTTTTATATGGTCATCAGTGTGCCACTGATTACTGTGTATCTTTGTCAATTCCGTGTATCGTACGTCAAGAAATCTGATGTTTGTGTTTAAATTCATCATTGGAGCTCTCTCAAGTTCTTCTGAGGGTTGTTCTCTATACTTATCCAGACTGAAGTATCACGAGTTGAAATGTATTTATGTTTTTAGATTATCTTGATGATCTCTTTGTGGTTTTGTGTGTGTTCTCTGTCTTCTGTGTTTTCTTTGATTGACTTGAGTCTGTTTGATAAAATTGCATTCATTCATACTGTTTATTTCTTTTTTTCTTGTCATTTTAAGTCTCATTTTGGTTCTCTTGAGTCTCAGTTTAATTAAATTTCTTTGTCTTACTTTTTATTGTATCTAACATCATATTATGTAGGTTGAAGTTACTTCTTGGTCTTTTGGTTCATTCACATCATTTTAGGTTGTATTGCAATTAATAGATAGATAGATAGATAGATACTCCTATCGAGAGTAATTCATTGTCCTGGGGAAAACAATCTGTAGTAAAAGACTAAATTATGTTGTCATTTTATGTTAAATTAACAGTCGAAAGTAAAAAAAAAAAATCTTTTGAAAAAATAAATGAATAAATAAATAAAAACTTCAAGTTGTGGATAAGTATATGAGATGAAGCCACTGAACAAGCTAAGAACCTCCTCTTCAGTTCTATGTTATGCTCCTCTGCTCCATCAGTGTGCTGTCTTTGTGTTCAATAAGCTGTTACTTTTCCTTCTCTGTGATGTACTTACTCATGTATATAATAAAGAGCTTAACATCTTAACATCAGTATTACACTACTGAGATTGTGTTAATGGATTCATAATACTGATTTTAATAAAAAAAAATTTTAAAGAATAAAACTTCCTCTTAAGAGGCATTACACTCTTTAAACTAGACTGTTGTAATGTGGTAGGAAAATAAAAAACAGTCTCATGTGTTACTATAGTAAAGATATTACTATATGTTTACTATACTAAACATATAGTAATCCTATATGTTTAGATACTTTCTTAGCAACTTGTTTGGGGAATTCAGTATGTGGTGCATATTTTATGTTTATTCAGTGTTCAAACTTATCAAAGAGAGAGGAAATGTTATTGAGCTAAAACTCATTCCACCAACGCCTGTTTTTCAGACAAACTGTTCACTTACTGTAATGAGCTGTTTTATCAAAGTTAGATGTGGTCCTGACTGTACTTTCACATCGCTTACATAATTCAATGTTTCATTTTCTTTAGCCTTTAGTTGAATCAGACATTCTCAGACCCTGAACAGTCCACCTAGTAGCAGAAACATGTATTAATCTGAATCTCAGAAGGATCAACTGGAAAAACGGATAAAAAGGGGTTTATCTAAAATATAAAAACATGATGTGTTGATATTAAGTTAAGATGTGTAAAACATGGATGTCTAGTATATAGTTATATTGTAAATTCCAAAAAAGCAAAATAATAAAATAGCAAAGTAACTTCATGAAATCTGGGGGAAATGGTTAATAGCAATTTGAGGCAAAAACAAAATACTGTACAGCCGGATATTACTGAATAATAAGAACAGAAATACTTAATATTTCTCTGAAAATTAATAATCACTAGCTTTATCAGCTTATTTATGGGCTTTAAATGTGAAGAAAACATGAAGACTTGTATCAGGATTACAACAGTTCAAACTTTTTCTGATTAGGGCTAAATGTTACGATGCTCTGCTCCTAGTAACACATGAGTCATCACAGCCAGCCAATCAGAAATTCAGATTTACAAAAAAAACCCAGCCAAACCTGAATCCGCAGATCACAGAGTGATTGTGGGTTTTTCCTGCAAGCTACTTTCAGTTCCTTCTGTCTTATTAGTGAAAAGGTAAAGTTTGTCTGAAATTATTCACTGTGACTGTGAAACACCCTGCAACCTCTTCTGTTAGAAGGTAACGACTCAGTTGTTCATCTCTCTCGTCATGATGGTAAAGCTCCCCCTCCTTCTTCAGACAGTTTTGTGAGTGTGTCTTGTGTGTATGTTTGCAGGTTTGTTTTTGTGAAAAATGGCAGAATCTGAGACCCAAACTCTGATTGGAGCTTCCAACCAGCAAACAGCCGTAGATGTTGGTGCACCAGCTGAGCGGTAAGTAGACTGTGTACTGATAAATACTCAGACAGCACAACTGTGGTGTAAATGTTGTTTTTTGTTTGTTTGTTTTTTATTTTGTTTTATTTTCATGTCTTCAAGCTAAAAAAAAAATTGTACAGTTATACTGTGTAAATTCTACACCTTACAGTACAAAGGCAAGAACATAATGTATAATCAAACATTTCCCAGCTGTGGGACAAATAAAGGAATATTGAATAAGTCAATGTGAACACATGGTGTGAAAGTCAGTGTGAGGAAATGTAACAGGAAATAAGTGGTTATAAGGACATAAATTTAAGCAAATAGACTGTAACTACAGCTAATAAAAACAGGTTGTTTTGACTTAACATACAGTAAAACTGTAAATCAGAGAAAATTTATCTTTTTATACTTTTTAAATGGGACTTATAAAGTGATATGTTTATAATATAACTGAAAGTTAATGTAAAACTTTCAGTTTTGAAAGTCTGAAAGTAAATTCAAACCTCAAAATTTGTTATTGTAATCTATGCACTAAGATAAAGTTAAAGGAGATAATCATAAAAAAAAAAATAAAAAAAACAACTTTATGCAGCGTTTCACACACAAATAGTCAAACCACAAATGTAAATAGTTGTTTATTACTTTGTTCCTGGTTTTGTTTTCCCTCTTTTAAGAAGTAGGTGAAATTTCTGATGACGAAAGGAAATGCCCCGAAGAACAAACAAAAAAACCCTGGACTTTCTGATCTCAAATTTCTGATCTCACTAGTGTCTGGTTAGCAACATCTGACGTCATTTCTCAGTTGATGGTACAGTACACAACCTTTGCAGAGTACCAGTCAAATAACAATTTATTTAAACCTGAGCCAAGCTTTCAATGTTCCTCATTCTTATTTAGATTTATCCACTATAACAATGGGAGACTTCTCATTGTTCATTGATTATAATAAAGGAACTTTTCTGATAAACGTCCCCTTTTTTTCTGATAACTCTACTGTATATCAATAAATGTCTTCTTTTCTGCGTTCCAGTCCCCGCTCCTCACGTGCCTATAAGGTGGCAGGAGTGACCCTCTTGGCCTGCGTGCTGATCGTGGGTCAGGCAGCCACCGCCTATTTCCTCCTCAGCCAGAAAGGTGACATCAAATCTCTGGAGGAACAAAACAACAAAATGAAGACGGAGCTGACGAGGGGAAGATCTGGTGGTAAGACTGTGTTTGCAATGACTTCACAAACATACCGACTGCACCAGAATGAGCGCTGGGGAGACGTGCTGCACTGTGCGTCCAGATTTTACCATGTTTGCATGAATCTTTGTGCTGGCTGCTCTTCTTGAAGCACCATTCTGTTTAATTTATAAAAACAATTCACAGGGAGAAAAGTCCATGTCAGGAAATTCTACAAAAACTAACTGAGAAGTGTGGGAAGTTCAACCGCACACAAAGGAGCCATGAACAAAAACCAGTTTATCTGAGGGGAGGATGATGAGGCTATGGAGCAGAGGATCAACCCAGGGACATGAGCAGCTGAGAGAGTCCAGGTTCTAGAGACAAGGTCAGGAGGGGGGCACAAGGTCACGATTATATTGTAGATGCAGCACTTAACCAGGACGATAGGAAAGGCTCGGGGGTCCAGAGACAAGGCAAAGGTTTGTGTCCAGAAAATCCAAGAGGCAAGAGATATCCGTCATGGACAGGACAGGGTGAGGTGAGGCGAGGCGATGCGTCCAGGGACGTGAAGAGGTGAGCCGGCAACAGGAGGCAAGCCATAGAACGCTGGACAACAACAAGACATTGGTCTGATGATAAACTGACAGAGAGGAAGAGACTGGAGAGTGTTTAAGTAGGCTGCGAGTCACGACAAAAGGGACAGAAGACCAGGTGAAGACCAGGGGTACTGACTGAGACTGATGAGCACCGGAGAGGGAATTAGGAAGTCCCAAGTGGACCGAGCTCCATGTGATGGGTGCCGGCAGGTCAGGGAAGAAAAACATAACACAAACCTGATAACTACGTCAAAGCAACCATATGAATTAATTTCTTTAGTTTTATTTGTTTGTTCACTTTTACTATTTGAATAAAGTACTTTTGGTGTACAAAAGCTGTTTAGTTATGGTTTGGGAAGACGCTGGTTGTAACTTAACATCTCCTGTTTCTCTTTTTAGGACGAATTTCTCTGCCTTCACAGATGCACATTCCCATGAAAATCTTGCCAGAGGCATTTGATGACACTGCAGAGGAGGTAAATAAATACAGTAAAAAAAAAAACCTTTTAGGGTGATAATGATACGATTATCTGGATCTTACATGTTTGTTGTTTTTTTATTCTGCTTTATTCCCTTTTGTTTTAATTTGTATAAAATACTCCAAAGAAAATTAATCACTGAAATTCACTTCCTGGTGCACATCTTATTTGCTAGTTGATATGCTGGATTATTTAAAGGTGGATTATGTAAGAGCTTCAATATTTAAAAAAAATTAATTAAAAAATAACTACAATCATAATTAGTTTTTTTTTTTTAAACATGTAGGTTCCAATCTGTCCATATTTGATGTGTTATTAAATTACAAGTTTAATTAATGACAAAGACTCTTCTTAAATGTTTGCCTACCAGTAAAAAAAAAAAAAGTGCTTTTTGTCATTTGTCATTAATTAAACTTGTAATTTAATAACGCATCAAATATGAACAGACTGGAACCTACATGTTCAAAAAACTTTCTAATTATGATTGTAGTTATTTTATTAGTTAATTTATTTTGAAAATATTGAAAATCTTTCATACTCCACCTTTAAAGTAACTCATTCATCTTTAAAAAATAAAGGCATTGACTTACAATTAAAATGTAAAATAAATATTTATTGACTGTTGTCATATTTGTGTCAAGTCAAACAATCTTTGTTATCTGACTTGTTAATTTCTTCTGATTATTGCAGGAGGCTTCAACTGGAACTGGTAAGTTCTCCACGTATCCTTGTTGTGCCTGTATTCTGTTAGCGCATTACTCTTCTTTATGTATCATTTAAAAAGAACAGTTTGCAAATACTGTCCCACGTTTTGTGTTCAGCTCTTTATTGTCCACAATCTTCCATCGTTCTTCCTGCGTTTTTTTTCCCCAGCATAATGGTTGATCTCCTCTACTCTTCCAGCTGCAACTCTCACCCTTTGCCAAATGGAGATGGCTGGTCTGAAGCCTGTGCAGGTGCCAGGTTTTCAGCCCGCCTGTGACAAGCAGGGCCTCTACAACCCCCAACAGTGCTACATGGGACACTGCTGGTGTGTGAACCCTGAGAACGGCCAACAGATCCCTGGATCTATGAGCAAAGGGTCTGTCATCTGCGTCAAACCAGGTGAGGCGACATAACTGGTTGAGAAGTTCTCTAAGTTATCTAAGAAGATTTAGAGGAAATAAAAATGTGTGTATTGTAACATGTGCGTATTGAGGCGCATAAATTTAAACCCCTGTGAGTAATGATTTAAGGTGGAGGGCTGCTGACTTTAAATCATCTCTTTGCAGCTGGGATGTTCGCTCTGACTGATGTCGAGGACTAAAGCTGTGGTGAGTAAATGTGTTTCTCTGCTTAAATATGAATCCATTACTACATTAGACCTCTTACTGCTAATTATCGCTTAGTTAAGTCCATAACTGAGAAGTGCTAAACAGTTTTTTAAAATAAATATCCTTCTATTATACATTGAAACTATATATCACTATTTTTCTTTTTTCCCTTTTTTTTATTAGGTAACTGGAGCTGAAGGGAAACAGTTCAGTTCATGACAACTTTTTACAACTCTGCCATCTTATAATCACTAATATTTGCTTAGTAAGCTTATTGGATTTCAGATATTACTTGAAGTTAAAACAATTTATTTAGCTTTTAATTGACTATTTTCTTTTTATTTCTTTGCATCTATGCAACCAATAGTAGATCGACCGCAGGACATTTTGACTGTGATTAGTCTTCAAAATGGCAATTAAAGGATAACAATTTATTATTGCTTTGCCTGGATTTTTGTGCATACCTTATGTTTCATGTTATTAGATGTATTATAAGAAAAATACTTCCACATATGTACTGATCTACATCAAGACACAATTACTAATCAGGCACAACTGACAAAAACTGTATTTTCCTTATTTAAACAATCCAAATAAACCTTTTACAGACTGTTTGGTGCTTTTCTTTTCTCATAATATCGCAGTGAAATTTTAAAAATTAGTGTATAGGAGCAAATGAAACAGACCCATTATAATCTTTATACAAGAGATGTTGAACGCTTAAAAACGAGATATTCAGAAGAAAAGAAATTGTGATTAGGCACCTGTTTTATTCCAGTTCCAGTCACACAGTACAACATATGCATGAGTTCTTCAATGAGTAAAAACTTAAAACATCTTTCTCTTTTATGGCTTATTTATCTTTTAACTATAACAGACAAAACTGTTATGTAAACACCTGATTCACTGGCAGCAACAAGGATCAGAGGAACAACTAACGTACCAACTGAGAGGGGTTTTTTTTTGGACTTTCATTTCAAGCCAAAAATCATTTTCTGGAGACGATGGGCAACAGAAACAAACACGTTACTGTGATTACTCATTTATAACATCATTGGGTTAAAATCTGAAATACCAAATGCTGCCTAGCGTGTAGATTAACCAATTTCAGATCTGCATAATTCACGTTTTCAGGTTGAAATACCACACAAAATAAATTACAGGTCAAACTTTACCCTGTGTCTAAGGTTTGCTACTGGTGCCTTCTGGTATATTAAACACAGTTTCCGCAATATCAGCATATTTTTGGGAATATTTGCATTAACCCATTTCAGTTTAAAATCTCTGAACAGAAACCCCAAGTTCAACAACAGATTGTATATAAAAGATGGATGTAGAAAAACTTTCTAATACATAGTGTATTTTCTGTGCATTATTTCAACTGGCCAGCAGGGGGAGACTTCCCCAAATGGCTACATTTAATCAGAAGGAATTCTGAGAAACATGATTTCAACATTGATGAAAGTTTCAAATAATCAAATCAAAATTATGGTAATTTTTAAACTCATGGTCCCTCTTTTTTGTTTTTTTTTTTAAAGCAGAGTGTGTAAGGAGTGTATTGTCAGTAAAAGCAAACTATTGTTAGCCAAATAAACCTGATTGGTTGTTGAAATCTAAATGACAGGCCACTGGATGATGTTACCATGGCTACATCCATCTTTTGTACAAAGTTTCAATAAATGACAAAAAGAGATACAAGCACCAAATTTTAAATAGTTAATTCTCACAAGCAGGCTTTGAAATGTCTGGTGCAAAACAAAAAAAAAAAGTGCAAAAGGTCAATTAACTTCCAGCATGTAAAAATAGGCAGCCAATTCTTACCAGGAAAAGGCTATTGCACACATGGCACGAGATGATATAACATCAAGTCACAACCCGAGTAGGCACTGTTTGTCTTTATGTAACATACAACACACAATTTCCAGTTAAAGGTACTGGGTGCAATAAAGCTGCATCTTTAAATAAACGTGTTGCTTTTTTAAAGTTTGGATGACTTAGTTCAGGAGTGTAGTGGATTAAATTGAACATCTGCAAATGCTGGAGTAGTAAAGCTTGGTTTTGAAGAGAATATAGAATTTCCCATCTGTAATGTGAGAGAATGTTGAGGCACACTTGCCTGCAGAGACAAAACTCTACATCTGCTACTTTCCTTTGTAAAAACCTAAAAGAACCGTTGCAAAGGATTACAAAGAACTATAAACTGTGGTCATTCTATACCTTATTTTGATGTCAGGAAAGATTTGTTTTTATCTCCAGTGAGCCGCATTTGAAAAGCCCATTGCATCTTAGGTCAACATGCTTGTCATGGGTTGGGTTTCTTCTGTCGTTAAAATATCAGGCAGTGTGTGTTGCAGGGTAGGTTTGGATTCAGACGTCAATTTAAGCAGCAATTATCATCTAGAATAGTGCGATTATCTCCCAGAAAAGTGTTTCTATCCACATTATTGTGTTTAATTTAAAGGAAATCATTCAGTCATATTCTTTTTTTTTTTTTAAATACTTATCTGCTTCTGTGTGTAGTTCTGCCAGTACCCTGCAGAATGCTGTCTTATTTATTTTCTTTTCCATTGTATTTTTTTTTTTCCTCTTCTCTGCTCATTTTCGCCCTTCTTTCAGGCCACGTATGTAGTCCTTGACAGTGTTTTCAATGTTGGGAACAGCGTAATTCTGTGCCGCATAGATTCCTGTGCATGTCCCAACTGCAACACCCATTAACGCTGAAGAGCGTAGCCTAGCAACGACGTACCCGGCCAGAAAACCCTTCAAGAAAGGAGAAGCCAGCAGACTGCCTCCCTACATAGGAGAGGAGAGATTAGACTTTATATATATATATAATCTAGTAAATTTGTATCAAAGTAGTACCAAAATCCATAAGTTCAAATTTTTTATGTATGAATAAAATTCAACCCGAAATCTACATATTTAATGTCTGCATGGGGCTTACCGGAGGAACTCCAGCCTGTATCTCATCTTCCACTCGTCTCTGTATGTCCTCAAGCTGGTCCTTCAGCTCCACCAAGTCCTTAAGTTGCCCCAAAGGATTCTACAGCCACATAAACACATTTAAAAGCAAAGTTGGACAAAGTGTTTCATGGTCAATAAAAATCAAAACAAATTAACAATTTGCAAAGTAAAACAATTGCAAAAAAATATATAAAAATCAACAAATACAAGTGAAGGAAATAAAAACAAAATAAATCAAGAATTCAAATTTAGATGCCATATTCAGTTAAAGCTTAAAGCAAAGGACAAGAGGTGAGACTTAAGCAGTAATTTTAGTTTATCTCCAGTCTGAGTGGTGCATCTATGAAAGAGAAGCCACAGCAAAGGCTTGAGCACCTCAGAGTTTTATCTAGATCTTGGAACATCTAAGAGAAACTGGTTGGTTGACTGTCGGGCTCTAAATTGGGTGCAGATGTTCAGAATGATGATCCAATCTGTTCAAACCTTCAAAAGTCAGCAATAAAATCTTAATATCAATTCAGAATTTAAGATAGGCAGGTGGTAGACTGGAACTATGTGTTTTATTTTCAGTTATAAGACTCGCATTAAAGCTGCAGCATTTTTAACAATCTGGAAATTATGCAGACACGACTCATCCAAATCAGTAAACAAGGCTTTGCAATCGTCCAGTCAACACATAACCAGTTAACTTTCTCCAAGTCTTTAAGAAGGTGTGGCTTCTACTGGCCTGCACCGACCTGCTTCCCAATATTAAAAGAGCTGGTACAAAATTGTGCCCAGATCTCTAACAGCAGGGTGAATGTAATGGAGCCTAAACGCCAAAAATGCTACTTATAAGTGGGTTTGGTTTCTAAACTAATTCACTTTAGTCTTACTGTTATTTAATCGGGACGTTTGACTGAAGTCAGGTCTTCAATCAAACAGACTGAACTCACATGCTCTCAATATATGGTTGCAGTGAATGTTTACTACCTGGTTTAGGTGGTCAGTAAACCTCAAGTGTAGTTGGCAAAACAATGAAATGGAATACTCCATTTCTGACTAAATAAAAATCCCACAGGTTGCAAATTACAATTAAAAAGGCATTGGCCCCAAAGCTTACCTCTGTCAGAGTAAAGAACAACTTACTATTACAAACCCTACTATTACAAGTAAAATTTGAAAGCAGAAGTACTGAAAATTATCATATTTTATTGATTCTTTAAGCCTTTAATTAGACGTTTCTAGTGGTTTCTCCGCTCAACTGTCCTTGTTTAATTACTAGTTCTTTTTTTTTTGTAATCTCTTGAATATCCTGGGGTACATAATTTCCTATTTACACAAACTTTGACTTGACAAGATTTTTTTAAAATTAATTCAATCAACTCAGGTTCATAAAAACACACATGAGAGACGAGTGAAAAAATAAACACGCATAAAACAAATAATTTAAGTACAGCACACACTTAGACCTCTGTTGACTGGGACGATAAATGAAACCTTATATTATTACAGATTTATATAGTCCATTTAAAGTAAATACCTTGTCTCTGTATAAACAAATGTGAAGGTTTTAAGCAAACATTGACAACCTGTTTAGATTAGCCAACTAGTTAGACGCTTTAGCAACACTAGCACCTATCTAGCAAGTTCAAAAGTATTCCTTCATTCAGTTTAACAATCTTTTAGTGATAAGCAGTCAACTAATCATTGGTTTTCCACTGATTTCCATAAAATCACTACAAACAAAATTGTTTCAGGCAGTTTAAGTTTGATTAAATGCTAAAAGAGCTACTAGCATAAAAATGCTATGCTAGTATAGGTGGTACATGTAGGGTAACGAGGCGAACGTTGTGTTTTTTTCTTCTTACTTTTTCATTTGATTTTTTTTTTTTTAAACAAATATTTAAACCACCCTTGTTGAAATCAACAACTATCAACACCGGAAAGCTCGCTTAAAACCCGACCTTGTCATCTGCCATAGTTATGCGCTCATCAGGAACCTGCGCTTCTTCTTCTTCTCTTTGCGTCAGCTAAAAGTGACGCTACTGCCCTCTATTGGTTACTAGCAGATACCTCCGAGTTCACAACATTACTTAAATTATGAATTCAGTTTAACAAACATCTCAGAAAATTAGAATACTATGAAAAGTTCAATATTTTTTGTCTCTCGTTTCAGAATGTGAAATCCATACATTATATTCCATGACTCATGACTCTGAGGGTCATGTTCTTTGATTTCTCAAGTGTTTTTAATACCATTCAGCCTGCTTTGTTTTGTGAGAAGCTCCATAAATTCCAGGTGGATACCTCCACAATCACCTGGATCTATGACTACCTCACAAACAGACCACAGTTTGTGAGACTGAAAGGTTGTGTATCTGACATGGAGATCAGCAGCACTGGTGCACAACATGGAACTGTACTCTCGTCATTCCTCTTCACACTGTACACCTCAGACTTCCAGTCCAACTCTGAGTCCTGTCATCTGCAGAAATACTCTGATGACTCTGCAGTTGTGGGGTGTATCAGGGATGGACAAGAAGCAGAGTACAGAGAACTGGTCAGTCGGTTTGTTAAATGGTGCGGTGACAATCATCTCATATTAAATACCAGCAAAATAAAAGAGATGTTGTTGTTGTTGACTTCAGGAGGAACAAGAATAAACAAAGCACTGCTTCCATCCTGGGAGAGGAGGTGGAGGTGGTGGAGGAATACAAGTATCTTGGAGTTCAGCTGGACAACAAACTGGACTGGAAATGCAACACTGACTACATCTACAAGAAAGGTCAGAGCAGACTGTACTTCTTAAGGAAGTTGAGATCTTTTAACATCTGCACCAAGATGTTGCATATCTTCTATAAGTCTGTTGTGGAGAGTGCAGTCAGCTTTGCAGCATCTGCTGGGGTAGTAGCATCAGAACCAGAGACTTGAAGAAAATCAACAAACTGATCAAGAAAGCTGGTTCTGTGCTTGGAGTAACTCTGGAGCCGCTGGAGCTGATTGTCCAAAGAAGAATGCTGCACAAGCTGATGAAGATGATGGAGGATTCTTCACACCCTCTCCACAACACAGTGAAGAAACAACAAAGTGTGTTCAGTGAGAGGCTTCTTCAGGTCCGATGCAAGACTGAAAGATACAGAAGATCATTCCTGCCAGCAGCCATCAGCCTCCGGAACAAGACCTCCTCAAATTAATTTTTATTATCTACTACAATATTGAATTTCCCTTTGGGGATTAATGAAGTATTTTTCATTTCATTTTTCATTCCATAGATTCATGACATATAGAGTGAAACATTTCAAACATTTATTTCTTGAAATTTTGATGATTGTGGCTTTTAATTAATGAAAACCCAAAATGCAGTGTCTCAGAAAATTAGAATATTACATAAGATAAATGAAAAAAAAAGGATATTTTAAACAGAAATGTCAGGCTTCTGAAAAGTATGTTCATTTCCATGCACTCAGTACTTAGTTGGACCTCCTTTTGCATCTCCTTACTGCATCAGTGCAGCGTGGCAATGGAAGCGATCGGCATGTGGCGCTGCTCAGGTGTAATGGAAACCCAGGTTGCTTTGATGGCAGCCTTCAGGTCATCTACATAGTTGGGTCTGGTGTCTCTCATCTTCCTGTTGACAATACCCCACAGATTCTCTATGGGATTCAGATCAGGTGAGTTTGTTGGACAATCAAGCACAGTAACACCATGGTCATTGAAGCAGCGTTTGGTACTTTTGGCAGTGTAGGCAGGTGCTAAGTCCTGCTTGAAAATGAAATTGATATCTCCATAAAGCTTATCAGCAGAAGAAAGCATAAAGTGCTCTAAAATTTCCTGGTAGATGCTGTGTTGACTGTCCAGCAGACAACATGGCTCCCCAAGTCATCACTGACTGTGGAAACTGCACACTGGACTTTCAGCAACATGGATTCTGTTGTATTCTAGAGGCATTTAGCAGATGTTTTATCCAATGCAACAAACATATATACCCAGATAGGCACATCAGGGAGCAACTTAGGGTTCAGTGTCTTGCCCAGGGACACTTCAGCACACAGTCAGGGGCAAAGCCTGGAATCAATCCCCCAACTTTTGAGTTGAAACACGACTGCTCTTCCTCCTGAGCTACAGCTACTGCATTTCCTCCAGAAAACGAGGTACCTTGATTTCCAAATGAAATGCAAATCTGCTTCCATCTGAGAAACAGTCCAGTCCTTTTCCTCCTTAGCCCAGGTGAGACGCTTCTGTCGTTGTCTCTGGTTCAGGAGTGGCTTGACATGAGGAATGGCACATTTGCAGCCCATGTCTAGGATCTGTCTGTGCGTAGCGGCTCTTGATGCACTGAATCCAGCATCAGTCCACTCCTTGTGAAGCTCCCCAAATTCTTGAATGGAGGTTGCTTGACAATCCTCTAAAGGCTGCGGTTCTGCCTTTTGCTGGTGCGCCTTTTCCTTCCACTCAACTTTCCATTAATATGCTTGGATCCAGCACTCTGTGAACAAGCAGCTTCTTTAGAAATGACTTTTTATGGCTTTCCCTCCTTGTGGAGGGTCAATGATCGTCTTCTGGACATCTGTCAAGTCAGCAGTCTTCCCCATGATTGTGTCACCATCTGACCCAGACTGAGAGACCATTTAAAGGTTTAGGATATCTTTGCAGGTATTTTGAGTTAATTAGTTGATTAGTGACACCATGACTTTCTAAGATTGAAGTTTTTCACAATATTCTAATTTTCTGAGACTTTGTCTCAGCCACAACTATAAGCCACAATTATCACAATTTCAGTGAATGAATGTTTGAAATGTTTCACTCTATGTGAAATGAACCTATATAATATTTGGGTTTCATATTCTGAAATGAGTGACAAAAAATATTGAACTTTTTCATAATATTCAAATTTTTTGTAGATGTACCTGTGTTTACACTTGACAACAAATTACTTCAGGGCACTTAACAGACACCTTCATAAGGTGGTGATTTATGATAAGGTGAAATAAAGATTTTTCTTTAAAGTTGCTCTATTTGTTCTCAAAGAACATAATATCATCTTGTAAGGGTGAATAAAGTTTCAGGAATGTGGTTTAGGACTCTTCAAAATCCATTTAAAAAGCAGCAGCACACTCACAATGGTTTAATATTTAAGTATATTTAGTTTGAAGTTTCTGATCTGAAAAACAGGCAACAATACTGTCAGCCCTGATAGTTGATATTATGGTACGGATACAGCCTGGAAGGTTTTTCACCAGCCAGCCTAATGTGTCTCGTCATGTTCATTAAAAAAAGGTTCAGTGTTATTATATTAGTCTATGGCCTTTCTTGCCAAACATTACATTAGTTTGCAAATAATATCTTATTCATTAGTAGCTGAGCAATAGATGACAGGAACTGATTGGATCCATTTGCTTGGGTTTCTTCTGCGCTGTGCTGTAGAGGATGGATAATCAATAAAAACAGAAGAGTGAGAGTTGGAGCGCAATAAAAGCCGTGAGACACAAATCAGTTTGAGCTGTTGCATTTGTATTGCATAACACTGTATAAGAATGATGAAAGAGCAGCTTTCACACAGAAATATAATACAGCTTAACTGATTAGACTGGACTGAAGCCTGCAAGTTACTGGTCATTCAAAATGCACAGAGAGTCTGGATGACTGGTCACAAGTGTGATTTGAAGCAACTGTGAACGTGGGAGTGGAGCCTGGTGTCACAGTAGGTGAGAAAGAGACTTAGAAAGATGGAGTGAGAAATTACTGCAGATTTAAGAGAGTTTATGAGTAACTTCCATCTGACAGAGAGCTAGGAAGAGACAGAAAGACCGAAACTGCAGGAGGGAACACTTTGCAAATATATCTGCACTGTAAATTAATTTAGAAAGATTTAATCAAGTCACAACGTAACTGATTTGTTTTAAGACACTATTTGGTGTTACTCAAGATTTTTAATCTTTACATTATGCAGGACAGAACCTATTAACCTTTCCTTATTCAGGGTTATCACACGAGCAGCCAGGTGTGAACTACTTAACCTAATGGCTTGATCAAGCTGCAGTGACACAGTCTGCATATCTTTGCATGAGAGGACGTTCCACTAACCACACTACCCTGGACTGCATGTGTGTAAGAGCTGGAAGGAGTCATGGAGGTAAGGCGTCTCTGATCTTCAATGCTGTTGATGATTTAGGGAGCATATTGATTCTGGCTGAGGCATATCTGGCTGACTAATGCTTGGACGCCTCTGCAAAGAAAAGGTCATGGCAACTCATAGTGCAGTCATTACAGAGATGTGCTTTGGGGAAATGTGCATTCATGTACCATAAACATCAGAGGCAGAAAGATTAATGTCTGGATGATCAGAGTTTAGAAGTAGAAAAATGATACGCTGGAGGTCATGGAAGCAGAATGCTTGAAATAAGTTGTAAAAAATAATAATGAACTTGTTTATTTACAGCTAAACAACAAGAGAACACCTCTGATTTTTACGGCTGTTTGTCAGAAACTCCATCTATTATTCAAGAATCCTGCTTGCATTTTACTCTTACATTATTAAAGGGGTTTGTATTAATATAACAAACAGTTATTGCAAGAACTGTTTGTTCAGATGAAACTATTGCAGCAAAAAAATGAGGAAACAAGAGTCTTTGCAGACTAGTTTGAGGTTCTAGTCTGTTTTGCAGACCCTTTAAAGATTTACTTTGTTGTATGAAGAACTATGCGTTTTCTTGTTAAAAAGAAATAATAGCTGCTTTTCTTTGTATTCACTGTAAAATGGCTAAATGGGAATTATTTTAAAAAGGTACAGATTTCATTGATTTACATATGTCCTAATACTGTGGTTAGATACACTTTGATTTCCTCCAACTCAGACAAGTTATCAGACAAGTTATACATTTTCATCAGATTGTTAAAATGCAGCTATGTGAAGCTGCATTAACTATCTTTCTTGTCCTAAAATTCAGTTTTTGATACAGAATGTCATTTATACTGTGAATAGAAGAGTTCTGCACCAAAACCAGTGTCCTATTCCAGCCTGGTCCCATCACAAACAATAAAATAAACACAAAAGTACATTTTGTATTTTAGCAGATGTGCAAATATTCAGCATTTTGGATTTTTTTCCCTGATTTTTATGTGAAAATATCTTTTCTGCTCACATTCCATTTTTGTCCCCTCTAAATAGGAAAGGACTTGTCATGCTTGCAAAACAGACCACATTGATTTGCAAGATCATTTTGACTATTTTTAAAGGCAAGAGTTGAAACAAATGAAGTGTAAAAACTACAATGTCAGGGGTGACACCAACCCAGGTCACCTGTATGGCATTTTCACACTGTCACAGCCTTCAGCTCTGTAAAATGGTATTGTTTTCTTTCCTGTAACAAAATGAAATGCAGTGAACGGCGTTTATTTGTTTATTCTACATAAATAGACAAATTTGTTTTCAAGAGAAATATTCAGAGGATTGTGCATAATGAAAGTTTCACAAATGACATTAAGGCCTAGGATCTTATTAAATGAAAGTGATAAAAGCTAATGTTCCACAACTCAGTCATTTGGTGAAGTTCGGTTTTGTAGTTTTTCCCAGACAGACAAATAAATTACAATCTTACACTGACAGGGTGATATAACATCTGCATTAATGAGTGCATAAATATATCACTGCCTTTTTCCCTTTGACTCTGAGTTGCCGTTGCATAACCTCAGCCTGTCCTCAGGAGTACTGTGGTTGGAACTGATGAGCTTTGCTGTGTGTAGCAGCAATGCACCACACTGGATGTTTTTATTCTTGTGTTATTGATAAGATGATCTCTGATAATAAATTGTGGTCCTTTGCATTATGCTGCACTGCACTTTGCTGGAAGCAATGATGATAAATCTTTCAGTGACTTTTATGTGCTTCATTGTTTTATCTTCTTTTAGTCTGACTCCGCATGGGGATCATTTCTGATCTCATGTAATGAAATGAAAGAGGTTTGTAGCGTGCCAGACACTGTGAAGCAGTTCTCCATGGCTTAAATTTCCAAGCTGTTCAGCAAGGTGCAGTGTTTTTGTGTGCAGAGTTGGCTCTTCTGTAAGGTTCTCTCTTTAACCTCTGTTAAGTATTCAGCTGGTGTTCCTATTGATGGCCACTGGACACAGCTGCTCGCAGAGAGCAATGTGACTGGAAAGCAGCTGAAGAGGATGAGAGGGAGTGAGCTTGTGAGACTCTTTTAGACGCAGACTTTCTCATAAATATGCATGACTCAGCATTGTTGAGATGAAATAAGCTGACTGCCACTCCAGAAAATGAAAAATTAGAAAGGTTACTACAGAAACTAATCGAGATATGGATTATTTTTCAAGTAGAAGCAGGTAATTTAATGCATAATGTTTGTTTTTTGGGGGTTTTTTCAGATTGAATGTTTTGATGGATTGACTGTATTGATGGTTCAGGCTGTTGAATCCCCCAAGAGCTGTACAGTTATACTTTGTATCAAAGGCTTTTAACATGAATCCATAATCTGAAATGACGACGGCAAATTAGTCTTTTCCATTTGAAAAGACATTTTAAAATAAAAATCTGTGAAAAGACCTTTAATTTAGTGGAAAAGTCTTGAGAAGGGGGCTGAGAAGGTTAGTGGTTTGAGCTTCAGCAGGGGTGGAGGCTTGAATGGTGGCCTTTCTGTGTGGAGTTTGCATGTTCTCCCTGTGTATGCGTGGGTTCTCTCTGGGTACTCCAGCTTCCTCCCAACGTGCAAAGAAATGCATGTTAGGTTAACTGGTTTCTCTAAATAGTAGAGTGAGCGTGAATGGTTGTTTGTCTTTCTGTGTTGGCCTGTCCAGGGTGTACCCTGCCTTTTGTCCAATGATTGCTGGGACAGGCTCGACCTTCCTGTGATCATTATTGGGATGAAGTGGTTCAGAAAATTAATGAACGGAAAGTCTCTTTTTAATATAAATTAAATTAGATATATGATGAAGTGTGCAGATTTCAGAGTTATTGCTACAGAGCTGGTCAAAAGGTAGAAATTTGCAAAGCTTTGACTTGAACCCAGGAGTTTTCCTCTCACCAACACCTCTTTAAATGGAAAATAAAAAGAGTTTAAACAACTTTGCAAAATATTCCATATACTCTTTTGGAGAAGTCAAAACATTTTGTTCACTGAAGTGCAAATTCTTATTTCTTATTCATTCATTTGTCCTTGAAGTCCTAGAAGCACATAGCCATTTCAATATTTATGGCATTTTAGATGTGTTTGTGTCACAGATCATAGCAGGAAGAAACAAGGAAGTAAGATCTGCACACAGGAATGTGGTCATGCAAATGAACCTCAGTGAAGGTTTGCTGCAGAAAAACAAAGATGCTGCTCAAAGAGGGAATCCAACTCAACAGAAGATCCAACTCAGACAGACAAAAAAAAAAAACCAACTTACTGATCAACTGAAACAAGAAAAACAACTGGGGATGACCTACAGGGACTGACATGATCCGATAAGACAACACAATGAACTGGCGAAGGACAAAGGAAAACCAGGAGGGTCAAACTTACAACCAATACGCAGGTGTTACAATAACAACCGGATGCTGCGGCGCGAACAGGAAGTAAAGTAAACAGAATACATGAGGGAACAAACTCTAACAAAATAGGAAACAAAACAAGAAAAGGACTGAAAAAAGACCAGACACTAAAAGAAAACTGAATCAAAACAAGAACCGAAGCAAAAATCCAGAAACCATGCCAGTTCTAATGAAATATGACTTTCCATCAGCACAACACACCTTCTGAGAAATACGTCTAAACTTTACAGTTTCAGTTCCGTTGGTTCTGATATTTTCTCTTACATCAACTGGTCCTAATTATCACATAAAGAGTGAGAATGTAAGGAAAATCAGCACAGTGTCGTCATTTCTTGGTAGCAAACAGTTTTGTTTTAACCAGTATTTTTTCTAAACACTTTTTTGTCAGCTTTATATTGCAATGCAAACAAACTTACAAATATCCGCAGTATAATCTGAATATAGCACTGTAATGTTACAAATACCCCCCCTACACACACACACACACACACACACACACACACACACATGCTACTTCTCTCTTTAAAGACCCACATTTCAATGCAAATCATGTCTTTCATGTTGTTCGCATGTTCATGTGACATTTTTCTGATGTTAGAGGACATATCTTAAGAAAACTCAGCTCGAAATTGCATTTCTGAGTATTTCTGAATTCCTGCCATCTATTTTATTCCAAAAACATATGCTAAAATCACCAAGTCAGATATGTTATTGTCAGATACTTTCTTTTCTCCCAAACAAGACCATCATTCAACATAGAATACTTACATATAGTATGAAAGTATTTCTCCTTTTGTGCTCATTTTCTTAATCATCACAAAAGGTTATATTTTTCTTACAATATATAGAGGAATAAGTGCCTTTGGATGCAGACTGTGAGCTTTCAGCATTAGTTGCGGGGAGGCACATGCAATTAAAATGGATCTTTTCCATTTCAGTGGTTGTTTGCCATTAATGATGTTTTTGTTAAGATTGTGTGTATGTGTGTGTGTGTGTGTGTGTGTGTGTGTGTGTGTGTGTGTGTGTGTGTGTGTGTGTGTGTGTGTGCTCATTGCTCATTCTGTGTAGACATGAAGTTAGCTTTTATGACACATTTCCTTTCTGCAGCCCATTCTTCCTAATATAAATCATCAACTTTTTTTTTAAACTATAGTTGTTAAGACTGTGATATTAGTCAAAGTAAATGGAAAGGAAGCAACTCCTTGCATGTGTCTGTGTGTGCACATTCGGTGTTTGTCCAGATGCCAGTTATAAGCCAATTAAAGGTTTTTAAGCTCTGTTGCTCCTCTGGCAAGATGAGGGAAGGTAAGGGAAGAGAAGCACTGCAGCCCCACTGCAGCACTCTGCTGGGATGTGCCAGAGTATGTGTGGATGTGTTTGTGTGGGAAAAGGGGTCAGATTGACACATGTGTCATGACTCAAAGGGAAGAGTTTGGTGGAAGAGAAGATTTGTGTTGTAAAATGGGACAGAGCTTTGCTATTTATCTGGTAGCAAAAGAAAGTGAAATAAGAAAGTTGACACACTGTGATTAAACAAAGTGATTAACCAAAGAGAGGGACATGTCCAGATGAGGGGGAATAAAAGAAAAGAAGACAAGAAGGAGACACTTTAAGAAGAAAAAGAGTGAGAATGTGAGGAGTTAATGAGAGAAAAAGTGTATTTTTACAGCCAGTTATCAGGTTCTGCTGGTCTTTCATGCATGGGTCTTTCCTTCCCCTGTGATGCAGCATCAGCATCAGCAACACCACAACTCTGTCCCCTCTCTCTTTCTACCTCCTTCTCTGGCTTTCTATACCCCTCCCTTCTCCTCTATCCTTCCTTTCCTCACAAACGCCTCCACGCTGGGGAAGCCTGGATCAGTGGAAGCCCTGATCAGTGTTGTCGGAGTCCCTGGTCTTCTGAGAGCTCAGCCTAACAGGTCGGAACTGGGCTAGCTCAGCAAATCCTGAGGATCTCTGCCATGTTATGATATGATGAAGCTCTGATTGCTGGAAGCAGCACTGGAGGAGGATTTCCTACAGCCTGTGGATATTATGCCAATAATGTTGAAGACAGAGATGCTTCCACTTTATGAACACGGGGGGTATGATGGCATTTAAAACTATTTGTTGTTGCATTTGAGGAAGTTATAAACTAAACAACTGATTTTTTTTTTTTTTTTTTCAATTTTATTCTTAACGTCCTGTCAGAGGATTACTGGAGCAGAAAGCATGCAGCAAAGAGCTTCAGAAAAAGACTCTTTTCTATTCAGTTATGATTGTAATTAAGTTTTTTTCTGCAAATGCAAAGCTTATAAAAAGTACCATTTAGCAAATGGTACACAATGGATTCCCAAACTGGGTTTTTTTGCAGCCGCTAACTGGAGAACGACGAGCTAATTGATCAGTTTACTCAGACTGAGAGACTATTGACTTATTTTCTTAACTCCCATAACCATGGATCCCAGAGGGACACGTGGCCCGGTCGGTGGTCTTGATCTGAAGGGTCAGGGTTTAGGTTTTGGCTTCCAAACCTCTGGAGCTCCAGCCAGTTCCATAATCACAGCCGTTCAGCAGCAGGACTACTCAGCTAGTGTTTGGCTTCGCAGGCGGGATAAACTGGAACACGTAAGTTATGAAAACTGGTGCGGATGTTGGAGAAAAAGTCAAAGCTGGAATGCTGAGATAAGGGGCTACGTGCTGTAGCCTGAGTTAGAATAAGCAGGTTGTGTTTAAAAAGAAATATACAAAAGCCAAAGGTTTCTGTATTCTTCCAAAAAGTCAACAATGTTGAAAAGTTGACATATGTGTGCGAAGCCACGGGGACATCCGTCCACATTGATCACAGTTTCATCACGACTTTCAGATCTGCTTAGACTTTCAGACTTTCAGAAGTGCTTGGAAAGAATGGGAAAGAAGTATTTTTGGATGGAAACTTTAAGCTGGTTTCCATGTAAAACTAGGATTAGCAGGATGTTGGTTGTAAAAAAAAAAAACAAAAAAAAAAACATGATGACATTGAGGAAATTGATTCAGGTGGCTGCACAGTTTGGAGACACGATCTCAACTGACGTGGCGTGAGATAAAAAGCAGCCTTCAGCTGCTAAAAGTTTTATTTGGTACCACTGGCCAAAACACTTTGACACGAACTATTGAGTGTGTGTGTTAGCTGTTGGGTGTGTTTAATGGAAATCTATTGCAGGAGTGATCTTCACAACCTCCTGTGACTGAATCAGGTTATTCTAAACTAATTTTATCATCTATTTTGATCACAAGTAATTTTTTCAAGATAACTGTCAAATAATTGTTTTTTCAGGATCTGCTTTACTGCTTGAAAGCAGTTTTTTTTTTTTTTTTAGCTGTTTATGGGTTAAAACAGTTGATTGATCACATGTTATTGCTTCAGTCTTTTATTGTTCTAACATTCTATGGAGAAACTGATCAGATCTGTTTCAATCAATCACAGTTACCATAGCAGCCATCATGTTTGTTATACGTTAGATGTGTTTAGATAGTACATTCTGTAGAAGAGGCTCTTTATCACCCTTTCTGCAACACTTAGTGTTTTGCTTTTTCTATTAGACAGACGTTGTAAGGTCCTCTGGAGACTCTCTGCTTGCAGGTAAATAGTATCAATATTCCACAGGGGGCTTCAAGGTGTGGAGATTTCGCATCAAGGAATGGAGTGGAAGTAGTGTGCGTTGAATATTTGATGCCGGAGGGAAACAGCACCATTTCCAGAAGCTGTTTCTGAGTCTGTCAGTATAAGCAGCTAGAAGCAGCCTGTCCTCTTCCTGCAGACCCACACATGCATGAACACCCATGCAGCAGTTTACAGATGCACTTACTCATACAATGTTTTATTTTTTTTTTATTGCACATACATCAAACCACACAAACACAATTAAATATCACAGCTGAACCTGCTGCAGTTTTTGACAGAAAAATATTTTCTTAAGTGGAACTCCAGACACACACACGCGCGCACACACACACGCGCGCGCACGCACACACACACACACACACACACATACACACTTTGTAATCACATAATCATAACGATGCCACGACTCTGCCAACATATCATCATATCATGTTAGTAGCATCCAAAGATTAGATTGTTCATTGAAGCTTTGACAAATTAAATTATTTAATGCAGTTTTCTTCGACAGATACAGTTTGGACATACATTTAATGTAGGAGCAAGAGTTAATCTGCTGACAGGGATGATAAATGAGGAGCAGGTAGGAGGAGGACAAGGTAAAAAGTTGGATACAGAGTCTTTCTAACACTGCATATTATCACAGCAATGCGTCATTGTAAATTTAAAACTATAGGTCAGCGTTTTGCACCATCAAACAAAGTGATCAGAAACCTTTTTGTAATTTTCATGTTTTCATGTCGAGCACCTCTGTAGCAGTTAATAATTGATGTCAATAATAAATATGAATCATACAACTGTTTCATATTTGCCAGAGGATAAGTCCTTCTTTATGCATTTATGAGAGCGCCAGCTGTTTATGGGTGCCTTTGTTAATCTAGGCTGTGCTCGAGGACTTTTCTTATTAAAGGAGAGTTTCACATCTTAAAACTACTGCTTCTTCAACAGAGATCATTGGGGGCCTTTCCATTGCAGTGGAATCCTGTAAGAGTAGCCGCCTGATCTGTAGAAGAAAACTTATCAAACAACTTAGAGAAATGTGTGAAACTTTTGAATGAGTACAGTCTAAGCCAGGGATCCTCCATCCTGGTCCTTTAAGGCCAGTGTCCTGTAGGCTTTCCAAGTGTTAATGCAGGAAAACACATCATTCGATCTCAGACAAGCTCTGTAGACGTCTGCTAAATACATACTGATTTAAATCAGGTGTGTTGCAGCGGGGACGCTTGGAAAGCCTGGAAGACACCGGCCCTCGAGGACCAGGACTAAGGATCCCTGGTCTAGACCAAAGCAGTAAACAGCTGTTGGACACATTTATTTGTCAGTCTGAGTCAGTTTGTCCAGTTTTTTTCAGTGTGTAACAAACCATCAGAACTGTTGAACACCATTACTATTTCTCCAGGCGCTTCAACATGTTGAATTTATTTTTACACTGTAAACAAAGTGACAGGTGGACTTTACGTACATCATTATTAGACTTTTGTGTAACTATCTACATTGCTTTCAGCCCCCCAACAGATTTTCCAAACAAACAAACAGACTTGTAGTCTTGTACAACAAAACAAACAAAACATAACCATCTGTGATGTCATGAAGCGTTGGTCCAATGCTGATAGGCTTAAAGCTAGCTGGAGGTAAAAAAGCAGTGCCGCTGTCACCAAAACAGATAAGTAGTAAAGAATCATGGGTCAAAAGCACAGACAACTGCAATGAAACAAAAGCAGTGTTCATGTTTTCATTTGATCACAGTGGATTAATGCACTAACGCACTGAACACATGTTTTAGCATGTTCAAAATGCTGCTGCCAGGCTTGTAACAAAATCTTCTCAGTTTTCTGATGTGACTAAAATCTTGATGCAGCTGCACTGATTTCCAGTTTATTTCAGAGTGCAATTTTAAATGGTTTACTCACTCAAATACTTGCTGACAGTTACCAGGTTATAGCAGACGGCACCCACATCTCCCTGGCAGGTCCCTGAGGTCATGTGAACAGGGCCTGCTGATGGTGTCACACTAAGATGAAAGCAAAAGGAGACAGAATCTTCCGTTTTCCAGACCTCCAGACTCTGGAACAATCTTCCTCTGGACTTGAGATTGATTAAATTGGCGGTCAGTTTTAAAAGCCACTGAAGAACAAATGTTTTTTTTTAACCTGCTTTTTATTAATTGACCTTGTTTTTATGCATTGTTGGCTCTTTTGAAGCACTTTGACATTATTTCTTAAAAGGTGCTATTTAAATGAAGTTTTACTTTATTTTACAACAATTGCACCAGGCAATCTTTATTAAATAATACAATTTCAAAACAAATTTATATACTCTGCACTGTTAACAGCAGACCTAAAGTACTAGAAACAGGACGAACACAGGACAGCCTGCAGAAACAATTGATCCATATGTTACTGACACAGCCCTAACCTTAACCCTAAGCATTACTCTAGTGCCTCAAACAATCAGCAAAAGGCTAAAACATGCTGGAGCTGTGAGAGACAGTATTAAAAGTGTATTACTGTGAGAATAAGGATGCATTAGCAGGACCGTACTTATCCAGTGTGACTCATCACTCGTAGCTCTGAAAATTCACGCCATGACCTTAGACAAGATAAAGCAGGCTTATACTGTAGAATCAATGCAGGAATAAAACTATAATGATTATCTCACAGACTAAACCATGATAACTTATTTTGTTACTCCGCAATGGAACTATTAACAATCTGAAAGCGAGATGCACTCTTTAGATGAGTCATAGGTTGTTTTCTTCAGTCCCCAAAGCAGAATATGACTGAAAGCTACCAACAACTGGGCAGTAAGGATTTTGCAGTGAAAGTGAACAATGTTGGATATACACTGTTCCTGTTCCAACACACCTGACTCAAATGAATCAGTCATTATCCAGAACTTCATTGGTTGTTGGATCCCAAACTGAAGACAACAAATAAAAATATGACTTTCACCACCTAGTATGGATTGTCTTTTTAACCTCTATTAGCTTCACAGTGCCTTCACTGTACAGTTTCTTCATTTCTTGAGTTTTGCTATGATGCATTGTGCCATCAGTTGTTAAAAGCTTAATTCTTTGCTCTGTCATTAAAGCATAGTGTAAGATGTGTCCATTACTGCTGGTGACGGTAACAGCCGTACCATTTAACATCTTTGGTTAATGGCTAAATGGATACTCTCTTATGTTATGTCATGTTATTATGGTTGCATCGCTAATGATGGCTCAGATTTCACATGCTTGGTTTCGGCACTCATGTAAATAAATTACCATTTCCGATTTCTAAAGCAGCAACAGCCAGATCCACTGTGTTCACTATGATGGTCTTAAAGAAGATGAATCAGCAGCTGACAGCCAGCCTGGGAGGCAAACTCTGCAACAAAGACAGTAAAAGTATCCCAGAGGAATTTTAAAGGATTGGCAGCTTGAAGTAAAGCTGCTCCCCAACACTGATTGCATTTTCAATGTCATGGCAACAGTGCTGATGTATGACCCAAGTCAGCTGTAGGATTGGTCAAGCTATATTAGACCCTGAGGAGTTAGAGTGCAAACTAATTCAAGATTTTTTTTAAAAAAAAATAATTTTGTAAATCTCTGCCATTCATTTAATTTTTGCTGTAGGGGACAATACTGTGAGAAAAAAAAGACAATTAAATTAAACCCAAACCAGATTAATTTATTATAACAGATGAAGTGTGCATGAATTATTGGCATTTGCATTCTTCTTATGGGGTTTGTCTTCTGGAACTGATTGTTTACATGAAATTGGACAAATCCGAAGATTTGCAGCAACAGTGAAGACGATTTTGCCTCAATGTATAAAAGATTTTGGGCTTATTTGTCTGCCAATAAAATGAATTACAATCAAATTTAGACGTAGAAGACTGAGCTATGGAAACTTCCATAAACATAGTCTTACTATTAAAGATTATTGCAGGACTTAACCAAAGAATCCATTTAGACATCATTTGGTAATAAAATGTTATAAATACGATTGTTTCTACTACATGATGGTGTAGTAGTTAGCACTATGGCCTCACAGTAAGACGGTTGCTGGTTCGAGGATTGGCTGAATGGAGGTTGGAACAGCTTTTCTGTGTGGAGTTTGTATGTTGTCCCTGTGTATGCGCGGGTTTTCTCTGGCTTCTCCAGCTTCCTCCCACCGTCCAAAGACATGCATGGTAGGTTAGTTGGTTACTCTGAATGTGAGCGTGAATGGTTGCTTGTCTCTGTGTTCGCCCTGCGATGGACTGGCTAACTGTGTACCCTGCCTATGACCCAATGATTCCCTGGATAGGCTTCGGCTTTTCCACGACTCCTAATTGGAATAAGCAGTTCAGAAAATGGATTATTGTCCTGTTGCCAGGAAATAATCCACGAATTCCATTCTGAAGGTGTCCCAGCTGAATTCAGTGATTTGATTATGTGTTGGAATAGGAAACCTACCCTGGATGAAGAGTTGCATCTGTGGAATCATCAGAAACATTAGTGCTTCTGTCTCCTCTGGATATTTCATGCAGACTGAAGACAAATTAGCAATAGTTCTTCCTCATTAAAGACACTACAGAGCTTTTGCATTTTCCCCGTCAGGAGCCCCTTGTTGATGGCTATTTTGGCATCCATTTTGCATCCTACCTGACCTGTTGCACTGCAAAAACTGAAATCTAAGTAAGATTAAAAATCTTAAATTGAGTACACATATGCTTATTTTTTTAAAGGTAAGATAATTCGTGGTATTTATGCCAGAGAATTCCTCTTGTTTTAAGAGTATTTTTACTTGTTTTGGGACGTTTTGACAAGCCAAAGTTTCTTGTTCAGTTGGCAGATAATTTATCTTATTTTAAGCAACATTTACCTCATTTTTGTATATTTTTTCTTGTTTTTTAAGGCTGAGTTTTTGCAGTGTAGCTCTGTCCAACCATCAAAAGACGATCCTAAATCACTCTTGTTTTGTCCCTTTCTCTATTTTAATCTTCTTGTGTTTATTTGCTGAATCAGTGATCTAGTGTATTCAACACAGCCAGTGTATTTTCCAGTGTGAAGCTGGGCAGCAGTGGCTCCAGAAATACACACGATGGATGTCACTGTGTCATCGAACAAGTGGAGAAAGCAGAAAATAGCATAATGTGTCTTTAAGATCACTGACTTTGTTCCCTCTTCTAAAGCAGTGAAGATTCAGCCTCTTTAGTTCAAGACGTAGTCTTCTCATCTTGATGGGCTTTGACTGACATGAATACATCAAGAGAAATTACTCTGAGCTTGGTGCTGTGTATCTTCACAGTTTAATTCAGACTTATGGTAGTTTGCTTTTAGTGTTGTTAGATGGTTTTGATCTTCTGGCTGTTTCACTCTCCTCTGTCAAGGAGACACATTATGTTCCACAGTCTGGTTAATTAAAGCTGTTACTCTTGTCTTAAAGGAGGATGTTCTCTTTAGTGAAGTAATGGAAGACAGCCAGAGAGGAGGGCCAGGAAAATGAAGTGCACACTTCAGGGGCTTCAGGGACTGACAGACAAGATTTGACACTGTAGGATTTTTATAAGCCATTTGGCAGAAATAGGGGTGCAGAGGCAGAAGTATTTTAGTGAGTACCAGTCAAAGCAATCATACTTTACAGTGAAGAAAGGCAAAAAAAAATAAATAAATAAATAAAAAAGCTCTAGATTTATATGTGTAGTTTCCTTTTGCCAAAATATATGATCATCAATCAGCTCGCTTGGAGTGTTTGGCTCTCTCTCTGGTCAACAGCTTGACACAAGTTCAACATCACTTCAGTTCAGCAGTCAATTTGCGTCAAGCTTTAATTAAAGTTTCCCACTCGCCTTCCTCTCTACAGTTGTTGAAGTGATACCTACTTGATGATTTACTCATTGTCCATCACGCTGGCGTCAATGCAATACAGAGGTTAAATACATGTAGATTGGTTTGAAGACAGTGTGTGCTTGGTGAAGCTATGGTAGGTCATATATCTACAGATGTCTATGTCTATTTTAGTTTAATTAGAATGTGTCAGTGTTTTGCTTTCCAAGTATGACTGATAAAATATCAAAGCCTGCTTATTATTTAACAGCAGAAACAACAGGGGGAGCTGTTGCATAATGTTAGAGGCGCTTTAATGGACCATCATAATGAGCAGTATCACTTTTCAGTGTTTAATTAAGTGTTTTTTCAACTTTTAAAAGTTTGAAGCATGCTGGTTGTCAGTGTTTGAATGTGGGCGCTAAATCTCCTCCACTTTAATTGGCTTTTTATTTAATCTTTGTATTTCTTTGATGGGTTCATTTCCTGTGTGCACCTCATGCTAAAACCTCTTAAATCTTTCTCTTCACACACATGGACACACACACAACAACATGCTCTCACAGATTAATGGGGAAACCCAACTTAAAGCTGCTCTTCTGCTTTTCCATTAGGCAAACTAATTGGGCAACTCGCAGAGACTCTTCAGGGTTCATTTCTTTGCACATCCAAGCCAATTATTTTGAATTAAAAAAGTTTATGATCATGGAATATTCTCTGATTACTGAAATCCCCTTTTTTTTTCCAAAAATCAGCAGAATTTGTGCAGAGTTGAAACCTGTGTGATATCTTTAATAAATCTTTCATTTTAAAAATATCAGACAATTCTGCTGAGCTTTTATCTCGACTTAAAAGGTAAAAATGTAAAGTTCATTAAAATGGGAAGCTCGATATTGTTTGTGTTTGTTCATATTGTGCAAAATCTCCATGAACAGAAATTGTCTATGTATTTCTTTTATGTCTGTATTATTAAGTTTCTGTTTTTTATCAGACAGAAAATCTCTGGTAACCCTCTGAGCCAACATAGGATGGAACCGGAGCATCTTCCCCTTTTCTGCTTGGCCCCACATTTTTAAAGTGCAATTTTCTTGTGGGCAGGCCTCGTGTGACCTTTCACAAGACCGATTATTATTATCATTAGTAAATTATAATAAATGACCTGCTACCTGCTACTCCATCATATGTAACTGACTGACCCTTCACCCAGTTTCTGCGAGGCAAGGCAAGTTTATTTTACAAGACCATTCAAAGTGCTTTATATGAAACATTAAAAGCATTGCAGATGGCATAAAAACAAACAAAAAAGCATAAAAGACAACACAAATAGCAAAATCACAATAAAATCATAGAACATATTAAAATAATTAAAGGCAAAATTAATTAAAAGTTGCTTTTAACCTGGATTTAAAAGTGTCTACATTTTGTGAGAGTTTAATCTCTACTGGGAGTTTGTTCCACTTGTTTGCAGCGTAACAGCTAAATGCTGCTTCTCCATGTTTAGTCTGGACTCTGGTCTGGACTCCAATCCAGACTCCGATCCGGACTACAATCCGGACTCTGGTCTGGACTCTGGTCTGGACTAGTAGCTGCTAGTTTTATATTCTCTGAACATATAACAGATTTATTCTGGTCCTAAACCATTGTGGGATTTGTAATCAGCAGGGCTTTAAAATCTCTCCTGTGACTGACTGAAAACCAGTGTAAAGATTTTAAAATTAGTGTGATGTGTTCAGATCTCTTAGTCCAAGTTAAAGCTCAAGCAGCAGCATTCCGAATGAGCTGCAGATGTTTAATACTCTTTTTAGGAAGTCCTTTGACTGCTGTGACAATCAAAAGTTCCAAACCATGTGAATAACGTAGACCCTGATGTAACACACTCTGGTGCAGCAGGTGGAAATACATTGGTTTACAACTCACTATTAATCAAGAAAAGAACCAGAAGTACAAGGCAAGCTGGCAAGCTGCAGTAGAGCGGACCAGAGGCCAAAGAGCGGTTGTCTTCGGTCTATATTTCAGATCAGTGTTTCATATATTTTTCGAGGTGAAGGTTTGCTTATATAAGAGCCTGCCAAATGAGGGTACATACGTGTTTTTCTTACTTTTTTGAACCAAGCTATTAATTTCCTCCCACCAAGGAGGTTTTGTTTTACCTGCCGATTGTCTGTTAGTGTTCAAGACAACTCAGAAAGTTGTAGCTCTCCGATTGGCATGCTAAAACCTAACCTAATACTAGAAAAAGCACTCAGAGAATGCAAACCTCAGCCAAGTGCCTATGGCCTTACCTCACAAAGTTAAAGAATCCTTTAAAAAATTCTTGGATCCAAACAATGATCCGGATCACCACCAAAAATCAAATCAGTTCTCCCTTTTCACATTTCCAACAGCTGCTGAAAATTTCATGAAAATCTGTCCATAACTTTTTGAGTTATTGAAAGGATTCTTTAACATTGTGAGGTAGGGTCTTAGAATCTAGGAGGAGGTTTGCGTTCTCCGAGTGCTTTTCTAGTTACTGGATGTGATGTGTCATGTAGCTAACAAGTGCGTACCAGTACATGAATTAAACGACATTGTTAGTTCCCATGGCAAGCACAAGCTGCATTTCCATGACATATCTTTGCAAAATAAAAGCAATATTTTAAGTTTTATAAACAACTATCGTTATTTGCGGGTGTTTCCATTGAACAGTGTTTAGGACATTAGCCTCACGTCTCAAAAAATCCCATAAGAGGAATGAGATTTTACAAAAATTGCAGATTATACAAGGTAGCCACGTAGCGGTATTCTGAAGACTTGACTGGTAGTTTTAAGAGCCTGAGTCTCCAGGTTTTTACCAGTGATGACCCTCTTCTCTTTGCTACCAAACAGAATAACCTCAAATTTTCATTCATTGAATTAAAGAAAATTCTCTTTCATCCAGGTGTTTACTTGCTCCAAACACTGGCACAGTAAGTCTGTTGGACTGCGGTCATCTGGGGACAAAGACACATAAAGCAGCGTGTCGTCTGCACGACTGTCATTATTGATGTTAAAGTTCTGAATTATTTGACCATAAGGAAAGCATATACAAGTTGAACAGAAATGATCAACTTGCATAGAAATATTCATTATGACCAGAAACATGGAGTTTACAGATGGTAACTGGAAGCAGTTAGAATCACGTGACACTAATGTGACGAGGATTTGACATCCAGTAACCTGAGAATAGTGTCAATTATTTATTATGTTAAGTTTCTATTTAATTTATTAGTCAGATAAAATGTCCAGTTTTATTATGAATACCCAAACATGTAAATTAATTTGAAGTCCCTTTAAATTAAACATATTTGAGCCTTTACCAAAAAAAGTAACTAAATAACTGCTATTATTAGTTATTTCCAGAATGCTGTAAAACTGTTTCTAAATCAGTTACTTGTTAGAAAAAGTAACTATTAATTATAATTAATTACTTGTTTTTAAGTATTGTCCCCAATACTGGGATTTATTACATTTAATTCATTTTCAATGATTAGTCACATTTAATTCTTTAAATCGAAGATGCCCTGCAGAGAGAGGCACATACAGCAAAAAGAGAAAATTGTATGTATCAATGAAAATAGCATTGGACTGGCATTTTAGTAATAATAAAAAAAACTTACTCTTTCTACTCAAAGGGCTACCCAATAATATATCCAGTCCTCTTAGACTGTATTTTTTCTTAATTCATCAATGCATGGGCGGACGTATGAGATATTGACATTCTTATGTGAAAACCTAATACTCTACAAACAATAAACAGAGAGCCTATTTACTGTTTGAGAGCACAAACTTGACAAAGTCTTGTGGAACTTTGCAGCATGTGCATCTGTCCCATCTCTACAATTATAGTCTGTATTTCATTTACAGCCCCTGAGATCCTGCAGTAAAGTGATTGTAAAGCCACCAGCGTGTTTCCTGATACAGATCACCATCTGGTGCGTCGACAAAGACATGAAATCGTGTCCAAAAGCTGGCTTCGCTTGTTGTGCAACTCTTTTCCAAGCTGTCACACTCTGACAGTAAATCTCATCAAACTGTGTAATTCCTGAACACACACACACACGCACACATGCATAAATACTGCAGCAGATGTCTAAGATGCCATTAATCACACTATTATTCAGGGAAAATTAATTGTTATACTGTATGTGTCAGTGAAGGCACATATGCAGTAATTACTGAACCAATCTTCACTTTCTTTTAGTTTTGCCAAATAATTAGCCAATAAAAATGATCACAGCTTTATATTTCAGTCATATGCTTGCTTTTCAGCTGGGTTTATCAATCACTGGGTGTTTCTAATGTTTAAAGTGACCGTTGATCCATCGTGTGGATTAGAAGCAGTGATAATCAGGAGTCTATAAATAGAACCAAGATATTTATGTGATCTTGAACTAAACATGTAAGTGTTGGAGGACAGTAGAGATTTGACAGAATATGTATTTATCAACTTGTTTTGGTGTTATACATCATAAAATGTGAATTTAGTTGCCTTAAAACATGAAAAGAGAGACGAAAAGGCTACACAACACACACAACAATGCATCAACTACACACTTTGGCTTCCAGCGGTTCAATCTGACAATGACCACTGACAGCTAGCTTGACCTTTCTGAGAGGTGCAGTATCATATGGTGTCGGACCACCTGCATGAAAACACTGTGAAAGAATCTGGAGCAGACGCACACAAGGCTGACTGTGAAATGACCTGAACAACACACCTTCCTTTTAGTATGAGACAGGGTCACGCAGAGTCTCCTCTGAGCAGTGCCAAGTCAGCTATAAAATCACAATTCTGCAATGAAATACAAAATAAAAATACACCCGTACCCACAGATGCATGACAGAGATGGATGCTGATAAAATCCCACAAATTGTGGCAGGCTGAAAAGTCGTTGTGCCAATCAAAGGCTCAGCCAGTTAATCAGCCAAAGGCCCTGAGTAATTAATAAGGCTATATTATACAGATGATAAACAAATCAGGTCAATGCTTTCAGCCTTTTACATTGGTGTTCAGCATTTCTGAGCTCACTGACACTTCATAGATTTAGGCAGGACAGAAAGTGACCCAAAACCGTGAACTAGGTGTTGGGATTTTGGTGTCAAAGAAACCCTCAAAACAGGAAACACGTCAGTGGTCAATGGCAGGATGAAGCAGGACACATGAATGACAACACAGGTCTCCACAGCGGACTTTCAGAGCTCTGAGTTTTAGTTTTTCTGTTTTTTAGTTTTAAAGTTTTTCTGGTACAGACTGCTCACCAAAGGCAGGGTGGGTACAGCAGGCATCACAGCAGCTGACCTTCACAGCATCTCAAACCCCACACACCTCTCTCTACCCTCCTCCACCAGTCACACATTTATATCAGTTACTGGTTCAACCATTTTACAACAACTAGGGTTCCTGGACATTACTACTTACAAATGAACCACTATTTACAGCCCAATTCCCCAAAAGTTATTTACATACTTACATACATTGTGACTTACTAACCTAAATACATAACAAAACACATCATCATTCAAAAATAACCAACTAATAAAATAAAAAAAAAAACAATCACTCCCACCACTCTGCTCCGGTTTCTTGAATCAGCCCAAACGAGCAATCATAAACAAATTCTCCACAGCTTGGGTCTTAAGGCTGCCTCCATGTGTGCACTCCATGAAGCCACACCCAACCAGAGAAAGAGATGTCAGTAATGGTCAGCCCAAACAAAATCACAAAACAAAACTTGACAAAAAAAACAGCAATGTCACGATGTAATGAACATGTTCACCTTAGTGAGGGGCCCGTTGCGCTACCCCTCACACTAGGATGTTTGGATGCATTTAAAAGTATACTTTTGATTTCTTTTGGCATTATCTTCCCTGATGTTAACAGGACATACTGGAAGTCTAAAATAATGTTAAATGATTAATATCACTGGTTTTGCAACAGCAATGGCAGCAATTATGAGAAAGTATCAGATGCATTCCTCTCAAGTTTAAGCTGAAATACAATATTAGATAGAACACAGGTCTTGAAATGTGACATTTAGAATCACTGATGGGCGTCTTGATGAAAATCTTTTGTTGTTACTAGAGGTCAGCGGAAAATGGACAGACCAGTAAGCAACGCCAGAAAGGCAACGGTAGCTGAATCACACTTGTTAAAAACCAGTAATGCAGAGTGCCGTCTCTGAAAGCACAACACATAAACGCAACACAGAAGCTACAGTAGCAGATGACCTCTCCAGGTGCCACTCCTGTCAGCGAAGAACTGGAAACTGAGTCTACAATTCACTCAGACTCACCAACATTTAACAATCGTAGATGAAAGAATGTTACTTGGTCTGAGCGGTCTCCATTTCAGCTGTAACATTCAGATGTTCGGGTCAGAAGTTGACATGAACAACATGGAAGCATGGATCCTTCCTGCTTTGTATTAATGGTTCAGGCTAACAGTGCTGTAATGGTGTAGACCAGGGGTGCCCAAACTTTTTGCCTCCAAGGGCCAAACTGAAAATGATCCAATGAGCCACGATCCAAACGCTGCAGCTTTAAGGATGAAACACGAAAAAATGCACAAAGTTATTTTAATTATTGTTAAACAGCAAATACAGTGTATTTTTTTCCTATCTGGGCAAATCAAATGTTATATAAAAAACCAATATAGCAATAGAACAATAAAGCCATAGTTAGAGGGGCAAGAAACAATATTTACAGCCACTAAACTGCAACCAAGTGCAACGTGTCAACAACCAGAAACAGTGCATGTGAACAAGGCAAGTTGTTGTTACTTAGTGGAAAACATGAAGTTGATCTTTGGACAGTACCAGTCTCCATGTTGGGTTGCACCTGGCTCACTGACAAGGTCATTGAGGTGTCAGTCAGGGTCCCTCTGAGTCTGGTCTTATTGGGGTTCATGACACTGAAAGTGTCTTTTCATCAAGCTCTGTAGACCATTATTATAAACAATGACTTGAGGACCAAAAGCAAAGTGCTGGCGGGCCGATTTTGGCCTGCGGGCCCCACCTTGGGCACCCCTGGTATAGAGGATATATCTTAGGGACACCTACCTGAGTATTGTGTCATGTTCTGATGGCTATGTCCAGCAGGATAAAGCATCAGGTCACAAAGCCTCAATCATCTTAAACTGCTTTCTTTTACATGAAAATATGCTCACTAGTCCAATGACCTCCACAGTCACCAGATCTTCAATAAAACGTATCTGGGATGGTAGAATGGGAAATTCTCATCATGGATGTGCGGTTGATAAATCTGCAGCAACTGTTTTATGTTGTCATGTCATCCGAACATAAATATTTGAGGAATATCTCCTACACTTTGTTGAACATATCTCTCAAAGTATTATGGCAGTTCTGAAAGCAAAAGGGAGTCCAGCCAATTACTAGCAAAGTGAACCTAATAAAGTGGCTGGTGAGCAGAGAATAATAGGATATGCTTACCTTATAACACAAGTCTTTATTCATGCTGTTAACACTAAAGAAACAGCTGTACTGTAACACAGATGTGCAGCTCCACAGATGGGAAATGAAAACCATCTTAAATGTCAGCTACAGCAAAGACTCCCAGTCTTGCCAGCGATTTGTGAGTCTTGTCTGGACACATTAATGATGTTTGTTTATGGGTTTTTACTGCCAAAGCAGTAGTTCTAAGCTACAGGATGGTGAGCTGCTGATGGGCCAGAGGACATGAAGGCACAACATTTGTATGAGCTTTAACTAGGAAAAGCAGCACATCTGCTGTCTTTTACCATGTACTTCTTATATTTACTGATTGATGTATTTTCAGGTAATGAAAAGTAATCATGTGCGAACTTTAAAGCTGTTGTAGAGTTTGGATACACTTCCATACACTGTGGCTAAGACTGACAACTTATTATAGCACATTATTTTCATAGCCATAACCCTCCTTTCCCCCACTGCGCTGTGATGCTGCTGGACTTGTGAAGTGCATGAGCACCCTCTGTTGACTATTCTGTGTCATCACACAGCAGCAGACTGACATATTTACTGTGGATGTTCTGAATGTGAAGTGTAGCTCTGCTGCATTTCAATGAGTTATCAATATTGCTATCACATACTGAGACGTGGAGATTCCCTTAAAAGAATCATTTTGTGAGATCAGTGCTTAGATTTCTGTCTAAGAAACAGCATCAGTGACAGTTGTGTATAACAAATGTATTGGCTGAAAACAATATTTTAAGGCTTTGTGAAAGCTTTTTCCATCGCATGCTTCTGCCTCAGCATCATTTATTGTATTTCTGCCTCCTAATGGAACAAATAGACAAGCACTGAGGAGAGCAAGTGTACATAATGTGTGCTGTAATCACACAGACTGTAATTAGGGATGAGTAAAGGCAGAGGAGCATGTACAGAAAGGTGAGCGGAGACAAGCAGGACAGACAAATGGCTGGACAATGAAAAGGAAGAGAGCCGAGCCATCTATTTATTCCCCGTTCCCTCCCCTTTCTGGGTCTGTACGAGAGTAGAGAGAAATGTGAGCTTGCTTTTACAGGGAAGGAGTGGTGAGATAGGAGGAGGGAGGGATGGAGAGGGAGAGTTAGAAGGAGCCGGACGAACATTCGATATGGTGAAATGAGAAGAGAGGAGGAAAGTGAGACAGAGGAGAAACGAGGAAGGGCGTGAGAACAGGAAGAGAGACAAGCAAGATGTTTGGAAAAAGTGTGAATATATAGATAGATAGATAGATAGATAGATAGATAGATAGATAGATATAGGTGTGTCTTTTCTTTTTCATTCATATAGTTGTAGCAGAGTTTCAGGAGGAGCAGCACTTTCCCTCTGTGCCACACACACACACACACACACACACACACACACACACACATTCTACACACACATACACGTGCATTTACAAACAGCACCACATTCATTTTTGCTGCGCTGAGGTACAGACGCTCTCCCCTGTGACTCCAGGGGAAGAGGGGCAGCAGCCGATTCACACACACTGACACACTCTTTCTGCTTCTATCATCACACACACTAAGAAAAGCCCATGCGTTTGATGGTGAAGGAACAAAAGAGGGATGCACAATGAAGGTGAGCCATGTCTATCTATCGATCTATCTATCTATCTATCTATCTATCTATCTATCTATCTATCTATCTATCTATCTATCTATCTATCTATCTATCTATCTATCTATCTATCTTTCTAGCTGTCTGTCTATCTATCTATCTATCGATCTATCTATCTATCTATCTATCTTTCTAGCTGTCTGTCTATCTATCTATCTATCTATGCTGTTGATCAGTGGTTTTTTGAAGTGAGTGTGTTTGTGCTGGAGGTGGTTTTTAACAGTCTAGTGCTTGCGGACAGTTGTGCTTTGGGTGTTTGGGTTCATCAGACTTTCCACTGAAATTTTATGAGAAGTTCCCCAAAGAAATCTCATCATGTTGTGCACACTCCTGCTCACGTGCATGGCTTCATAACGGTGCAAAGCAATGTAGACTTAACGGTTCGTCTTTATTGATTTAAGAGTGTTTTGCTCTTTGGCAGAACTATTTTGCTGTGGCTTCAGTGTACATAAGGTAAAAATTTCTTTCAGCCAGCGTCAAAGCAGCACTGTTTTAGAAGAGATCACAGCTCTGTTAGAACCTGAAGAAGCTGTGAAGCACATCTCTGATGCTCTGCTCAGGCAGCAAGCAGAGGCTTTATTTGACAACAGGAGGTAAACTGAAATGGCGAGGTCTAATTATGTTTTTTCTCTTTTCTCTTCTGTGAGATATTTCTTACACAATCTGTTTTGTGTGTGTGTGTGTGTGTGTGGCTGTGCTGTTTCAGTTTCCTGTATACACACTGTATGTTTTAAGCTGTGACTTCATATTGTTATGTGACCCAACAGAATCAGGAAAATGATTATAATTAGATTAGCCTGGTGTATTTAACTGTGGCTTCACATATCAAGCCTACATATGTGGGGAGATACACTCCCTGTCGAATTTCTTAGCACACAATCATCAGTCATAATTTGGAAGGAATGTCCAAATATTGTGATATAGTAGGTATAGTAGCGAGTCACATGCTGTAAATTAGTTCCTCAGTAACAATGAGCTGTGTCTCATGCAAGTTATTGTTCAAATGATTTATCTGCATTAAGCAAACAAAACAACTATGGACATCGCTGACTCTACACTCTTTAGGTTAAGAACTGTTGTGTGTTTTCTTTTTAACCTGGAATAAAGGAAATACACCATCATCTCTGAGGGGGAAACATGATTGAAGGATCATCATCAGAGTTCAGTAAATCAAGCTGAAGCATTTCACCAGTCAAACTTCTGCCAGTGAAAGTTGGAGCATTTTCACACATTAAAATGAAGAGAACTGAAGGTGTTGCGCCTGAAAAGATGTTTAGCTTTAAGAAATGTGCTTATTGCCGTGGCTAATCAATAAACAATCTTTAGCACCTACTGCATAAGCCTGTACAGTAGCCTGTACAGTAGGTACAAGCCTGTGGGGACGGCATTTTGATCTGGGGGGATTCGTCAGTCAGTCAGGTTGGTCAACCAGCTCACCAGATATTATGAGTGACCATGTTTTGTTTTGTTTTCACATCATTATGTTTTTTTCTTCCTCAGTGGCACAAATATTTGCCAAGATGACTATGTCATATTCATGGGGCGCAAATTAAGACAAAGCGCCCCAGACAGATTAATGCATCATTATCAGATTTGGATTAATTTCACCCATGACTTCCCAGTGAGTTTCCCTTCTTTTCATTAAAAGGCACATTTATCAAAGTGTAAATTTCTAAAACTATTTGACAGGAAAGGCAATTAGGTTAACAATAATAATGTGGTCCTTGAATAAAGGGACATTCAATCCAGCTTTATTTGTATCGTACTACTTCACAACAATGCCATCTCAGGGCACTTTACAGACATGTCAGTTCCAGCCAATTTATAATAAACAGCCTAGTAAAGGAAAACCAACAGATTGCATAGATTTTGGACTTATCTATTTTGGATCCTATCCCCCATGCCGCGCTGCGCGAGGCGACAGTGGAAAGGAAAACTCCTCTTTAACAGGAAGGATCAGAACTCAGCTCAGGGATGGCAGCCGTCTGCCTCGCCTGGTTGGGGTGGAACATGCACAGCTGCAATTCACTGTGCAAAAAGAAACTACACATGAAATAATCATTTTTTATCTTTAATTTAAATAAATCTGCGGTGAAGAAAAATTTGTTATTTGAGAATAAACTGATTTTCTGATCAACAATTCAACATCAACACAAAACTTATAAACCATTTATGGTGTTTCTTATTGTTTTTTAACTCTCAATTAATAAAACTGACCCAAAGAAAATCCAAAACAAATTGTGATTGATTGTATTCATCTAGTTACAATGTAATCAATAGTTAATCTCAACAATTCAGGATGCTTCATAGAAAGTATTCAGAAGGTTTCCATGTCTGTGTCTGCTTGAAGGATGGTAGAAAACAACACAAAGACTTAAAACGTTCCTTTTGCTGAGACCTGGAACTCCACTCACAAAGCACACTTTTATCATAACACAATTGAAAGATGGCCGGAGGAGGAGATCCAGACAAAGCTCATTCAGATTCACCTCAGCGTGAAGTGACCGTCTCCGGCTGGATGTTTTAGTAAATAAAATCCCTGAGCAGTGCACAGTTCATGACTCAGAAGCATGACGCGATCAGGCAGTGTTTTAGCACGATCTCATGCAGTCTGTGCAATCAGACAACCTTCAACTACTGTCAGCTCAACTTAAGACATTCTTAACAAGATTTCCTTTTCCCGTTACTCCTCGTTTCTGTCTGTCTGTGTCTCTTATGCATCTTCTCCATCTTCGTTTCCTGATGCCATCAGTATTTCAGCCTGGATGCACAGAGCACACGCCTGACAACTGGGCTTCTGGGCCACGTCTGATCGGCAACATTTACACTCCTATCTGTGGGGAGTTATTAGGAGGAAGAGGAGAGACAGTGGAGACAGATCAAACAGGCACAGTGAAGAAAATTTAGGTGGGGGTGATGATACGAGATTCTAGCGCTGTACGAGCAGACAAGAGACGGATGGGCTGAAACAATATAAAGAGAAAGAAAAGAGAATTTTGCAAACCTTTTCACAAACTGTGTGAATTTGATTGGTTTGCAAACACACAAGGACAAACAAGAACAGATCAAACAGGCATCCGACTACTGTGCAAAACCCCAGCGAACATTTGAGCCCAAAACACCTGAAACTGTATCCATGGCAACCAAACTACTGGCTCCTGCAGAACGCATCAGTCAGCACATTTTCTTGATGTGATGAGCTTCCAAAGACTGGTCGTGCTGGACAGATCTCACTTCTTGCAGAAGAAAAAGAGATTTTCATTTAAGGTTAGACTTCCTGTTAGCTGAACCTGAGGCTTACAGCAGCTCATGATGACTACAGACGCTGCTAGACTGCTCCCTGGCTTTATATGTTGCTGTTCTCAAAGCAACAAAAGGTGGAAGACCCAGCTGACAAGATATACAGGTGTAATGGTTTCATGCTACACTATAGTGGTACTTTTGTGGAGTGTAATAGAAGTAATTGTTAGGTATGTAAATGCTTTGGCTTACACAGATCTAAATGCTGATTGTAATCTGTCTTCCTTTCTTGTCATATAATGGCAGCCCTCTGGATGTTATGTGAATGCTGAGAGTGTCGGAAACTTCCTTCCTGGAATAATTGCATAATCCTTGCAGGAGGAAAGTGGATAAAAAGCGGAAAAAGAACATGTATTATGCAGGAGATGCTTTAATAGATCAGCAGTTTATGGTGTCTTTAGTGTCACTAGTGGTCCCAAACGTTGATATTCATAGCAAACCGATGCAGGAGGAGGATTTTCAGCCTTACATGTCACAGTGTCTCCTACTGCAAAATAAGGGCAAGTGTACTCCTTTTGTTTCATGAAGATGCTTCATCGTTCATCCAGACAGCTTCACAAACTCACTGAGGAATTGTTCGGAAGGCTTTGAGAGTCGCTAAAGTCACGTGACTCACCTCACCAGCATGCGAAGTGCTGCTGATCATATAAGCTGAGGTGTGAATGAGTGTTGAGTTATGATCTCAGGAAAAGATCAATGATTCATAGAGGTGATAAAGAGCCCATTTTCAGTTCATCACACCACAAGTGAAAGGAAAGTGGAGCCCACTTCACACATCAGCAGCTTTCTCTCAACTTGCTGGCCAATGAATGTGACAGTGTCATGTGTTAATTACTCCTCTGGATTGTTTCCATGACATTTTGCCACTAAAATCTATGTCAGACATACAGTTTCATTTATGTACCACTTTTCAGTGGCTGCTGCACATGAACTTTCACCTCCATAGTTTTGCTTTAGAAAAGCTGCAACTTTTTGTTTGATGAAATGAAATGAAAAATACTTTTCAAGGAAAATTCAGTATTGTATCAGATAATTAACTAGTGAAGGTCTTGTTCCGGAGGCTGATAGCTGCTGGCAGGAATGATGTTTTGTATACATATATATATAGTTAAATTAGATATAATAGTTAAATTAAAAATAAAAATAGTTCAATTAAATCATATATCAATAGTTAAATTGTTCCTATAGCGTGTGTTTAATTGCTTCATGTGAATGATATGATGTCAGTAGAAAACTGGGATTCTTCTCTGGAAAATGTAACAAAGTGGAGTCTGCAGCCTCTGGTAAAGTAAACATGTTTTTCTTGAGCTGATAACAATAATAATGTTACTGTGGCACATTTATACTCCTATGAGTGTAACACTGACCGCTCATTTATTGTAGGTGTTTGGAAAGGTGATGTTTTAAGTTGCTTCTAAACCAGTTTTATTCCATACAAACACTGTGTGCTCAGAGCTTTAATATAATTGTTATAGCTACGTGATGCTGTGGTGGGAAAACTGTGACTCTGTAAAGATTATTTCATTATATCAGCTTATGTACAAATACACAGTAGCTGTTTCCATCACTTTCAAAGGCATGTCTAAATGACGGAGGAGGAACATTACTGCAAATGCGACCAGTTCAGTTTTGTATTTCACATAAATCAGCGATGGCAGTGCAGCACTTTTCCCATCTACTACATTAGGATTGATTCATATGTGATGTAGATTACACACTGCTTGTGAGTTAAAACAATGGGGGTTTGTTCTGCTTGCCATGAGCCACCAGCAGCCTTGACATTTTTTCGCTTCATGCACACACACACACTCACACACAGAGAGAAACACTGATTCTGCACTTTGGATAGACACATTATTCATCATCCTGTGCTAACAAGGGTTTAACCATGCAAAACAAACGATGCCCTCTCAGAAAATTACAAGATCTGAACAGAGAAGGAACAGTCTGATTTACTAAAGCATTAATTATGAATGTGCTGTATGGAGAGGAGAGGAGAGGAGAGGAGAGGAGGTGTTGACTGAAATCATAGTAGTTTAACAAGGTAAACAGACAAATTGTGGGGCAATTTTGTACAAATGATTGTTCAGATGGTTTGATGCCAACTTCTTCATCCTACTACAACCATGAAGACTATCAGGAAGCTTTTTGGACACACTTTCTCATGTATTGGGCATGTGTGTTCAAACGTTTGACAGATTCTGCATGTATTAATGTCTGATTTTTAACCAACCATGACTGGAAGTGAAGCAGAAAAGCCAAAGGTTCTTAGTCAACTTTTATTAAGGCAGCTTGGCTGAGGAGCCCAGAAAGTGTAAAAAAAAATAAAATCTGCTGTTTCGGAGTCATTTTTGTTAAACTTCTACAAATTTCAGCTTTGAATTGATACAGGAATCAAATGCTTTGTGTGGAGATCAGGTTGCGTATTTACATTTCAGCTATACCACATTCTCTAGTTTCATACATGCCTCTGATCAGTTTTATTTACACATTGATATGGATTAATATGACATGAGCCAGAAAATATTTCACCTCATAATGATTTTAGAGTTTTGGAGCTGTTGTTATAAAAGCAGCAGTATTTTTCACAGCAGTCAGCCCTGTGTGTCTTTGATTTGTGTCCCTGATAAAAGAGTGCAACAAACGTGTGAAAGCTCATCTATTTCATGTCGGCAACAGCTGCAATCTGCATCAGTTCTCATTAAGATACTGTCATTGTTCAATTAAAGGATACATTAATTTCACTTCAGTTCACTCAAGGAGGCACCACTTGCAAAGAGATGATCAATTTTTTTTTTTTTTTTAAATGCACAGGAAGAAAAGGCTTGTTGGTGCAACGGTTCTGTATAAACCTGCAGAAATTTACAGAGCAACGTTGATATTTTCAAACAATGGAAAAGCACAGATGGACAAAATATTATAACCTCATGCACAATAACAGTGTCCCTGAAAGCTGCTGATGTTACCAGTCCTAATTTTATTAGCTACAGCTGTCTTGAACTGCATCTAAACATCAGTGCTGTAATTGCAATTCTGTTATTGTTCCTCATTTTGACTGGACAATAAATTCTCATTTATTAATATGACACAATTCAAAGGATCACCATAGTTTCTCAGACAGGGTCCATGGCACATGGTTACTATCAACATACACAGAAGCAATTTTTCATAATAGCTTTAAGAGAAACAGACAGTACAAACAAGATTAACCAGCAAAAGCTTCAATGGATGTAGATCCAGACATATTGTTGATGTTTATCTGTTTTCCAGGTGAAGCTGAGCACGTTTGCAGTTTTACAAAAAGACAGCTATAGAATAATAGACAGGAAGAAAATAATAAATGAATAACTTAAAACAAAGCATTTTTTCCAAACAGTCCATCTCAGCAGGTAGTTTAGCATTTTGGTACTTGTTGACCCTTCCATCCTGCCTTAACCCATCAACTAGCCAAGGAAGTCTGCTTCTGTTGAAGGTTTCTGCTTGTTAAAAGGACTTTTCTTCCCTACTGTCATCTTATGAGTGTCCAGGACAACATACTGAATCATCATTGCGATCTTTTGGTTTCCTTAGCATGGTAACTTTTTATGAACCAGCTTTACACTACTAGTCAAGCATTAACACTAATGGAAAAATGTGTCCAAACATTTTACTGGTACTAAAAATAAGCACCGATCTAATGGAAATAGGCTCATTTATATTAGAATAGAGTAGAATTAATTGTATTCAATTTGTATTTTGAATGGTCCTTCAGATGACTGAGTAATTGGCTAGTTTAAAGGAAGGAAAACTTGTTAGGATAAATATAACAAAAAAGAAACCACAGATTGAAAATAATCACTAGTTGTCGTGATCTTATAATCATGTTCTATATACTAAACGCTACATCTCAATAATCATCGCTGAAGTAGTTTCATATTACATATCTATGGGAGTTTTATACTGTCAAACTGCTGCAGAACTGCTGTGAGTGAGCATTAAGTGAGTTTTTTTTTTTTTTTTTTTGTTATTTCATATTTTTATAAGGGTTTATAAAGTCCAGTTTAGAGTCTGTGATTTTAATATTATTTTTATCCTTGTCCTGATTTATCTCTACTTATAAACTCCTTGATGTGCCAGCTCATTACTATGAACATCAGCATCCCTGGAGTCTGCAAGACAGAAAGGGACCAAGAGACACACACAAGGCTGACAAACTGCCAGCAACATACAGACAAAAAAATTAGCATCCACTCTGCTCACAGAGAAAGGCAATGTCATGCAAAAGCTTGACACAGCTGTTGCAACATAACACATGCAAAAATGTCTTCTCAGGTTTAACTGTTACGGCATCGGACTGATACCTGTCAACAACTACAGCTGGTTTGTGAAGCTGTGGGAAAGGCTGAGAGTGATTACAGCTGAATTTTTAACATCAGTGGTTGTAATTTGAAGTTAAACAGCTGGATTTGTAGAAAAGAAGAATAGTACCTTCCAAAAACAAATAAATTCAGCATCATAAAACAACTGCCTACATATAGAATCGAGGCGCCTCCTGAGTGAGCTATTCAAACGACTCGTAGCTCATTACCTGGCCTCTGCAGAGCTGAATGACATGCAGATCAGAGGATTTAGCCATTTGGTGCAGGCAAGCGGCAACCTCCCGCAGTTAAAAGTGAAGCCTATGCCAGAGTGCCAAAAACTGCAGTTCACGCATCATCCACTAGGGGATCCAAATGTCAATCCCCATAGACTGCTGCAACACACATGACTCAAATCAGTGGGTGATTAGAAGACATTTGCAGAGTTTGATGTCAAACAAAAACAATGTCAAGCTCTTCACAAGTCTGCTAAAGAAGCCTGATGTGTATCCGGTGTGTTGCAGCAGGGAAACTCCCAACACTTGCAGGACCAGAGTTGGCCTCAAAATGTTTTTCTTCTATCAAGAATGAAAGTTTATGTTTCCTCTTACTGGAGCACTTTTTAAAGCAATAAATGCTAAGCAATATGGTGATGACAAGTCAAGGGTTTATCAGAGTTTGAGAATTCATCTTCTGGACATAAAGAACGTCATTTGTCATTCCATAGTGAGGTACCAAATGCTGTCAGAGCAGAATCTATTAAACGCTCTTCTTTTCTATTAACACACTTAACAATTACATCTGGGCAGATCAATCTAAATAGCACTGATACCGAGGTTAGTATCAGTATCATTTGACACCAACGTAATGAGAGTGGCGCTGACTATGAAGGTCCTCTTCTAGCTGTAGAGACCGAGCATACAGTTTACTTCCAAAAACTCTGTGGCTTGTTTTTACGTTCTTTACTAAATCTTTTCAGTGTTACAGGGAAGAGAAAAAAGAATAAACAAAAAATAAAGGTACTTGTTATTTGTAAATGCACTTAAGCTTGTTCAAAGACTAGTGTGCTTTCTGAACTCCACAGCAACAATTAACAGAAAAGGAAACTTTAAGCTTCATGGATGGCTTGTTAAGCCAGAACCAATCAGAGGCCGGAGCTCAGGGCAGCCCTGTTAAAGTCCAAACCTATCTCACAATTAAACAAGTAAATATTTTACCAACAATATTAACCAAACACAAAAACACTTAAATTCACAATTTTTAATTCTGTCATGTAGTCAGTCAGTCAGTCATCATTTTCTGAACCACTTAGTTCAATTAGGGGTCCAGGGGAAGCTGGAGCCTTTCCCAGTAATTATCAGGAGAGAGGCGGGGTACACCGTGGAAAGTTCACCAGTCCATCACATTGTCATTTAGTCTGTTAATTATTTTTTTAGTTGACAACAATCTTTGTACTGTGTGTTATTATGATCATAGTCACAATAAATAATGTAAAGCAAAAATAATCAGATTGTGAAATTTCAAGTAAAAAGTATCAATATCAATATTGATGCCACTATTGACAATGCCATTGGTTTCAACAATATTTGCCCTTCATTTACTTGGTATCAGATCAAAACCAATATTTCAGTATCGCCCAACCTTAACACACACACGTTATTTAAGTAGAGTTTCTTACTCCACTGCAGCGTGAATGTTACTTCCTCACCTATACAAGCTGATTGGGATAAAAGTGTCTGCAGCACGACTTCATGTAAACACAAATCTGAATTACTTGCCTCTCTACAAGGCCAAGTACCCTCAATACAAGCTGTGTATTGTAATATAATACACACATGCACAGAGTGTATCAGAACTGATATCCGTGCACACACCAGAGCATTTAAACAACTGACTACAGAGACTAATAAATAGTTGTACAACTCAGACATATATTTTATTAACTGACACCTCATTAAAGAGCTGCTGCTAAATAATCTGTTTGAACCAAGGACATACGTCCAACAATGCAAATTGATCTGGTCTCTGCATTGTCTGACACTGTGTGAAGCTGTAGAGGCTACAAGCTTACACTAAGGCTATGGCAACACTTTTCTCACTTAGCTGTATTTTAGCAGCACTGCAGATATTGTGCTGAAGCTCCTTCTGAAGAGCAGTTCACCTATTTGTCCCCAATGTTGTTTTACTATGATCATAAAAGAAAAGCTTTTCAAGTGTTTTCCTGTTTGGAAAAATTTTGTCATCATAGAATTATTTATCTTCAACTTTCTCAATCTAAACAACTCCTTATTGTTTAAATGAAGGCCCATGAGGATTTGGTTGTTGGCTGCATGGTGTGTTTTTAAACCTGCAGCTTTCAAAGTCTAAAAGAAGTAAACAGGATGAGAGGCAGAGATGCGTTGGACTACTTCCCTCTCCCTCCATTGCCCTGTCTCTGCCTTTCTTTGTTCCCAGCCATTCTGATAATTTAACTGAGGCCTGTGGCTTGTCAGGGTATCAGGCCCAAGCCGCTCTGCTGGCAGAACTTTAATGAAACACTTTTGGCTCACAAAGCATGTGTGTGCTCGAGTGTGTAGATGTGCGAACGGATACTAAGTAAACCATCCTCCGACTACATACACCAGATGAGCTGGTGTAATTGAACATCCTGCTGATTCTGCCACCAACACAAAGACACGTATTAACACATGCACGAGCAGTGAAGAGTAGCTGATTGTGACGTGACCACTGGCAATACAATACACTCGATATTGCAGATATGAAAAGGGGAGCGATGGCAGGAAATACCGTCAGATGACTGGAGCTGCAGGAAAAAAAATAGCAGCATTATGAAAAAGCTTCTGTTTTTTTTGTAAGATGAGAAAAACATAAAGTAGAGTTGCATCTCATATATCCCATCACCAGCTGAAGCTTATCATAAGCCTATCATGACTATATTAGTCTTACAAGATTATTACTTCGCTTAAAAAAATAAAAATGCTTAAAGATTAAAAATAAGTGCGTGTTTTGTCTGAATGTTCACATTTGTATTTATGTAAAATAAAACATAGTTTAGTTGGCTTAAACCAAGCAAATAGTTTAGGTGTTGTTGTGGAAATTAAATTTTATAGCTTCAGGTACTCCTGATGATTGTTTTGTAGGCAGTGGTGTAGTCCAGGGTACACGCGGGTATACGGTGTATACCCACTTCTTTTTCAGTCAGCATAGAGTAAACCCACTTCTAAACTTCCAAGCTCCTTGTGATGCTGCTTTTACAATTACAAACGTCCCTACACATGCAGCTACTTCGCCCAGCAGCTCAGCTAAGGTTACCGATGCTACAATGGTGCAGTTAACCATCAGCTGCATTAACTTTTGCTTGAACATAGACATAAGATATATGTACATAAGTCTATGAGCCTGTCTCTCACCAGCTCTATGAGCCAGTATCGGTTTAGTAATTTCATAACTCTTCCTCCCTGAAACCAAAGAGCAGAAATTATGCGACAATGAGTTAATATACTGATGGATTTTTGGAGTGTACTAAATAAAGTAGTCTTAAATGTCACTTTTTATGAAAAAATGTTTTTCTGGGCTATTTTTGTTTTTTTAAAACAAGGGTAAAAAAAATTAAGAGTATGCCCACTTCTCAAGGGGCCACTACAGCACTGTTCGTAGGTCTGAAGAGGTCACGATGAACTTAAGAACTTAAGCTTTAGTACACAGTATCTACTTATTCACCCTTACTGAATAGATAATGTATAGGCCCTGAGATGTCTGCATCTGATTTACTAGCACACTCTTTTCCCTCGAGTGCGATTTACAACTAAGCAGTCAGAGGCCATGTAGCCATTAGAGAGAATATAATTTAGTGGTCAGTTTGACCCAACTTTTAGAGCAACAACAGACCATTCTTTGTTTAGAATAACATAGATTATGACATGCAATTGACGTATTTTTGGCGAAGGCTTAAAAGGGGGGTTTAGTCTCAGACTCATTTAGAGCTTCTTCAGATTTCTGCGTTGTCAGACCTCTGAACTGGTCGCTCCAAATTGCAATTTGTAATACTCTCTTCCTTCTTATTTTCTGTTCAGTAAACTTTGTAATCTATTTCACTTTAGAACCAGACTCCTCATCATTGACAGACTTTTTGTTTCAACAGTGTCTAAACATGACCAGGCTGCACTTGAAAACAGAAAACAAGAACAAGGGAAGGCAAAGGTTGCACCTTAAAACAAATCCTTTAGTCTTTAAAGTGACACAACTGAACTGTGGCAGATTTTTCTCTTTGGGGTGAGCTCTAATAAAGGCTAATTTTGCATCTTGTCTTTTCTCTAAAGCTCTCTCCAAGTAAAAGTCACACCAGTGTTGACACTGGTCTTATCTCTTGCTAAGTCATTTTTCCTCATTTCTTTCAGTAATGTCCTCTTGGGTTTCTTTGTTGAATCAGCATGAATTGTTATAAGGTGCAACCTTTGCCTTTACTTGTTCATGTATTCTGTTTGTTGAACAGAAAATAAGAAGGAACAAAGTATTACAAATTACAATTTGGAGAGCGTGCCAGTCAGAATGACCGGTTGCTGGTGACATGATGTTGTATGGCAAAACACAGCCGTCACATGAAGAACACAAGTAAAGTAAAGTTGTGAAGAAAAGTTTTCTCATTTGGAGGACAGCAACAGAACCAGGAATTTCAGTTTACCATCAAAATGGGACAGAAGTGTTTCTAGTAGCAATGTTTGAAAACTGGAAAAAATCTCTCTCTCTCTCTCTCTCTCTCTCTCTCTCTCTCTCTCTCTCTCTCTCTCTCTATATATATATATATATATATATATATATATATATATATATATATATATATATATATACATACATATGTGTGTGTGTGTGTGTGTGTGTTCAAGTTCAAGTTTATTTATATATGACATTTCTACAGCAGCAGCTGCCCAAAGTGCTGAACAATAAAACAACAAACAACACTAATTTAAAATTAAACACTGCACATTAAAAAAATAAATCATATCTGGACACAAAACAAAAATCTAAAATAAAAATAAATAAAATTCAAATACACATGTCTGTCTGTGTGTGTGTGTGTGTGTGTGTGTGTGTGTGTGTGTGTGTGTGTGTATGTGTGTGTGTGCATCAGTGGATATAAAAAACTAGAATGCTGAGTTCAGGTACATCAGTCAATACATTATGGTTTGTGGGGAGTCAGCTATTTGCTAAATACGGTAACATGATAGAATAAAAACTTGAACTATGAGTGGAGACTTAGGTAAAGTTTTGCACCAAACAGAACTCAATTCTAATACACACCTGGAAGCCTGAAGCACAGATCAAGCCTGTCTAAATAGGTCTGAATACTAACAGAATTATTGTAGCCTGGTTTTACATGCCTGTTTCTCTCTATGAAGCAACACTTACACAGTACCTTTAAAAATATTACACCATCTAAACCCATGACACAGTTCATTTAATCTGCATCCTTCAGAAAATCCAATTTTTTTTTTTTTATGCTAACAGAGCTCCAAAAACAATTAAACTGCTTCACAGTTTCTGTGATGAATATTTTATGAAGAACACTCAACAACTGACTCTCGGCTCCTAAAGGCTTTCCTAATCTTGAAAATGAGTTTATTGTTTGCAAACATAATTCTCTGTTTTGGTTTATTCTCACCACATCCTCCCATGAGAGTGATGAAAAAAGCTCCAAAAAGCCAATTGTACACTTCCTGCTGAGCACCACTTGGCAATCGACAACAATTCTTTTAAATGAAGCTGATGGAGACTAAATTTGGAGTAAAACCAGACAGAATTTTGCACTTAAAAAGGAGGATATTCCAAATTAAAAAATCAATACAAAAATAATACATCTCAAAAATGTCCAAGAGAGAGGTATAGGATATTGTTGCTCTACATGTAAACGTAAAATGCAGAGCTAAAACTGTTAACTATGGGACAAAGAGACTCTTCCCCAACTGTTTGGGATAAAATGGCCACTGATGCTGACTAAGACAAATCCAGTGGGAGCTTACTAGGTTTTAACTTTATTGTTTGGTCCATATGGAGCTCTGCACGGCTCTCTTGTCCTCAGATAGAAGCTGTGTCTCAGCTTTAATCTGCTGCGCTGCACTTACATGCACCTTCCCTCCTGTGCATTAGCAGACGTTTTCATACAGTCTAACAAGCAGTCCTCCTGCCTCAGGCTAGGTTAAGCTCTAAATTTTTTTATTAAGTCTATTGTTCCCCAAACAAAGTTATTCTAGATTTATAAGCGTACTTAGAAATGACCAACTATGGCACTGTACATCACTGTGAACTAGTCAAATAAAATTTGTTTGTTTGTTTATTCATTTGTTTCAAACCAAATTCACAATTTGCAAAAACAATTTTACAAAAACAATTTTACAAATTTTTTTTTACAATTTTGGTTTGAAAAGGGGGATGGGAGAAGCAATGCTTATTTTAGTCCACCCCCTTCACACACCACGCAGCATAACACAAAACAAAATTACAAAATTTACACAATAATCAACACAGACAAGACAAGACAAGACAATGACAAAGACAGGCCCAACGCACTCCCGACCGCCCCCCGCTCTTCCCAATCACATGACTTCAATACATTTTAACATCAACCATGTGTTTTACACAGCAAACATAATCAGGTAATACACTTCTAACACATAATACATAGACAGAAATTTGACACTCGGTGCATGTGCCTGGCCATGAAGTTTTCACTGCCTCATCTCCTCCTGGTACTCACTCATTACCTTCCTTTTAAACATACTTTTAAACAACAAAAGATTTTTACAAGTTTTCATTTCCTCAGATAAGTTGTTCCATAGAGTGACTCCCCTCACAGAAATACACATAGCCTTTAGAGTTGTCCTTACTTTTGTCTGATATAGTTTATGACTTCCTCTCAAATTATATGCATGATGAGCATCTCTATCTTGAAATAAATTTTGAATATTGACAGGCAAAGAATTTGTTGATGCTCTGTACATGATTTGTGCCATTTTATAATTTACCACATCATGTAATTTTAAGTTAAATGTGTTAAGAAAAAGTGGGTTGGTGTGATCATTATATTTAACTTTATGAACAACTCTAATGGCTCTTTTTTGGAGAATGATCAATGGTAACAAATTTGATTTGTAACAATTTCCCCACACTTCGATACAGTAATTTAAATATGACATTATGAAGGAATGGTAAAGGATAAGCAAAGCACTCTGATTCAGTATCAGACTACATCGCTTCATCACACCCACACACTTGGCAACTTTTGAGCGCAAGTAACAGATATGGGGTTTCCAAGACATCTTTTCATCAATAACCACACCTAAAAACACAATTTGCTGTACTCTTTCTATTACTGTATTTTGTATGGTTATTTGTATTGGCATATCCTTTTTCTGGTTACCAAACAGTATAAGCTTCGTCTTTTTTACATTCAATGACAGCTTATTTATATTAAACCAGTTTTTTAATTTATACATTTCTTCATTAACATCTTTCAGAAGTTTCTCCAGGTCATGCCCTGAACATAAAATATTTGTATCATCTGCAAAAAGTATAAATTTCATTATTTCAGATATTTTACAAATATCATTAATGTAAAGTAAAAATAGTGTTGGCCCGAGAATAGAGCCCTGAGGCACACCACACTTTATATTCTTACAATTAGATTTATACTGTTCAACCTGGACAAACTGATGCCTGTCCCTCAGATAACTCCCTATCCATCTATGTGGTAGTCCTCTAATGCCATATTTTTCCAATTTATCTAGTAATATGCTATGATCAATGGTATCAAAAGCCTTTTGTAAATCAATAAAAATTCCCATAATAAATTTATTGTTGTCAATATACCTTGTGATTTCCTCCACTAATTCAATTAAGGCAAGTGATGTTGATCAATTTTGTCTAAAACCATATTGGCTATTAGAGAGCAATTTATTTTTTTCAATAAAAGTATGTAATCTTGAATTAAATAGTTTTTCTAGTATTTTTGAAAACTGTGGTAAGAGAGAGACAGGACGGTAGTTTGTAAAGGTGTGTTTATCACCTGCTTTAAATAATGGAACTACTTTTGCAATTTTCATTTGAGAAGGAAATTGTCCATGCTCAAATGATAAGTTGCATATATGTGTAAATGGTTTAACTACAGCCTCTGCAACATTCCTAATTGTTCTCATGTCGATCCCATTAAAATCCTGAGATGTTTTATTACTACATTTTCGTATTGCCTCTAAGACTTCCTTCTCGTCAGTAGGGGTGAGGAACATTGAGTTTGTATTTGTTTCTATTAAATTACACACAGGTTCACTATCAGTTGGGATTTTTCCAGCTAGTTCAGGTCCTATATTTACAAAAAAATTATTAAATTTCTCCAATCCAAAAAATCCAAATTCAATTACAAAAAAGTGGAAATAATGGGTTTATTTTTGGATTTCCTTTCTTGCATTTTATCAACATATAGAAATAAAATAAAATTTGCTCTTTGACTCAGTTTAAAGTGTTTACTCAGGATGCATGTTATTTTCATGCTGCACAGTTAACTGGAAAAAGAGGAATACTTGAGCAGAGCTTAATGGATGCAGGGAATGATTGCTCATTGGGTGGGTTTCCAGTTGGGTTTAAGTCTCATCGTAGTCAGCAGGATTCTCATGTCATTTTAATGGAGCTTCAATTGACATATTGATTTTGAGAGCAGTGCAGGGATCAATGTTCAGGGCTTGTTTGCACATGGAAGACATGAAGAAGCCTGGTGAGAAACAGCGAGGAAAGAATGCATCGCACAATAATGCAGTAGCATTTATGACAAAAAAAAAAAAAAAAAGAAGTAATGTTTGTTCTTGCAGAATCTCCAGCACATGTAGAGCTGAGTTTTAGAGGATTTCTGGAAAAATTTCTTTGCATGATCATTATGTTCGAAGGTATTGTTAGAGGAATAAATTTATTAACAAAGATAGTGTCGATCTGTTGGTATAGGCTACAAAAAATACAATGAAAACAAGTTTAATTAAAACAAGTATTAGATTAAAAAAAAAAAAAAATTGCCTTTAAAAGTAATTCATTACATTAAATGATTATTTGTGAGCTATGCTGATATTTTTGCATAACAAAAATAAAGTTATGTAAGACAACATTTACTTTGAATGCAGTGGCTCATTACATGCTGTACCTGATTTTGATTCATAAACTGGAGCTCTGGAGGTCACCAGCAGCATCGATCAGTGGCATTGCAGGGGCTGCAGCTGCTGATCCCAGTTTCTTTCCTCACATAACCAGCAACCTGCTCATTAATTTTCTTTGGAGAGGAAGTTTAGCAGACATGAAAACTAGCCGTTCTTTGGCTGCGTTGACACTGACGCTCAGTTACTAATATATATACACACACATACATACATACATACATACTGTATATATAAATATATACACACAAATATATATATATATATATATATATATATATATATATATGTGTGTGTGTGTGTGTGTATACATACATATTATATATACATATATACATATTATACAATAATTTATTTTCTCTGTGTGTTTATGATTAAATCCAGATTCTCTATAACCCCTTATCATAGGGTTATTTTTCACCTCTTCATTGTCTTCCTCTAAATCTACTTAATCCAGTTTAGAGCTGTGTGGAGGCTGAAGTCTCTCCCGGCAGGGTAGACGCTTGACCTGTCACCGATCCATCACAGGGCCAACACAGATAACCACTCATGCACACCCTCACTCCTATAGTAAGTCTAGAAACACCAAATCAGCCAAACAGACATGTTTTTGTACTGTGGGAGGACATTGTGTTCATGGGGAGAATTCACAAACAGACAGGGAGAAAATGCACAAAGAAAGCTCTCAGCTGTGATTCAGACCAGACATTGTCCTGTTGTGAGGTGACAGTCCTAAAAACTATGTCATGTATTAAAATGGGATGGTTTTGATCAAATTCAGCAATGACTGTCTATGTAAAAGCAGATGTTTATTATTTTCTTTGATGTATTTAAACTGGACGGGGACACTAATATGTGTGTGTCTGTGTGTGCGTGTTTCTATTCTGTCTGTAATCATTGGAGGGTTGGTTAGGTGGGAATGACTTTATTGTAAAGCGCTTTGAGTCGTATATTTTAAGTTGGAAAAGTGCTTCACAAATAAAGTTTGATTGACTGAGAAAAAATCATTAAACACTTAGAAAAACAGGTTTAACACTCAGACACACTTGTCTCTTTTTTTCAAGTTTAAATTTCCTATCATATGGGCTGCTTCTACATACACTAACTACGACTGCTCGGTTTACGTGTTGACTCACTGGTCATACCGAGTAATCACGTCTAACTTGCTAGCATCATAGGCATATGGTAAGGTTGAACAAACTTCAAACAACAGAAAATGCAATAATACAGGATTGAATCTGCAGAGGGGCTGCATGGTGGCATAGTGGTTAGCATTGTGGTCTCACAGCAAGAAGGTTGCTGGTTTGATCCTCAGCTGGGGTGAGGTTTGGACAGTGGACTTGCTGTGTGAAGTTTGCATGTTCTCTAATGTAGGCATGGGTTCTCTCCAGGTACTCCACCATCCAAAGCTTGATTGGTTACTCTAAAATTGCCCATAGGAGTAAGTGTGAGTGTAAGTGGTTGTTTGTCTTTGTGTGGCCCTGCGATGGACTGGCAAGCTGTCCAGGGTGTACTCTGCCTTTCACCCAAAGACTGCTGGGATAGGCTCCAGCTTCCCCGTGACCCTTATTTGGACTAAGCGGTTAGGATAATGAATGAATGATTCTCCAGAATCATTGCATTTTCACTCACCAAAAATTCATGCTGTTAAGTTTTAATCTTTGATTTCCATGTGTCTTCCACACACATGAACACAGAGGGTTTTAGGTCTGCTGCAAGTGTAGTGTTGTCATCTGCCTTTAGAAACACACAATGACTCACAAGACCTGGAAAAGCAACAAAACCAAAACTGTGACTGGGATTATCAGTGTCAATTTTTGTACATGTAAAAATAAATGCCTGCTGTCAGTGGTTTAACACTGCCACACATGACACCCATGCGGTAGCAGCTAATCAATTCTGATGGGCTGAGACACACGAGCATCCACAGGCAGTAGAAGCATTCTCACTACATCACATGAACAACTCAGTTCTGGTCCTCCGTGGACAGAACGGTGCATCAGTCACACTCCCCGCTGTCTTGACTTTCAGACATTAATTACTCTCAAGTCAAAACTGTGTGTCAGCCGGGAGAGTTTTTGCAGCCTGCATGCTGCAATTAAAACTGTATTGCATTTTCACTGAAAGAGAATTGAGATTCCCTGCACAACTTGCATACATACAGGTTACACAGCTTCTGTATGAGCTTTTTATGTAAAGACATGCTGCATTAAAGTGAATGATGGATGATTTCTACAGACCTCCAAGCTTCACAAATGTGCTAACCTTCACACCAGTGCAGGAGCTGGGGAACTGATCCCAGGAGGAAGGGTGCAGGTGGAGTGGAGGGATAAATGGATTGAGAAACAACAGCACAATCCTCTGCTGAGCTGCAGTTGATGAGTCTTTTTCACTGAGCGTAGGGGTGAGGATATGTGACTGGCAGAGTAAATCTAGGAAAGATAGGAGCTTCTTGGAGTGTCAAGTTGCAGTTCTTTGGTCTTCAGACTGCTGCTAGTGGTGATGGATGGTTGTTCTGCTGCATCTTTCATTTACGCAGCAACTCATTTTCCATTTAACGTATTTATTGTCCTCATAGGTATGAGAACATTAGAAACAAAACGGTTTTGAGCAAAACACAATTTGCAGTCATCTGCTGTTTTAATTCAATAGGAGTCACAAACAAGCGAAATAGAAAACACCGTCAAACCACATGAAAAAATACAACATTGTGTGCCTGTTGTTCTATTGTGAGTTTACAACATAATTCAGGCTGTTAATTTTAATGCTGCTCTGATCAACATTTTTATGCCAACGAGGAATTTGACCACATCGGGCTACTAATAGTGACAATTTCATCCCTTAATGCTATATTTCCCAGCAGATTTTCAACTCTAAAATAAGTCAAAGTGGCAATAAAAGTCTCTTTAAGCACTTGAAAAGATGCATCCATTTAGGACAGGGGCACTCAAAGTCGGTCATCGAGGGCCGCTCGCTGTCCTGCAGGTTTCTGATGTATCCCATTCTAACACATCTGGGTTCCAATAAATGGATTCAACAGCCAATGAAGTTCGACAAAATGAGTGATTAGTTTTAGTCAGATGTGTTGGAACAGGAATACATAGAAAGCCTGCAGGATTGTGGTCCTCAAGGACCAGACCTGGACAACCTTGATTTAGGAGCTCGAGACTATTTTTGCTATCTCTGGTCAACATAATTATGTACATAATCAATATTACTACCCTTTGGTTTTTATCCTTGCCTGTCATCAGGAGTTTCCGGAAAATTTCTTCTAAAACCTTAAACCTTTCTGTAATTGCTGAATGAATAACCAAAAAGTGAAATTGAGCGCTCTTCGGGCATCTTTGCTTTGAACTTTGACCATACTGTTCATGATATTTGGATGAGGGACTAGCATCAGCTTCACTCCTCTTGATGATCTATGAACATGCCCTTTACCCCTCATTTAAAGATTGCAGACGGGCTGCTGAGATTACTGCTTAATTAAAAGAACATTGGATGCACAAGTACTGATCCCAGTGCAGGGTGTGTCTTCTTCTCTTGCATGAATTGACCTTTATCGACCAAATTTAAAACATAAACTTCTGTTATAGTTCAGGAAAAGGTGTTGACAGATTGGAGCACACAGTGGTGCAGCACTGTTGGTTGACACCAAGAGGGCTGCAAGCTTTCTTTCTGCATTTTGCATTCTCTTCCTGTGCTTTTGTGGCTTTTTCTACAGATGCTCCAGGTTCTTTCTATAGGAAAAATAAATTAACTGTGGGGTTGTGTATAAGTGTCTCTACTCATATTTTTGCATTGTGGAACATATGGCTTTGTGGCTCACTTCATTGCATCTGAGTAGGATGATTTAAGGTTATTTAGGTGATTATAGAAGGTTTATTTTATTTTTCTTTGGCTATTTTTTCCAATTCTTAGTGGCATAAAAAGGCTTATGTGGGGATCTTCGTATTGTATATATGAATACTGCTGTATTATGCTGTATTTAGCCTTAAAATTGAACACATTACTCATAAATTTCTATCAAACGATTCAGCCTTTAAACACTGCATTACTCTGACTGCAAAGACTGAACAAAAATATTTGTGAACTGTAACCTTGGTGGTTTAGTTAGGGTATTAAAGTGAAGTGTGCTACTGTATATGTCATGTCCTTGTCTTGTACTTGTCTCAAAGATGGATGTTCTCACTTCAGTGTTGCCATGTGGATTTAGCTCACAGTGATTCACACAGTCCTGTTTGCAAACGCATACTGTGTACAGACAAACTGAATATAATAAGAAAGTCTGTTTTTATTTGTCTTGTTTTTTCACACTGAAAGAATATAAATACAACACAGTTGATTAAAAATGATGAACTGATCTAAATCCTTAAAAAAAAAAATCTGAGAGAAAGAAGGAATAATAAACTCCATTATACATTACATCATGTTATGCAGAAGGCCACTTGGACCCTTAGGTGCTCGTAGTGTTTTTCTTATTACATCTGGGATTACAAGATGAAAAAACATCAGAATATCATGACACAGTGTTTCATTAACATAAAGCTATGCCAAGCAATAAAGCCAGCATAATGATGTGATGGTTGACGTAAAAGAAAGGTGATTATCATACAAAGCGCAGACGTGTCTAAGTAGAGGTTTTGATGAGTTTAAAAGTTTGAATCATATTTCATGACTTGGTTATGGGATATTTTGGACTGATGTGTTTCTAAATACTCTTAAAGGAGCACCACTAGTCAACAAATAAAGACCAAATTCTTCGAACATTGTTCATAACTAAAATGCATAGTTAATAATGTAAATAATCCATAATGTAAATAATCTAATTGAAATATTCCTTCATTGAGACACACAGTAATACAACTCATTTTTGTGTAACAGATATCATTTCTAATCCAATCCCGCTTTTTTTTGTTTTTAGAAAGAACTTTATAAACAACCACACCGCACAAAAATGCTGTACAAGAAAATTAAAAGCAACAAATAAGTCATAAAACGAGACACATGACATAAAATAAAACAATTAAGAAAACGATAACACTCTTTAAATAGCCTTACATCAGAAAATATTGCAATACAAAACCAACTAAACCAACTACAACAATAAATAAACAAATTAATTAACTGATGCTAGCTAATTTGTGTGATGCTAGCTAGGTGACATCAGTTACATATCCTAGTAATAGTTCACAGTTTGTTAATCAATTTAGCTCATTGCCTAGTCAAACACTCTTTCAAGTTCAGTTTGGAGGGAAAATGTGACCATTTATCTGTTTGTTGACAGCAAATTGCAATGAATTGGACTAAAAAGTTAGCATGATTTAAACACAGACTAAAACATGATGTAGCTTCATTTGGCCATTTTTTCTGATTCCCAAAAAAAGGAACCAGAAATGAATTTGAGTGAAGATGAGGGAGTTATTTGAATCCTTACTGACAAAAATTGAAGTCTTAATTGAAGTTTAAGCATTTCATGAGATGCTATTTGAAAAGGGAGTTTGACGCTAACACCTAGCAACCAGTGCTTTTGCCTTCCACTTCTTCGCTGGCTTCACATCTCACATATATATTTTTTGTACAACATTCTGGTTTGCGCAATGCAAACAAAAGTAGCAAAATTAGCCATTAATTACAAATCAGAATTTTACATCTTATTTCATGGGCATAAGTGCACTTTGAGGTAGTGTGCTACTTTAGCTGCAATGACTTATTGACCCATTGTTGCTACAGAGGTTGTTCAGGACCAAGGCAACTGTTACCCTGCTTCCTTTATGAAAAAAAAAAAGTTAATCAAAGCTAATGGGCTTTTCCCCCTAGCTTAGAGCACAGACATGAGCAAAGTATTGATTTTCTAATCCAACCCTTGACAGCAAAACAAATCCCCAAATGTCGATCTGCTCAAGATAAGTAAAACCAAAAAACAAAGTGAAGTTGAATGAATAAAAATTGACAGAGGCAAGTCTGCTTTTATTAATAGGCTTGTTTCTTGGAAGAAAACCACATCTGACATTTCTGATGTGATGTGAAATTAGTGGTTACTACCTGAGAGTTATACAGCTGTCCAAAATATACTTACACATAAAGGTACTTGGCAAACGGGCTGTTCCAAGCAGCTGGGAGCTCCTTCCTCATGCTTCTTCATTTAATTAGGCTCAGTGATGTTGAGATCAGATCACTGTGGGGCCATACTGTCTCTTGCATTCTGCTGATCATTGAAAATGGTCACTAAGGACTCTTCCTGTATGTTTAAGATTACAAAGTGGAAGAGGAATTTGAGACTGATACTTCCCTGCTCTTAATGTACGATTGATATAAGTCTAGACACAGAAAGGGCCCGAGACTTGGACCAGAGGTGGACAACTCTGGTCCTCGAGGGCTGTAGTCCTGCAAGTCTTCGGAGTTTCTCTGCTCCAACTCACCTGACTCAAAGCAATGGCTAATTAGCAGACTGGCGAAGAGTTTAAAGCCAAGCTCTGCACCAGTATGCTAATTAAGCCTGATGTGTCAGGTGCGTTGCAGCAGGGAAACCCTCAACACTTGTAGTACTGCAGCGGTAGAGGACTGGATTTGTCCACCTCTGGCTAGGACTGTGTATGTACATGAACTGAGGCTACAGTGTTACACCATCATCAACACAAGTGAGCAGTTCCATAAATGCACAAGATGTGACAGAGTTGTCAAACAGAATAATAGTGGAAAAATCTTCAAAGACATGTAGCACTGGGCATCCAGCCATCACAAACCAAGTGCTAGGAATCAGGTCATTCATTCCTATCTTTGATTTGACCAGCGGTGTCAAGCTGAAGTGGTTATTTCTTTTTCATATTAGCCAGAGATGGAAAACGGGTCCTCTGCCAACAAGCTTCAGTGTCCTATGATTCAACCATGAGGCTTTATCATCACTTGTTCTTAGTACAAAACTCTCTTTATCTTTGCACAGTGTTGCCTCATATGTTTATCTTTCTGAAAAGCCAATGACATGAACAATAAATAATCTACATAAACATAACCTACTTCCAATTTGTATCCAAGTCCTAGTACTTTAAACTCCTGTTCTAATAAAGCCCCTTTGACTATAATTCAGAAACAGTCTAAACTGCCTGGTGATGGTTAGAGGGCTTGCAACCCTGGGTTCATTCAGCATGGCTGGAAAGACAGTTGACAGCACACTGTCGCTCCAGACAGGAACAGTTTATGTCACTTTCTTCAAGGCAGGCGCAAGCAGCAGTTAAGCAGTGACAAGCAGTGACAGCACACATAGATCAGTACAGTTTCAAGACAGACAGAGAAGAGTAATTATTTTGTAGATCCGTCTTTCTGTCTGAGAGTGAAATAGAATAAAATACTGCCTTCAATGATTGCAGCTAACAGTGGTTTATTAAAAACGTCAAGAGGTATGAGAACCCAAACAAACAACTAGCCTAAATAGTTTTTCTCTCATATGGTGGCAGAGGACCATCTTACTCCCTGTGTTTAATATGCTGTAGTCATGAAATGATGATGGACAGGTCAGGTGAATAGTCCAGGTGCCATAAAGTAAAAGTCTTGCCATGATTTGGGTCTACCTGTGCATTTAGAGCAGGTGTTTTTTCACCAACAGGCTCATCTACCTCACCTCGCAGTGGAGCTGAGCTAATTAAATTCAGCTGGTTTAGTGAATAGTTGGAACAGCTGCCAGACAGGACCTTTACTTTATGGCACCTGGATTATACACCTCTGTGAAACTGAAAGAGATGCCTGAAAAAGTGCGATTTTTGCATAGAAAGGTGCATTTTTAACTCCTCACAAGCTTAAAATAAATGAAAAAGCTTTGCAGCCTGTTTATGAAAGTTATGTCCTTAACATGTAGATCTGGGGTTGGCAGTGGCTCAGGTGGTAGCTTGCTTGTCTTGTGGCCTGATGGTCTGCGGTTTGAGTCCTGCTCCTCTACACTTGCAGCCCTGGGGGGAAATGATTGTTCTCTGAGGGCCGGTCCCAAGCGTGGATAATTGCAGAGTGCCAATTTAACTGTGCAATGATTCACTGTGGCGACCCCTTCTGAGGGACAAGCCAAAAGGGAAATATGTCCTTAACATGTAGCTGAGGGAATGTGACATTCAGTCCTTCCTTGGCCCACAGAGAGGTTTTTACACTTGCAATCCAGGAGTAATAAGGGGGATAACCTGAGAAGACACATTTTGTGAGCAAACAGATTAAACCTGAAACCGAGGAGAAGGGTCAAACTAGAGAGGAGGATTAAAAACAACAGAGCAGCAACATGTTTTCAGATTAAAACAGGGCATTTGCAATCAGGTCCAGACTTTTAGGTGTGACTGAAGAGGTTGAAAGGAGAACAGTATAACAATGAAAAGAAGGAACGCTGTTCTCAAAACTAAAGGCCAAGCTTTTTGATTAAAGAACAGAAATGCAAAACATTATTTTATAGATGAAACATTCAAGCTGCCAAATTTCTGTTTTCTCTCATATTGAGCCCATTTTTTCTCATCTTCACACATTTTTTCTCGTAAGTGTATCCTTGACCTGAACACATAAGCCCAGTGTTTCCACACAGCCGTGCTGATATTTTTGTCCATATTTACGTTACAGGCAGCAACAACGTTAATCTTTTGCCATCCATGTTTTTGAGCAGGACAAAAGATCTGCACTATTGAATTTTAGAGTTCAAAAGCATCTCTTGATTACTTTTTTATACAATCACAGCCTCACAAACACGTACAGTAATACAAACTTTACTGACATGTATCATGTAATACATAAGATGAAAAGAAATGCTCACTTTCAAACAGGATGTCACTAATGATCATTTAGTATATTTGAAAACCATTTCTTCTTCCATATAGTTATTATCTCAAATGTACTGTGAAATTGTGTGATGATTGCCAGTCAGGGCATCACCAAAAATCATCAAAGGATGCTCTGCAGTGTGCGGCGCTTCAATGTAGGGAGTAGATCCAATATAGGACGACTGATAGGCAAGAAAAATGCCTTTAGGTACTCCCTGAGCGTCTCATTAAAATGAATGTGAATGAACAGATACAGATTTTTAAAGGCATATCTTAGTAATGATTTCATGGAAGATCAATGTGTTCAGTTGTACACTGATGTAGAAAATAAATAGAAAATTTATGTCACTTTGCTTTCAGAATGTGTTGTTTTTCCCCCAATGTGCATATTCAGCTTTTTAAAAGCAAATTGAGCAACATCAGCTACGTTTTTTCTGCTTTTTTTTTTATACTCTTCTGTCCAGAGCAACTTCTATCCTTTTACCATGAAAGTTTACTGATTTTGAAAGTTTATGTGTTTGAACATCGCCTCAGCGTTCTTCCCCTCTACTGTGATGAATTTCCAGGGAAGTGTTATTATGCTGTCATCTCCCTATAGCCTGCAGTGAAACACTGGTGTCACCTTGATCACAGACTGTAGAAAAGACTTATGACACTTGCGACACCTGACCAAGATGAGCAGCCATCTTAAATTCAAATAGCAAACCGTTCAGCTCTATTTCTGAACAGAATCTCTGATGTAAATCATAGTTAAGATTACCCTTCTTCAAAATATTTATACAAAGTATTGTACCTAAGACTCCCTGAGGATTCAGAAATAATAATAAAAGGTCATGTAAACAGAAATCGGATTAGAGCCATGTAATAATTTCAGAAAATCTAAAGTTTGGCAATAAGGACACGCTAAAAGCTAATAAATTTGCTCAATACTTTTATGGAGCAAATAAAGCTTAATTACTGCCTTGGCAGCTTTTTCGGTGGAAGAACTGTTGCAGAAGACGCTTAATATAATGTTAAACAGTGACAACTGGTGTTTTTGTTGGACATAAGTTAAAAGCAGGAGTTTGAAATCTAATTAAATTCAATTTCAATTCAATTTAACTTTATTTGTATAGCGCCACTTCACAACAATGTTGTCACAGGGCACTTTACATACACGTATCAACATACACATCAATTCGAGTCAATTCATACATATCCTATAATAGAAACCAACTGATTGCATCGAGTTATGACTTCGATCCAATCCCTCATCCTGAGCATGCACACGGCGACAGTGGGAAGGAAAAAACTCCCCCTTTAACAGGAAGAAAACCTCCGGCAGAACCCGGTTCAGAGAGGGCAGCCATCTGCCTCGACTGGTTGGGGTGGAGAGGACAGGAAAGACAGAACAATATGTACAACTGCACTTATTCATGAAGAACTGCAGAAAAAAAAAGGAGAAATAAGTTACAGACGTCAATATTGTCATATATTTATACTATACTAATATACTAGAAAAATAGAGCGAGGTACTTCTCAGTGCATCAGGTAACATCCCCATTGCTACATAAGTAATGGTTGGCTAGACTACCCATAACTATAAGAGCAATGAGCATAGCCTGGACAGTTAAACCAAATTTCAACTTGTTTAACGTAAATATTAAGTTAAAATTAAGACATAAATCTTACTAAGTGAATTATTTTAGTCTTTTTTCTTTTTCTTTTTTAGGAGATTTTGTAGGATGTCAGTGAGACTGTTACTGATAAAGACGTTTCTGGGAGAACAGACTCTTTTTAACTTTTATTTTTAAATTTTTAATTTTATTTCGGACATATGTAAGAGTAAATATGCAAAAGGTCAACTGAGAAGGGAGGAGAAACTGTGACAGAAATAGGGGCGACAAGACACAGGCGGAGTCAAGCGGTAAACATTGTATAATGACTAGAATAACTCAATGAGGCCTCGCTAATATCAACACAGAGAAAGCCAAGAGGCGGTGAGAGGAGAGGGAGTAGACAACCTACTGAAAATGAACTGCAATCCCAGCATTTCACTGAGGGGAACAGGACACATAAAACTACTTGCCTCCTCAGCACTTATTTGGAGAGTGTGACAGCAGGCTGTCAGCTATTTCTCCCTTACTGTCAGTCAAGCTGCACGCCTGGCATTCAAAAGCCAAAGTATATACATTTACATACAGGTAGGTGCTTGTAAATCCTAGACTCAGCAGTGGTATTTTAAAACCAGTTTCTACTAAGTTCAATTGTCATTGCTGCTACTCTTTGTGTGACTAATTTCAGTCCATCACTGACAGTAAAAGTAATTATGGCTTTAGTGCTGACACAGTAAATCTGCAGCATTCCAGTAACAGAGTGCATCTGGCCAGTAAGTAATAACTTCATCTGAAGTTGCTGGATAAAGTTTGCGTGTCTGCTAAATGCACTTCATTCTGGATGTTAAGCAGATAGCTGGTGCCACTTCTCCCCTGTGGCATCATTATCTTGCCAACAACCAAACACAATAAATCTCAATCTCTGAGAGACCAGTTCCTTCTTTAAAGAGATTTACCTCCTGCTAGCAAACTTTTTCACCTGTAATGAAGAGATAAGCACCATATTAACACCTCTCAGTTGCACATCTGCACTGTTTATAAGTCATCTGGAGCCATTTTCTGCTTTTGTTGTGTCATCTAATGTCATTAAAGTAACACAACGAATGTTTAGAGTTGGGGTAACATCACAATGTTGGGTGTTACCCAATAAAAACTTTGCTTCTTCTCAGAAGAGGAGTACATATCGAGTACAGACGATATTCACCCGTATCCAGATAGTTTACCTTGCAGAAGATGTAGTTGCACTAAGCAGTTTTAAGGTACTTGTGCATAGTTTTTAGGCCCGAGCACCTTGGCGGTGCGAAGGCCTATTGTAATTGCAGCGTTTATTATTAGGCCCGAGCACCTTGGCAGTGCGAAGGCCTATTGTAATTGCAGCGTTTATTATTATTAGGCCCGAGCACCTTGGCGGTGCGAAGGCCTATTGTAATTGCAGCGTTTATTATTATTATTATTATTATTATTATTATTATTATTATTATTATTATTCTCCTAATAAATGAATTGCTTTTTTGGAGGCCTGAACATGCTCAAAAACTCACCAAATTTTGCGTACCCCCCCAAGGGAATGCGAAAAATTTGATATTTTGAGGTGCTCCAGAATGTTTGGGCAAAACTGAATGAGAGCGCCACCTATTTTAGGTGCCCCGCCACTGCATGTCATTAATCTTTATGAAAATTCATACACATGATCTACATGCTAGGGCGAACAAAAAATCCTCTTAATGTTATGGTGAAATGTCGACAGGAAGGCGGCCATTTTAGGTCAAAGTCAATATTTTGGCGTTTTAGCACCTCGCATTTTAACGAACTCGTCCTAGGGCTTTTATCCCACTGAGCCACAAATTGCTCAGGATGTTCAGGAGGCATGTGTGATTAAATGTTGTGTTATTTCTTCTAATAAGAGACTTAGTTTACGAGGGGCGGGGCCTCAAAGTTTGATGTCTCGCCAGGAAAAATTAAACAGATATAACTCCCACATAAAGCAACATTTCTGCACCAAATTTGCTAGATATGATGGCAGTCCCCTCCTACAGAGTTCTATATGTCAATATTTTGATTATGAAATAGCCACGCCCCCTGGAGGTCAAAAGTGTTGTTTTTTGCTCACACACCCATAACTCTGGCTTGGTGGACACCACATGGCCCAAATTCACTCAGGCATCACAAAACATGTTGGTGAAGAGATCTTATAAAGGACGTTGCTCTACGCTGCACGGCGTGCCCGTGACGCCATGGCGAAGTTCCATGCGGCGGCGTGACATCATAAATCACTATAAAATTGTCAATTTTGATCTGATCACCCTAAAACTTATAGGGATTAATAAGGGATCAGTCCTGAACAGATTAATGTGACCATTGCTGGTGTAGACCTAAGCCCCGCCCACTTACAACAGGAAGTGTTTTTTTCCACGTTCGAGGGTCATGCTTCTAAGCAAATGGTCCAAAACACTTGAGCCTCCTCCAAAACATGTCAAACCCTTTCATTATGCCACAATAAAAACCTCAAGTTGCTACGCTAAACGGGACATGGCGAATGGCGGTCCAACGCCATGAAACAGGAAGTACCTGTGACCAAGCCATGGAACCTTGGACCGCCACCAAACTTGCCATGACTGATGACAGTAAGGCCCTGAACTAAGCCCCATTGAAACATTATGGAATAAATGGAGCATGTCTCCATAGCGCCCCCTACAAAATTTCAATCAATCAGCCCCGCCCACTACATGGACCGACATGAATAAAATTCAGCACAGTTGGAGAACGTTCCAGTACCTTCAAAAAAGTCTCTTGGACATATGGGCTAAATTCAACAGGAAGTCGGCCATTTTGAAAAAGGTGCCATTTTTGGGGTCATTTCTTTGCCATGCATTTTAAACAACTCCTCCTAGGGATATTGTCCAACTGACACCCAACTTGCACAGGATGCTCAGGAGGCATGTGTGATTTAAAGTTGTGTTATTTCTTCTAATAGAAGATTTAGTTTAGGAGGGGCGGGCCCTCAAAGTTTGATGTCTCATTAACAAAGACTTATTGCTAAAACTCCCACATAAAACAACATATCAGCACAGGAATCGCCACATTTGATGCCAGTCCCATGATGAACAAAATATACAATGCAATAACATGACTATGAACTAGCACCACCCCTTGGCAACAACAAGTGTCTGATATCGTGAACCAGGAAGTACCTGTAACAAAGCCATGAAACCTTTGATCTTCACCATACTTGCCATGAGTCATGACAGTTATGTCCTTAATAGAGTAAAATTATAATATAGTGGAAAAGATAGTAAATGGCTCCATAGCGCCCCCTACAATATTTCAATCAATCAGCCCCGCCCACTACATTGACTGACATGGATATGATTCGGGAAACTTGTAGACCCTCCCAGTACCTTCAAAAAAGTCTCTTAGACATATGGGCTAAATTCAACAGGAAGTCGGCCATTTTGAAAAGGGTGCCATTTTTGGGGTCATTTCTGTCATTTTCTTTGCCATGCATTTGGAGGAACCTCTCCTAAGAATTTTGTCCAACTTTAACCCAAATGAGTCAGGATGCTCAAGAGGCATGTGTGATTAAAAGTTGTGCTATTTCTTTTAATAGGGGATATCGTTTAGGAGAGGCGGGGCAGCAAAGCAGATGTGATGCAATGAAAAGGAAAACTGACATAACTCCCACAAAAAACAACCAACCTGCACCAAATTTGCTACAGATGATGCCAGTCATATCCTTCACATTTCTGTATGTCAATAATTAGATTATAAATTAGCCCCGCCCCTTGGTGACAGTAAGTGACCGTTCATAAGGTCTAAATGGCCTGAAGTGCAGTCTGGCTGCACTTTAGGTTGAGAGAGGCATGGGAAGGATGTTGCCAGGGGAGGCGGTGGCATTATGCCGAGTGGCGCCATGGTGCGAGGGCCTATATCACCGCTTGCGGTTTTAATTATTATTATTATTTTTATTCGGACACTTCGCGTGCTTTTTTGGAGGCCTGAACGTGCTCGAAAACTCACCAAATTTTGCGTACCCCCCCAAAGGAATACGAAAAATTTGATATTTTGAGGTGCTCCAGAATGTTTGGGCGAAACTGAACGAGAGCGCCACCTATTTTAGGTGCCCCGCCACTGCATGTCGTTAATCTTTATGAAAATTCATACACATGATCTACATGACAGGACAAACAAAAAATCCTCTTAATGTCATGGTGAAATGTCGACAGGAAGGCGGCTATTTTAGGTCAAAGTCAATATTTTGGCGTTTTAGATCCTCGCATTTTAACGAACTCGTCCTAGAGCTTTTAACCCACTGAGCCACAAATTGCTGAGGATGTTCAGGAGGCATGTGTGATTAAATGTTGTGTTATTTCTTCTAATAGGAGACTTAGTTTACGAGGGGTGGGGCCTCAAAGTTTGATGTCTCGCCATGAAAAATTAAACGGATATAACTCCCACATAAAGCAACATTTCTGCAACAAATTTGCAAGATATGATGGCAGTCCCCTCCTACAGAGTTCTATATGTCAAAATTTTGATTATGAAATAGCCACGCCCCCTGGAGGTCAAAAGTGTTGTTTTTTGCTCACACACCCATAACTCTGGCTTGGTGGACACCACATGGCCCAAATTCACTCAGGCATCACAAAACATGTTGGTGAAGAGATCTGATAAAGGACGTTGCTCTACGCTGCACGGCGTGCCCGTGACGCCATGGCGAAGTTCCATGCGGCGGCGTGACATCATAAATCACTATAAAATTGTCAATTTTGATCTGATCACCCTAAAATTTATAGGGATTAATAAGGGATCAGTCCTGAACAGATTAATGTGACCATTGCTGGTCTAGACCTAAGCCCCGCCCACTTGCAACAGGAAGTGGTTTTTTCCACGTTTGAGGGTCATGCTTCTAAGCGAATGGTCCCAAACACTTGAGACTCCTCCAAAACATGTCAAACCCTTTCATGATGCCACAATCAAAACCTCAAGTCGCTACGCTAAACGGGACATGGCGAATGGCGGTCCAACGCCATGAAACAGGAAGTACTTGTGACCAAACCATGGAACCTTGGACCGCCACCAAACTTGCCATGACTGATGACAGTAAGGCCCTGAACTAAGCCCCATTGAAACATTATGGAATAAATGGAGCATGTCACCATAGCGCCCCCTACAAAATTTCAATCAATCAGCCCCGCCCACTACATGGACCGACATGGAAAAAATTCAGCACAGTTGGAGAACCTTCCAGTACCTTCAAAAAAGTCTCTTGGACATATAGGCTAAATTAAACAGGAAGTCGGCCATGTTGAAAAATGTGCCATTTTTGGGGTCATTTCTTTGCCATGCATTTTAAACAACTCCTCCTAGGGATATTGTCCAACTGACACCCAACTTGCACAGGATGCTCAGGAGGCATGTGTGATGTAAAGTTGTGTTATTTCTTCTAATAGAAGATTTAGTTTAGGAGGGGCGGGCCCTCAAAGTTTGATGTCTCATTAACAAAGACTTATTGCTAAAACTCCCACATAAAACAACATATCAGCACAGGAATCGACACATTTGATGCCAGTCCCATGATGAACAAAATCTGCAATGCAATAATGGGACTATGAATTAGCCCCACCCCTTGGCAACAAGAAGTGTCTGATATCATGAACCAGGAAGTACCTGTAACAAAGCCAGGAAATTGTTGATCTTCACCATACTTGCCATGAGTCATGACAGTTATGTCCTTAATAAAATAAAATTACAATATAATGGAAAAGATAGTAAATGGCTCGATAGCGCCCCCTACAATATTTCAATCAATCAGCCCCGTCCACTACATTGACTGACATGGATATGATTCGGGAAACTTGTAGACCCTCCCAGTACCTTCAAATAAGTCTCTTGGACATATGGGCTAAATCAAACAGGAAGTCGGCCATGTTGAAAAAAGGTGCCATTTTCGGGGTCATTTCTGTCATTTTCTTTGCCATGCTTTTTGAGGAAGTCCTGCTAAGATTTTTATCTAACTTTAATCCAAATGAGTCAGGATGCTCAAGAGGCATGTGTGATTAAAAGTTGTGCTATTTCTTTTAATAGGGGATATCGTTTAGGAGAGGCGGGGCAGCAAAGCAGATGTGATGCAATGAAAAGGAAAACTGACATAACTCCCACAAAAAACAACCAACCTGCACCAAATTTGCTACAGATGATGTCAGTCATATCCTTCACATTTGTGCATGGCAATAATTAGATGATAAGTTAGCCCCGCCCCTTGGTGACAGGAAGTGACCGTTCATAAGGCCTAAATGGCCTGAAGTGCAGTCTGGCTGCACTTTAGATTGAGAGAGGCATGGGAAGGATGTTGCCAGGGGAGGCGGTGGCATTATGCCGAGCGGCGCCATGGTGCGAGGGCCTATATCACCGCTTGCGGTTTTAATTATTATTATTATTATTAGGCCCGAGCACCTTGGCAGTGCGAAGGCCTATTGTAATTGCAGTGTTTATTAGGCCCGAGCACCTTGGCGGTGCGAAGGCCTATTGTAATTGCAGTGTTTATTATTATTATTATTATTTTTATTCGGACACTTCGCGTGCTTTTTTGGAGGCCTGAACGTGCTCGAAAACTCACCAAATTTTGCGTACCCCCCCAAGGGAATACGAAAAATTTGATATTTTGAGGTGCTCCAGAATGTTTGGGCGAAACTGAACGAGAGCGCCACCTATTTTAGGTGCCCCGCCACTGCATGTCGTTAATCTTTATGAAAATTCATACACATGATCTACATGCTAGGGCGAACAAAAAATCCTCTTAATGTCATGGTGAAATGTCGACAGGAAGGCGGCCATTTTAGGTCAAAGTCAATATTTTGGCGTTTTAGCACCTCGCATTTTAACGAACTCGTCCTAGAGCTTTTATCCCACTGAGCCACAAATTGCTCAGGATGTTCAGGAGGCATGTGTGATTAAATGTTGTGTTATTTCTTCTAATAGGAGACTTAGTTTACGAGGGGCGGGGCCTCAAAGTTTGATGTCTCGCCAGGAAAAATTAAACGGATATAACTCCCACATAAAGCAACATTTCTGCACCAAATTTGCTAGATATGATGGCAGTCCCCTCCTACAGAGTTCTATATGCCAATATTTTGATTATGAAATAGCCACGCCCCCTGGAGGTCAAAAGTGTTGTTTTTTGCTCACACACCCATAACTCTGGCTTGGTGGACACCACATGGCCCAAATTCACTCAGGCATCACAAAACATGTTGGTGAAGAGATCTTATAAAGGACGTTGCTCTACGCTGCACGGCGTGCCCGTGACGCCATGGCGAAGTTCCATGCGGCGGCGTGACATCATAAATCACTATAAAATTGTCAATTTTGATCTGATCACCCTAAAACTTATAGGGATTAATAAGGGATCAGTCCTGAACAGATTAATGTGACCATTGCTGGTGTAGACCTAAACTCCGCCCACTTACAACAGGAAGTGTTTTTTTGCACGTTTGAGGGTCATGCTTCTAAGCAAATGGTCCAAAACACTTGAGCCTCCTCCAAAACATGTCAAACCCTTTCATGATGCCACAATAAAAACCTCAAGTCGCTACGCTAAACGGGACATGGCGAATGGCGGTCCAACGCCATGAAACAGGAAGTACCTGTGACCAAGCCATGGAACCTTGGACCGCAACCATACTTGCCATGACTGATGACAGTAAGGCCCTGAACTAAGCCCCATTGAAACATAATGGAATACATGGAGCATGTCTCTATAGCGCCCCCTACAAAATTTCAATCAATCAGCCCCGCCCACTACATGGACCGACATGGATAAAATTCAGCACAGTTGGAGAACCTTCCAGTACCTTCAAAAAAGTCTCTTGGACATATGGGCTAAATTAAACAGGAAGTCGGCCATTTTGAAAAAGGCGCCATTTTTGGGGTCATTTCTTTGCCATGCATTTTAAACAACTCCTCCTAGGGATATTGTCCAACTGACACCCAACTTGCACAGGATGCTCAGGAGGCATGTGTGATTTAAAGTTGTGTTATTTCTTCTAATAGAAGATTTAGTTTAGGAGGGGCGGGCCCTCAAAGTTTGATGTCTTATTAACAAAGACTTATTGCTAAACCTCCCACATAAAACAACATATCAGCACAGGAATCGCCACATTTGATGCCAATCCCATGATGAACAAAATCTACAATGCAATAATGGGACTATGAATTAGCCCCACCCCTTGGCAACAACAAGTGTCTGATATCGTGAACCAGGAAGTACCTGTAACAAAGCCATGAAACCTTTGATCTTCACCATACTTGCCATGACTTATGACAGTAAAGTCCTTAATAGAGTAAAATTACAATATAGTGGAGAAGATAGTAAATGGCTCCATAGCGCCCCCTAAAATATTTTAATTAATTAGCCCCGCCCACTACATTGACTGACATGGTTATGATTCGGGAAACTTGTAGACGCTCCCAGTACCTTCAAAAAAGTCTCTTGGACATATGGGCTAAATCAAACAGGGAGTCGGCCATTTTGAAAAGGGTGCCATTTTTGGGGTCATTTCTGTCATTTTCTTTGCCATGCATTTTGAGGAAGTCCTGCTAAGAATTTTATCTAACTTTAACCCAAATGATTCAGGATGCTCAAGAGGCATGTGTGATTAAAAGTTGTGCTATTTCTTTTAATAGGGGATATCGTTTAGGAGAGGCGGGGCAGCAAAGCAGATGTGATGCAATGAAAAGGAAAACTGCCATAACTCCCACAAAAAACAACCAACCTGCACCAAATTTGCTACAGATGATGCCAGTCATATCCTTCACATTTCTGTATGTCAATAATTAGATGATAAGTTAGCCCCGCCCCTTGGTGACAGGAAGTGACCCTTCATAAGGCCTAAATGGCCTGAAGTGCAGTCTGGCTGCACTTTAGGTTGAGAGAGATATGGGAAGGATGTTGCCAAGGGAGGCGGTGGCATTATGCCGAGCGGCGCCATGGTGCGAGGGCCTATATCACCGCTTGCGGTTTTAATTATTATTATTATTATTATTAGGCCCGAGCACCTTGGCGGTGCGAAGGCCTATTGTGATTGCAGTGTTTATTATTATTTTTATTCGGACACTTCGCATGCTTTTTTGGAGGCCTGAACGTGCTCGAAAACTCACCAAATTTTGCGTACCCCCCCAAGGGAATGCGAAAAATTTGATATTTTGAGGTGCTCCAGAATGTTTGGGCGAAACTGAATGAGAGCGCCACCTATTTTAGGTGCCCCGCCACTGCATGTCGTTAATCTTTATGAAAATTCATACACATGATCTACATGTTAGGGCGAAGAAAAAATCCTCTTAATGTCATGGTGAAATGTCGACAGGAAGGCGGCCATTTTAGGTCAAAGTCAATATTTTGGCGTTTTAGCACCTCGCATTTTAACAAACTCGTCCTAGAGCTTTTATCCCACTGAGCCACAAATTGATCAGGATGTTCAGGAGGCATGTGTGATTAAATGTTGTGTTATTTTTTCTAATAGGAGACTTAGTTTACGAGGGGCGGGGCCTCAAAGTTTGATGTCTCGCCATGAAAAATTAAACGGATATAACTCCCACATAAAGCAACATTTCTGCACCAAATTTGCTAGATATGATGGCAGTCCCCTCCTACAGAGTTCTATATGTCAATATTTTGATTATGAAATAGCCACGCCCCCTGGAGGTCAAAAGTGTTGTTTTTTGCTCAGACACCCATAACTCTGGCTTGGTGGACACCACATGACCGAAATTCACTCAGGCATCACAAAACATGTTGGTGAAGAGATCTGGTAAAGGACGTTGCTCTACGCGGCACGGCGTGCCCGTGACGCCATGGCGAAGTTCCATGCGGCGGCGTGACATCATAAATCACTATAAAATTGTCAATTTTGATCTGATCACCCTAAAACTTATAGGGATTAATAAGGGATCAGTCCTGAACAGATTAATGTGACCATTGCTGGTGTAGACCTAAGCTCCGCCCACTTACAACAGGAAGTAGTTTTTTCCACGTTTGAGGGTCATGCTTCTAAGCAAATGGTCCCAAACACTTGAGACTCCTCCAAAACATGTCAAACCCTTTCATGATGCCACAATAAAAACCTCAAGTCGCTACGCTAAACGGGACATGGCGAATGGCGGTCCAACGCCATGAAACAGGAAGTACCTGTGACCAAGCCATGGAACCTTGGACCGCCACCAAACTTGCCATGACTGATGACAGTAAGGCCCTGAACTAAGCCCCATTGAAACATTATGGAATAAATGGAGCATGTCTCCATAGCGCCCCCTACAAAATTTCAATCAATCAGTCCCGCCCACTACATGGACCGACATGGATAAAATTCAGCACAGTTGGAGAACCTTCCAGTACCTTCAAAAAAGTCTCTTGGACATATGGGCTAAATCCAACAGGAAGTCGGCCATTTTGAAAAAGGTGCCATTTTTGGGGTCATTTCTTTGCCATGCATTTTAAACAACTCCTCCTAGGGATATTGTCCAACTGACACCCAACTTGCACAGGATGCTCAGGAGGCATGTGTGATTTAAAGTTGTGTTATTTTTTCTAATAGAAGATTTAGTTTAGGAGGGGCGGGCCCTCAAAGTTTGATGTCTCTTTAACAAAGACTTATTGCTAAAACTCCCACATAAAACAACATATCAGCACAGGAATCGACACATTTGATGCCAGTCCCATGATGAACAAAATTTACGATGCAATAATGGGACTATGAATTAGCCCCACCCCTTGGCAACAACAAGTGTCTGATATCATGAACCAGGAAGTACCTGTAACAAAGCCATGAAACCTTTGATCTTCACCATACTTGCCATGAGTCATGACAGTTATGTCCTTAATAGAATAAAATTAAAATATAGTGGAAAAGATAGTAAATGGCTATATAGCGCCCCCTACAATATTTCAATCAATCAGCCCCGCCCACTACATTGCATGACATGGATAAAATTCAGCACACGTATAGACCCTTCCCGTACCTTCAAAAAAGTCTCTTGGACATATGGGCTAAATCAAACAGGAAGTTGGCCATTTTGAAAAAGGTGCCATTTTTGGGGTCATTTCTGTCATTTTCTTTGCCATGCATTTTGAGGAAGTCCTGCTAAGAATTTTATCTAACTTTAACCCAAATGAGTCAGGATGCTCAGGAGGCATGTGTGATTAAAAGTTGTGCTATTTCTATTAATAGGGGATATCATTTAGGAGAGGCGGGGCAGCAAAGCAGATGTGATGCAACAAAAAGGAAAACTGACATAACTCCCACAAAAAACAACCAACCTGCACCAAATTTGCTAGAGATGATGCCAGTCATATCCTTCACATTTGTGCATGTCAATAATTAGATTATTAGTTAGCCCCGCCCCTTGGTGACAGGAAGTGACCCTTCATAAGGCCTAAATGGCCTGAAGTGCAGTCTGGCTGCACTTTAGGTTGAGAGAGACATGGGAAGGATGTTGCCAGGGGACGCGGTGGCATTATGCCGAGCGGCGCCATGGTGCGAGGGCCTATATCACCGCTTGCGGTTTTAATTATTATTATTATTATTATTTTTATTCGGACACTTCGCGTGCTTTTTTGGAGGCCTGAACGTGCTCGAAAACTCACCAAATTTTGCGTACCCCCCCAAGGGAATACGAAAAATTTGATATTTTGAGGTGCTCCAGAATATTTGGGAAAAACTGAACGAGAGTACCACCTATTTTAGGTGCCCCGCCACTGCATGTCGTTAATCTTTATGAAAATTCATACACATGATCTACATGACAGGACAAACAAAAAATCCTCTTAATGTCATGGTGAAATGTCGACAGGAAGGCGGCCATTTTAGGTCAAAGTCAATATTTTGGCGTTTTAGCACCTCGCATTTTAACGAACTCGTCCTAGGGCTTTTATCCCACTGAGCCACAAATTTCTCAGGATGTTCAGGAGGCATGTGTGATTCAATGTTGTGTTATTTCTTCTAATAGGAGACTTAGTTTACGAGGGGCGGGGCCTCAAAGTTTGATGTCTCGCCATGAAAAATTAAACGGATATAACTCCCACATAAAGCAACATTTCTGCACCAAATTTGCTAGATATGGTGGCAGTCCTCTCCTACAGAGTTCCATATGTCAATATTTTGATTATGAAATAGCCACGCCCCCTGGAGGTCAAAAGTGTTGTTTTTTGCTCACACACCCATAACTCTGGCTTGGTGGACACCACATGGCCCAAATTCACTCAGGCATCGCAAAACATGTTGGTGAAGAGATCTGATAAAGGACGTTGCTCTACGCTGCACGGCGTGCCCGTGACGCCATGGCGAAGTTCCATGCGGCGGTGTGACATCATAAATCACTATAAAATTGTCAATTTTGATCTGATCACCCTAAAACTTATAGGGATTAATAAGGGATCAGTCCTGAACAGATTAATGTGACCATTGCTGGTGTAGACCTAAGCCCCGCCCACTTACAACAGGAAGTGGTTTTTTCCACGTTTGAGGGTCATGTTTCTAAGCAAATGGTCCAAAACACTTGAGCCTCCTCCAACACATGTCAAACCCATTCATGATGCCACAATAAAAACCTCAAGTTGCTACGCTAAACGGGACACGGCGAATGGCGGTCCGACGCCATGAAACAGGAAGTACCTGTGACCAAGCCATGGAACCTTGGACCGCCACCAAACTTGCCATGACTGATGACAGTAAGGCCCTGAACTAAGCCCCATTGAAACATTATGGAATAAATGGAGCATGTCTCCATAGCGCCCCCTACAATATTTCAATCAATCAGCCCCGCCCACTACATTGATCGACATGGATAAAATTCAGCACAGTTGGAGAACCTGCCAGTACCTTCAGAAAAGTCTCTTGGACATATGGGCTAAATTCAACAGGAAGTCGGCCATTTTGAAAAAGGTGCCATTTTTGGGGTCATTTCTTTGCCATGCATTTTAAAGAACTCCTCCTAGGGATATTGTCCAACTGACACCCAACTTGCACAGGATGCTCAGGAGGCATGTGTGATGTAAAGTTGTGTTATTTCTTCTAATAGAAGATTTAGTTTAGGAGGGGCGGGCCCTCAAAGTTTGATGTCTCATTAACAAAGACTTATTGCTAAAACTCCCACATAAAACAACATATCAGCACAGGAATCGACACATTTGATGCCAGTCCCATGATGAACAAAATCTGCAATGCAATAATGGGACTATGAATTAGCCCCACCCCTTGGCAACAACAAGTGTCTGATATCATGAACCAGGAAGTACCTGTAACAAAGCCATGAAACCTTTGATCTTCACCATACTTGCCATGAGTCATGAAAGTTATGCCCTTAATAGAGTAAAATTACAATATAGTGGAGAAGATAGTAAATGGCTCCATAGCGCCCCCTACAATATTTTAATTAATCAGCCCCGCCCACTACATTGACTGACATGGATATGATTCGGGAAACTTGTAGACCCTCCCAGTACCTTCAAAAAAGTCTCTTGGACATATGGGCTAAATCCAACAGGAAGTCGGCCATTTTGAAAAGGGTGCCATTTTTTGGGGTCATTTCTGTCATTTTCTTTGCCATGCATTTGGAGGAACTTGTCCTAAGAATTTTGTCCAACTTTAACCCAAATGAGTCAGGATGCTCAAGAGGCATGTGTGATTAAAAGTTGTGCTATTTCTTTTAATAGGGGATATCGTTTAGGAGAGGCGGGGCAGCAAAGCAGATGTGATGCAATGAAAAGGAAAACTGACATAACTCCCACAAAAAACAACCAACCTGCACCAAATTTGCTACAGATGATGCCAGTCATATCCTTCACATTTCTGTATGTCAATAATTAGATTATAAATTAGCCCCGCCCCTTGGTGACAGGAAGTGACCCTTCATAAGGCCTAAATGGCCTGAAATGCAGTCTGGCTGCACTTTAGGTTGAGAGAGGCATGGGAAGGATGTTGCCAGGGGAGGCGGTGGCATTATGCCGAGTGGCGCCATGGTGCGAGGGCCTATATCACCGCTTGCGGTTTTAATTAGGCCCGAGCACCTTGGCAGTGCGAAGGCCTATTGTAATTGCAGTGTTTATTATTATTATTATTATTATTATTATTTTTATTCGGACACTTCGCGTGCTTTTTTGGAGGCCTGAACGTGCTCGAAAACTCACCAAATTTTGCGTACCCCCCCAAGGGAATACGAAAAATTTGATATTTTGAGGTGCTCCAGAATGTTTGGGCGAAACTGAACGAGAGCGCCACCTATTTTAGGTGCCCCGCCACTGCATGTCGTTAATCTTTATGAAAATTCATACACATGATCTACATGACAGGACAAACAAAAAATCCTCTTAATGTCATGGTGAAATGTCGACAGGAAGGCGGCCATTTTAGGTCAAAGTCAATATTTTGGCGTTTTAGCACCTCGCATTTTAACGAACTCGTCCTAGAGCTTTTATCCCACTGAGCCACAAATTGCTCAGGATGTTCAGGAGACATGTGTGATTAAATGTTGTGTTATTTCTTCTAATAGGAGACTTAGTTTACGAGGGGCGGGGCCTCAAAGTTTGATGTCTCGCCAGGAAAAATTAAACGGATATAACTCCCACATAAAGCAACATTTCTGCACCAAATTTGCTAGATATGATGGCAGTCCCCTCCTACAGAGTTCTATATGCCAATATTTTGATTATGAAATAGCCACGCCCCCTGGAGGTCAAAAGTGTTGTTTTTTGCTCACACACCCATAACTCTGGCTTGGTGGACACCACATGGCCCAAATTCACTCAGGCATCACAAAACATGTTGGTGAAGAGATCTGATAAAGGACGTTGCTCTACGCTGCACGGCGTGCCCGTGACGCCATGGCGAAGTTCCATGCGGCGGCGTGACATCATAAATCACTATAAAATTGTCAATTTTGATCTGATCACCCTAAAACTTATAGGGATTAATAAGGGATCAGTCCTGAACAGATTAATGTGACCATTGCTAGTGTAGACCTAAGCCCTGCCCACTTACAACAGGAAGTGGTTTTTTCCACGTTTGAGGGTCATGCTTCTAAGCAAATGGTCCAAAACACTTGAGCCTCCTCCAAAACATGTCAAACCCATTCATGATGCCACAATAAAAACCTCAAGTCGCTACGCTAAACGGGACATGGCGAATGGCGGTCCAACGCCATGAAACAGGAAGTACCTGTGACCAAGCCATGGAACCTTGGACCGCCATCAAACTTGCCATGACTGATGACAGTAAGGCCCTGAACTAAGCCCCATTGAAACATTATGGAATAAATGGAGCATGTCTCCATAGCGCCCCCTACAAAATTTCAATCAATCAGCCCCGCCCACTACATGGACCGACATGAATAAAATTCAGCACAGTTGGAGAAGCTTCCAGTACCTTCAAAAAAGTCTCTTGGACATATGGGCTAAATTAAACAGGAAGTCGGCCATGTTGAAAAAGGTGCCATTTTTGGGGTCATTTCTTTGCCATGCATTTTAAACAACTCCTCCTAGGGATATTGTCCAACTGACACCCAACTTGCACAGGATGCTCAGGAGGCATGTGTGATGTAAAGTTGTGTTATTTCTTCTAATAGAAGATTTAGTTTAGGAGGGGCGGGCCCTCAAAGTTTGATGTCTCATTAACAAAGACTTATTGCTAAAACTCCCACATAAAACAACATATCAGCACAGGAATCGACACATTTGATGCCAGTCCCATGATGAACAAAATCTACAATGCAATAATATGACTATGAATTAGCCCCACCCCTTGGCAACAACAAGTGTCTGATATCATGAACCAGGAAGTACCTGTAACAAAGCCATGAAATTGTTGATCTTCACCATACTTGCCATGAGTCATGAAAGTTATGCCCTTAATAGAGTAAAATTAAAATATAGTGGAGAAGATAGTAAATGGCTCCATAGCGCCCCCTACAATATTTTAATTAATCAGCCCCGCCCACTACATTGACTGACATGGATATGATTCGGGAAACTTGTAGCCCCTTCCCGTACCTTCAAAAAAGTCCCTTCGACATATGGGCTAAATCAAACAGGGAGTCGGCCATTTTGAAAAAGGTGCCATTTTTGGGGTCATTTCTGTCATTTTCTTTGCCATGCATTTTGAGGAACTTCTCCTAAGAATTTTGTCCAACTTTAACCCAAATGAGTCAGGATGCTCAAGAGGCATGTGTGATTAGAAGTTGTGCTATTTCTTTTAATAGGGGATATCGTTTAGGAGAGGCGGGGCAGCAAAGCAGATGTGATGCAACAAAAAGAAAAACTGACATAAATCCCCCAAAAAACAACCAACCTGCACCAAATTTGCTACAGATGATGCCAGTCATATCCTTCACATTTGTGCATGTCAATAATTAGATGATAAGTTAGCCCCGCCCCTTGGTGACAGGAAGTGACCCTTCATAAAACCTAAATGGTCTGAAGTGCAGTCTGGCTGCACTTTAGGTTGAGAGAGGCATGGGAAGGATGTTGCCAGGGGAGGCGGTGGCATGATGCCGAGCGGCGCCATGGTGCGAGGGCCTATATCACCGCTTGCGGTTTTAATTATTATTATTATTATTATTATTCTCCTAATAAATGAATTGCTTTTTTGGAGGCCTGAACATGCTCAAAAACTCACCAAATTTTGCGTACCCCCCCAAGGGAATGCGAAAAATTTGATATTTTGAGGTGCTCCAGAATGTTTGGGCGAAACTGAATGAGAGCGCCACCTATTTTAGGTGCCCCGCCACTGCATGTCGTCAATCTTTATTAAACTTAATACACATGATCGACATGCTAGGGCGAACAAAAAATCCTCTTAATGTCATGGTGAAATGTCGACAGGAAGGCGGCCATTTTAGGTCAAAGTCAATATTTTGGCGTTTTAGCACCTCGCATTTTAACAAACTCGTCCTAGAGCTTTTATCCCACTGAGCCACAAATTGCTCAGGATGTTCAGGAGGCATGTGTGATTCAATGTTGTGTTATTTCTTCTAATAGGAGACTTAGTTTACGAGGGGCGGGGCCTCAAAGTTTGATGTCTCGCCATGAAAAATTAAACGGATATAACTCCCACATAAAGCAACATTTCTGCACCAAATTTGCTAGATATGATGGCAGTCCCCTCCTACAGAGTTCTATATGTCAATATTTTGATTATGAAATAGCCACGCCCCCTGGAGGTCAAAAGTGTTGTTTTTTGCTCACACATCCATAACTCTGGCTTGGTGGACACCACATGGCCCAAATTCACTCAGGCATCACAAAACATGTTGGTGAAGAGATCTGGTAAAGGACGTTGCTCTACGCTGCACGGCGTGCCCGTGACGCCATGGCGAAGTTCCATGCGGCGGAGTGACATCATAAATCACTATAAAATTCTCAATTTTGATCTGATCACCCTAAAACTTATAGAGATTAATAAGGGATCAGTCCTGAACAGATTAATGTGACCATTGCTGGTGTAGACCTAAGCCCCGCCCACTTACAATAGGAAGTGGTTTTTTCCACGTTTGAGGGTCATGCTTCTAAGCAAATGATCCCAAACACTTGAGACTCCTCCAAAACATGTCAAACCCTTTCATGATGCCACAATAAAAACCTCAAGTTGCTACGCTAAACGGGACATGGCGAATGGCGGTCCAACGCCATGAAACAGGAAGTACCTGTGACCAAGCCATGGAACCTTGGACCGCCACCAAACTTGCCATGACTGATGACAGTAAGGCCCTGAACTTAGCCCCATTGAAACATTATGGAATAAATGGAGCATGTCTCCATAGCGCCCCCTACAAAATTTCAATCAATCAGCCCCGCCCACTACATGGACCGACATGGATAAAATTCAGCACAGTTGGAGAACCTTCCAGTACCTTCAAAAAAGTCTCTTGGACATATGGGCTAAATTCAACAGGAAGTCGGCCATTTTGAAAAAGGTGCCATTTTTGGGGTCATTTCTTTGCCATGCATTTTAAACAACTCCTCCTAGGGATATTGTCCAACTGACACCCAACTTGCACAGGATGCTCAGGAGGCATGTGTGATTTAAAGTTGTGTTATTTCTTCTAATAGAAGATTTAGTTTAGGAGGGGCGGGCCCTCAAAGTTTGATGTCTGATAAACAAAGACTTATTGCTAAAACTCCCACATAAAACAACATATCAGCACAGGAATCGACACATTTGATGGCAGTCCCATGATGAACAAAATCTACAATGCAATAATGGGACTATGAATTAGCCCCACCCCTTGGCAACAACAAGTGTCTGATATCATGAACCAGGAAGTACCTGTAACAAAGCCATGAAACCTTTCATCTTCACCATACTTGCCATGAGTCATGACAGTTATGTCCTTAATAAAATAAAATTACCATATAATGGAAAAGATAGTAAATGGCTACATAGCGCCCCCTACAAAATTTCAATCAATCAGCCCCGCCCACTACATTGACTGACATGGATATGATTCGGGACACTTGTAGACCCTCCCAGTACTTTGAAAAACGTCTCTTGGACATATGGCCTAAATCCAACAGGAAGTCGGCCATTTTGAAAAGGGTGCCATTTTTGGGGTCATTTCTGTCATTTTCTTTGCCATGCATTTTGAGGAACTTCTCCTAAGAATTTAGTCCAACTTTAACCCAAATGAGTCAGGATGCTCAAGAGGCATGTGTGATTAAAAGTTGTGCTATTTTCTTTAATAGGGGATATCATTTAGGAGAGGCGGGGCAGCAAAGCAGCTGTGATGCAATGAAAAGGAAAACTGACATAACTCCCACAAAAAACAACCAACCTGCACCAAATTCACTACAGATGATGTCAGTCATATTCTTCACATTTCTGTATGTCAATAATTAGATCATAAATTAGCCCCGCCCCTTGGTGACAGGAAGTGACCGTTCACAAGGCCTAAATGGCCTGAAGTGCAGTCTGGCTGCACTTTAGGTTGAGAGAGGCATGGGAAGGATGTTGGCAGGGGAGGCGGTGGCATTATGCCGAGCGGCGCCATGGTGCGAGGGCCTATATCACCGCTTGCGGTTTTAATTTTTTTTTGTATTTTATCACCTCTTTCTTCGCCACACGCCCCTGCGGAGGCCCGTTGTGACAATTGTTCATGTTGAATGAAAATATTACAGCTTGAGATCATTTTCTGTGCGTACAGAGATAAAGTAAAACTGGTCCCAAACAGCTGCAGTAAGAGGTCAGTTAATCAACCAAAAGTACATTAATCAATATATATTTTCCATTTATTATGTATTTATTTATAAAACTCTTCAGTATAATGAATATGTGAGCTAATATGTAAATTTGATATTATTATAAGAAGTTTTTTTTGCCCTGACAAAAATATACAATGGAAATTAACTAAATCTTGAATCAATAAAGGAAATAAATGCTTGATGTGATCTCGCTTCATTTGGAAAAAACGGAATTCTGTTTTTTTCTCCTGCAGTTTCTGATTATATTTTGGTTTGTCAATATTTTAAAGTAAAAAAAAAAAAAAAAAAAAGCAAATACAAACAGAAGAAGATTTTATTTATTATCCTATTTCCTTGGCAATTTCAATTTTTAAATATAAAAAAACATGTTGAAGGTTTTTAAGGACATTAATCTCATGTTTCCTTTTAAATAAGATAACATTTGTAACACGCTGGTGGATATACATGACACCATTTTTCTTTTCTTTGTCAGTTTTTTTCTTTTGCAGAGACATTTTACCTTCACATGAATAGAAACGTCCAGGACGAAGCTCATAAGACAGTTGAACACCAGACATCACAGTATAACTCTGCTCATGATGTTTAGATGTTTTGTTGCTTCAACCTTTCTGCTTCCAGATACATGTCTATGTGTGTGTGTGTGTGTGTGTGTGTGAAAGAGAGAACCACAGACTGTAAAGAATCTCTTGTCATTTGATGCTGACAGACTAGAACCAAAGCCTGACTTTCTGATGTCTTTGGACAGATGAAAGGTTTTCTCCAACAAAAGATAACTCAGTTAGTATCTTATTGTGACATCATCTCTGTCTGCCTCTCTAACCACAGGTCTTGCGCTGCGTAGATTTCTCTGATCTTTATACTTCTTATGCACTCAAGATTTCTGAAATCTCATTCAGTGTTACAACAGTACAGTTCCAGCTCCTGTGTCGGACTCCATTGTTTAAATAACAAACTAATAAACTTTGACAGATTTTGTCCCTTTGGTGCGTCCAAACGACAGCCAATTCTGCATCCATTTTGCATCTTGTCTCCTCTGAATGAAACAAAGGCACCATCAAAACAGGAAAGTCAACTAAACAGAAAAATGACCAAAACAAAGGAAACTCAGCTGAGGTGAAAGCTCAAAAACAGCTGGTAGAAGGTATGTAAGGCCCCTAAAACCATGTTTTGTTTTGTTTTCTAAACTTTCCATTATTTTTACAGCTGGAGGCCACGTGACTGTACATGGTGTCAAATTGGTCTTTAGACCAACCCAACTGGATACGCATGTGTTACAACTGCTGAAGCGTGACATTAATTTCTGAGGATGTGCACAATCTACGCTTACACAAGGCAGTTTTGCTAAACATGCATTAATTACATTCATGAAAAGCATATATTCTCCATCCATCATCTGCTGGACTCTGAGCGCTCACTGGACAAACAAAACAGGATAAGTTGTCTGTAGTGTTCTCATAATGCTGTTGCATTGTTGATATTTTATAAATTTCTCACCACTTCTGTCTGTATCTGACTTTTCCCTGACGGTATTGTGTCGAAACTCTTTCCTTGTTCCTCAAGATTTTATTCAATGAGCCTCCGAAGTCACAAGATTCCCCTGATTTCTGTCTTAACCTGTTATTTGACGTCTTCTGCCTTCCTTTAGAGTTGGTGACAAAGTGAAACATAAGGAGAGTTTGTTTGTTTGTTTGTTTGTTTGCTTTCCAACTATTAAACCATTTTCATTTTTACATGCAGGTGTGTCGAATGATCCAGTCTTTCAGCAGAAAGCAAAGGGCACAGAGTTGCAGACAGAACAGCAGGCAGCTTCTGCTTGATTTATTTACTTCTGCCTCTGATCCCAGCATATAAACATCCACCTTCTCTGCTCTGGCCTTCACCTCTGTCTCTGTGTTTGTGTGCAGAGAAAATGACAGGCAGGAAGACAGAAACAATTTCAGTGCATGTGTGTGTGTGTGTGTGTGAGGGAGTCTGCCTTGTGCCATCCAGCTTGCACATCTTTTTTTAATGGACTCCTTGGAGCTTTTCTAAAATAGCCAGAGAGCAGTTTCACTAAATTATGTTATTTATTACCAATTTTTATACAAATCACTGAAAGCAATCCATACTTCTGGTAAATAATTGGATTTTATTTGCTTATTTATTTTAGCATGCCACAAATTTTACATGTAACTGCAAAGTGCCAAAAAAGTTGCTTGAAAGTTTGTATCATTTAACTTGAAAAAAGATTCAATCACATTTCAGATGTTTGGTCGTGACTTCAGAGACGGCTCGTGTTAGTTTGCTTGAAAACACCTAGAAAAGCTGCAAAAGGCAGAAATGCTCTGTGCACAGTGATTCTGAATGTTTTTTATGGCATCATAATCTATAGATGATTGAGCCGTTTATGTTCATACACCTGGAAATTATTCCACAATTTCTTGCAAGTTGCTGAACATCTGCACATCTCAAAGGCATCGTACACAGAAAAAAAATGTGCAGATGTTTCTTTGCATTTTGCATCTATCTTCTGATTGCAAACAATTTTTTTTTGTTTGTTTTAGTCAAACATGCATTTTAGGAACCACTCTCTATGGGGAAAGTTTTCACTGACTGACTGGAAAAGTGTTTATTTTCATGCTGCATTAATGACACAAAAATGCAATTATCTCCCACTTGTTTACAAGCTATAACTGACCTTAATGGGATTTTTTATTTACACATACATAAAAGTTAGCTTTTAGCTGTTGACTGCATTGAAAACTGAGACATTATGACCTATTTTGGAGTACAACGTTACATAGAACCTAAAGATTCACTATTTCAGACCAGACCTTGAGTTTGCTGACATTTTGAAACAAGTAAACTTTTATTCATCTCTCCAGTCCAGTCCACTTTAATTTACTGTATGGAAACACTTTAAACACGATGTCAACAGGTGTTGAGTATCCAGGACATCTTTGTTGCGTTTGACTGAACAGAAAACCTAACTAGTTGCAACAAGATCCTCCAGCTGTTTCTTATTCAGTATGACTGAATATTACTATTACTGTTATTATATTCCAGATGTTTTGCTTTCCCAGTCCAAAGCGTTTTGGGATTGAAACTGAAACAACTACAGAGATCTGTGTTTATTTGGAAATGTTAAAATCAGCACTGTCGTTTCATATTTTCTGGCTCCTGATTCAGTTCCAACCAAACTTTGTGTTGCATACTCTGTAGACAACAAGCTCATTTTAGCTTAAGTTAGAGTTTATATTTGTTTACCGACTGAAGCATCGATCAGAAAGTCTAACAAGAACAATTATTCCAACAGTGAAAAAACAAGCAATGTTTCCTGGAACTGTCTGTTCTCCTCCCTATGTAGGGCTGACTCAATCCATAAAAAGTCACATGGATCAGAAGTGCAAAAAAAATTTAGAATACTTCTGCACCACAACCCTTTGCTGTTGGTGCTACGGGAGGGGGGTATCATGAAGTGATCTTACATCACTTCATGAACGTCACTGTAACAATTAAAATCAGTACAGGCAGTGCAGGAAACGTGCTCATCTTTAGACTTAACCAAGTAGTTTTGTTGCCTTAATAAAACCAAACAAACTAAAAACTAAAGTAACAACAGCCAAAGAAACAGTGATTATAAGAACATTGTTTAACATACAATAATCAAAATTTGGTCTATTTCTTGACGGTCTTGAAGTTATGGAATTCCACCAAATTCAAAGTGGCCTTGAAGTACTTTGTGGACCTTTTGTTAACTTTATGCTACTTAATGTCAACAAACGAATCAAAGTGACTTTCCAGTGTATTTTCCAAAGAACTATTTAGGAATTTCTGGTAAATTCATGCAACTCTGTGAGCTAAAGTGGGAGCTGAATTCCAACATTGAGGGTTGTACATATACATACCATCAAAACATCCAGTTCCCTTTACTTTTTAACTTTTACACCTCTTTCAGCAGTTTTCCTAAACAATTCCTGTGCTGGTGTTGATGTGCGGCCATGTCTCCGTCAACACCGTCCCCAGAGAGCACTGCGAGTCTGACCTGATCGTATATGTCTCTGTTCTGAACTAACACCTCCAACTATGTGTGAATGCAGCAAACAGAAAGCTTGGAGGCATTTAAGGCATGTTGCTCACAAACAGAAGGACCTTCAGATTGAATTGCTTTTCTTGCTGCATGTACGAAGTTCAGCAGATGATTGACAGCTTTGGCTCAACCTTCAGTTTCCTGCAGCGTGTGTGCTCGGAGGGCCTCTCTTAAGGTCAAGATGAAGGTTTGTACTTCATTCCCGTGACCTCTCATTTCTCCAATCGGGTCTGTGGATGTGAACGAGCGGCCTTGTGATCAGGAGGTCATTCGCTTTAACCTTTGTGTGCAACTGGCAACCTTGCAGAACGCTTCGGATGACTTGATCGTGCAATCTCGTCCACAAGTGCTCTTCCCCCGTCAGACATCAGCTCAGACTGATGGCTGTGTGAGTATGAGAGCGTGAAGAAACATCCTTGCTACTTTCTCTAGAGGTCACTGGGAACACTTCATTGGCTGCTTTTGTAGATTAATTCAATTCCCATATGAGGACTTGTGGGCACGTTTCTCTGTGCTAAAATAAACATGCAAAAAACCAAGCGATGCTTTGTGTTTGTGGCTCATGGAGGTCGTGTATGATATGAGATTAGTCTCTGAGGATAACCAGCTTAGCTGACTGTGCTAATGGTCTGCTGTGTTTGTGGATAATTAGCTTGGACTCTTCTGGCAGGTTTCAAAGGGATCGGGATACATTAGTTATCATTTTACAAATAATTGGGGCATTTCCCAGTAACTGGGTCAAATGTAGTGAACATCAGTAGCTTCCTGAACTGTAAATCAGTGAGAACACCCCAAGGCTACAATTCTATAAAACCATCATATGTAATGTGATTAAATTCCGTTTTTCTCTCTCTCTCTCTGCCACAACGACAGAAGTAATTCCATAAGTTTTCATACTGGTGTGTTAGTTTGAATAAAGTCAGACATTAAAAAACACAAACATGTTAGTTCAACTAATATAATGAAAGATAATGAATCCATTCAGTAGAGTCAAATAATTAATGGGGTTTAACTTTAAATTACCCCTGAAATAATATATTCATTTAAGATGACACTTGTTCAGGCATTTTACATTTGCTTATGGCCCACATCCAAGACTTTTATCAAGTAACATTAGAAGCAAGTACACACACTGCAAAAACTCAGCCTTAAAAAAAAAAAATATATATATACATATATATATATATATATATATATATATATATATATATATATATATATAAATTTGGTAAATGTTGCTTAAAATAAGATAAATTATCTAACAACAGAATAAGAAACGTTGGCTTGTCAAGACTTCCAAAAACAAGTAAAAATACTCTTAAAACAAGAGGAATTCCCTGGCATAAAAACTAAGAATTATCTTACCTTAAAAAGAATAAGCATATGTGTGCTCAATTTAAGATTTTTAATCTTACTTAGATTTCAGTTTTTGCAGTGGGGAACAACCGGAAACTCAATCAATCGATCAATCAATCAGGAATACTTTATTCATCCCAGAGGGGAAATTCGAAGTTCCAGAACAACCGTCCAAGGTTTTTTCCAGACAGACACAGAACATTGAAACACAGGTCACAGAACAGGTCATGACTGAGGTCCCGCAGCCAGCTTTATCCGGCGCCGCCTTTAACAGATGAGAACACAGGTACATTAGGATTCAGAGTTGAGAGCGAAAACCAGGTACCAGACTGGGCCTCGTGGGGGCACAGTCTGCAGATACAAAAAAACACTTTATATGCACATAAGCACGAATACAGATGATAGACAACACAGAGTCCAGCAAGGCGGTGAGTCAAGGACCACAACCAGGTGCCTCACAGTCCATGTGGATACGGAGGAGGGCTTGAGGGACGGAGCTTTTGTGGACATCCCATTCCTTTTTCAGGGAGTTGCGCCGGCCCGAAGGCCTTCGGGGGAGCCAAATCCAGATAAGATTGATTGTTTGGCAACAATGTAAAACCACAGGGGAAGGAGCGAGTTGGAAAGCTTTCCAGATGGTCACTTGACGATGTATTGGTTTGCAGCCACATCAAGACTCTTTGTCAGTTTTTGTTTCATGATGTGTTATTTTCCTTTTAATTTATTTTAAATTGATCATTTTTTATGCGTACTTCCCTCCCACTGTAAAGCACTTTGGCTGGCCGCTGGTTTGTAAAAGTGCTGTATAAATAAACTTGACATTTAATAGGTCAACAAGAAAAAGCACAGCGCTAACAAGGTGAGAGGGACATGTCTCCATCTGTCATAGTGGATTCAGTGTGGCTGAATCCACTATGAATCTATTCCCCTTCCATACAGAGTCAAGGTCTGTGGAGGTGTGGGGATGTAAATGCAGGAACAAGGTTTTATTTCTTAAACAGAAAACAGGAAGGAGACAAAATGGGCATCTACAGATAAACTAACACAACACAACAAACCAGCAAGTGGGAACAGAAGCCAAGGGGTATAAATACAGGGAAACAGAACAAGAGACAGGTGTGTGGAATAAACTGAGTCCAGGTGAACTTAATGAACAGGAAGGCAACACATGAAACAAGACAAGGAAAACTACTAAATAAAATAGGAAACCAGAACTAAAAAGACAAAACAAACTCCACATCATGAGACAGGCTGACTGGGACGAGGAGGACAGCTCTGGGTGCAGCAGGGCTGACCCACTGGCTTTGGACCTCAGGCACACACTTCAGGACGAAAAAGTTCTGAAACCAATTCTCCTTTCTGCTGTTTTGATGGTAAAAACAAAAACCAAAAATTACAGAAAGAAACTTAAACCTAGACTTTTCTACAAAACAAAGAGAAAGTTGCTCCTAAGTGGTTTCTGATCTTTGCTGTTGTTTTGTAGTCTCAGTCAGAATTTAGCAACCTGTGTCTCACCAGTCGGTGGTCAAGATATTTTCAGTTTTACTGCAGCTCAGAACTTAAACACGTAAAAGTAAAATACCACAAAACAAAGATAACTGAAAGTTAAATAAGAATAGAAAAATGAATACAACTCTGAAGGTTTATATTTCACTAATTAATTCTTTCATTTGGGGGTCAAATTACTCCAAGCCTCAACTAGACGTTGGCCTATTTAAGTCTGGCCTGCACACTGCATACCCGCAGTGTGTATGTCACATCTTTTTGTGACATCAGAAAATTGTTTACAGTCAGATTTCCAATAAAGCTGCTCTTATTCAGATGTTTTCTTGTTTCTTTCATTAGATGGCTAAATGTGTTAGAAACTGTGAATGAAAAGAAGTAAAGACAAGTTTTTGCAAACTGTCGTTTAGCTGTCATAACATATTGATTTTATAACTGTGGCATCATCTGAAACGCCTGCATTAAAGACAAAGTGTGCAGAGAATTTGTCTGAATCCGTACAGTGGCAGAATCTCTGACACAGACCAGATCAGACAGACACATGATGTCTTGATCTGAGTTGGAGATGATCATTCATGCCTTTATATTATCTCGACTGGACTATTATAATTCTATGTTCACATATTCAGGCAAAATATTACTGGAACGTCAAGGCTAACAACAAAATCTTTCACACCTCCTCCTGCCACTCCTAAACTACAGTTCAGAACATCTGCTCTTTAAAAAGCAGATAAAAATATATATTTTAAATCTCTTTAAATCTCTTTTGTTGTTGTTTTTTATTGCGAAACAGTTTGTGAGTTTTATTTTGAAAGGTGCAAAAGAAATAAACATTTACCTACCTATAAACTTCTATCATTTCCCTTTCCACACACATGTTCTGGAACAAGAACGGTAGTCCGGTCCTATTGTGAGGTTGCGCTCTAACCCACCTTTGCATGCAGTTCTCCTCTATTGGACAAATACCTGTAACTTATGAGCATGTACTCATACGCAGCAGCAAATCTGAACTGGATCCTTCATTGCAGCTGCTACTTTCTGTTAAGTCAGGTAGAACACACACCACCAGCTAAATAATACAACTCACACAAAAAGGAGGTTAAATGGTTAATTTTTTAATATTTAAATATCAAAGAAATATGCTACAATCTGTGCATGGTTTGTCGTTTTATATTTAAAAAATGACAAATTTGATAATATTTCTATTGGATACGTTAATTTATCTCCTGTAAATCCGAATCATTTGATGGTTTGTGTGAAATAACAGACAGATAATGGAGTTAAAATCCCCAAAATTCACATGAGTCCCCAACAATGCAACAGAGAACGTTGCAGTCATTTTTGCCACCACATCCTCCAAAGGTCCACAACTCCCTTTGGACATAATCTTGGAGGAAACAGGAGCACATTTCTATTTCCTGTCAAAAATAATGGATAGTGCTCTGCTTTTGCAAAGGTCTTGTTTGGCTATTCCAAATATATCATTTTTCTTCCACATAATTGGATAAAAATGAATTTGAAGATCTTTTCAGAGAAGTGACAAACACAGCCCATTTATTACACACACACTCTCAAAAATAGAGGTACAAGATAAGGACATTTCTGTACCTATAGGTACATTTTAAAGAAATGTTCTCTCAAAAGTACAATACTGGTCTTTAAGAGACCAGAAGCACACCTTCAGGGTACGAAAAAGGGTTCAAAGTGACATAAAGTACAAATTTGTACCATTTCGACCATAAGGGTACCTGCAACATTGAAAAATGTAATGTTAATGGCTGTAATGTTACAAACTAGAGCAGAGTTGAGTGATGACAGTAGTACTACTTAACAGTCATTTACTACACCAGACAATGAAGGTCAGATGCTGCAAACTAAGTGTATGGCTGGTCAGTATTTTGAGTTTTTGAAGATTATTTCTCGGTTAAAGATAAGATAATATTGCTAAGTTGCATGGACCAGGCCTAATGCTGTGGAAAACATAAAAAAACACAATTTGATAAGGTGAGGTTGAACTTGATAAGGTACAAAAATAGACCAGAACTGAAGGGTACAGAAATGTCTCTCAAAAGAGTACACCCCCAGCGACAAGCATTTGTACCTTTTTAGGTACAAGCTGGTACCTCTATTTTTGAGTGTGCATAGATACTTTTATGAGCATTAGTAGATGTTCAGGATATCATACATCAAATGAGAAAACAGTTGCCTTTATTAAAAAAAAAAAAAAAAAAAAAAAAAAACCACATATAAAAGAGAGATGTTATGTTGTTGAGTCTTTAAAAGTCCAGTGTGTGGGTCACAAAAGAACATCTGGATTTAAGTCTTCTTCACATTGTGAACATGGTGACCTCTGTTTCCGCCTCCTCCACGTGGGATCATTTGGAATGATTTACAAAATGCCACGTTCACAACTAAAAATAATGCCAAAACTAATTGTTTTCTCATATGCTTTCAATATCCACCACCCCCTCATCTTTCTCGTTGCTCTCTATTTTTGCCCCCCTCTTCCATTTCCTCTCATTCCTTCTTCATGTGTAAAGGTTGGTTTGAACTTGAGAGGTCACACATGAGCCTACATGTTCTCCTCCATCATCTTACGACCTGCTGAGCTGAGCACTAAATCTGCTCTGTACCAGCCAGCACGGGCCAAGGTTGCAGAACTTTGGCTTTGTTTTTACACTTATGTTGAAGAGCAGAAAATGCAGCTTGGAAATCAATGTGGTTTTCCTTTCTTTTTTTTTTCTTGTAGTCTCAGCAAAAGTGCATCGTGATCTTTGCCTTGGTGTGCTGCTTTGCTGTGCTGGTGGCGCTGATTTTCTCCGCCGTGGACATTTGGGGTGAAGATGAGGATGGGATCACAGAAGAGAACTGTAGCAGCAAATGCAGGTGAGACACAAAGAAGCACAAACGCATTTGTTGTCACTGGTTTCCAAACTTTTCCTTCGCTTTATCACAAATAACAAACGTGCTGTGCATGTGCAACGCCAAGTATGTAATGAAGCCAAACTAAAAACCTGAACAAGATAAATATCATTTAATTGATCATAGTCACAATTCTGCATTTTTCTGCCCTTTGAATGGTCTAAAGTTATGACCCTCTGGAAGTGTTTTCCTAAATCTTCTTGACTTTTGTGGCACTGAATAGTTTCATGATTCACTGATTCGCTTATTGTATGACTTAATAAAATCTAAACCTCCTAATCTATCTATCTATCTATCTATCTATCTATCTATCTATCTATCTATCTATCTATCTATCTATCTATCTATCTATCTATCTATCTATCTATCTATCTATCTATCTATGCCAGGGATGTTTGGGTTCATCATACTTTTACTGACATTTTATGAGAAGTTCCCAAAGAAATCTTATCATGTTGTGCCCACTCCTGCTCATGTGGATATCTTCTTAACTGTGTTAAGAAACAATGCATGTATGCAGGCTGATACGCAGGTTAATAAATACATTTATCTTTAAGTTAACACAGCTAATGGCTAACTGCACCAGTGTAGCAAAGGTAACCTTAGCTGAGCTGCTAGGCAGCATAGGTACATGTCTAGGGATGTTTGTAATTGTAAAAGCATCATCACAGTGGGGTTAGAAGTGGGTACTCAATGCTAACTGAAAAAGAAGTGGGTATATACCGTATATCAGCATATACCCTGGACTAAACCACTGCTCAGAGGCCTCATCTGACAGCTGATAAACAGCGCGCCACAGCTGTCAGATGACGCCATGAGGAAGACTTCTTTTGCTAGCCGAGACATATTCTACCTTAACCTTTGTCTAATAGGAGAAACTTAATAAATAAGGAGCCTGCTGTTTTCTGGAAAACACTTATAAATGGCTTTTCTGTGTTGCTTAACCCAATCCCATTGTCTCGTCCACTGGCTGAAATTGATTACTTTGCTGTTCTGAAGTAACTTTAGTCCACACTTTGGCTACATTTTACACTCCATGCAAATCTTAAAGATGTGTATCCCAAAACGACAAGCCTAACAGCCTCCGCAATCTGTCTTGGTGGTCCAGAGAGAAAGTAGCTGATCAGAAGGTGCTGAGCTGATACAGCAGAAATCTTTTCCGTCTCTACACGTCCCACTGGTTCCCCATTAGACTCTTATTATTCAATTTAACATTCAGCCTTGGATTATTTCCGCTCTCTCTCTCCTTCTTTCTGTGTGTCTGTGTCCATGTTCTCCCTCCATTTTCTTCCCTAAATCACCCCTTCAGAAAACCTCTTAAAGCTGAAAGAGTAATCCTGACTTGGAAAGCCCAATGGGACTTTTCTTCCCATCTAAAGGACCCCTAAAGCTTGGGGGTACAATAGGTGATAAATTTGAGGCTGGAGGATGGAGAGCCAGATGGTGGAAGAGGAAGATGATGAATAGATTCATCTGCTGTTATTGGCTTGCTGTCTGGGATTTGGGGGTCTTTGCAGATCAAGAATTAACTCCAAAGTGTCAGATTTCCATGTGCAAAAATATCCATGATGAGGCCACTGCTGCAGCATGCGTAATATGAAACAAGTATTCCGTGTCCACATGATCATTAAACATTTTTCCTCAATGTTTGCTGCAAAAAAGGAAAGATATGAGCTCAACACATTCATAAAGGAGGTGCAGTGTGGCTTGATCATGCTGTAAATTTTCATTAAAGCAAACTCACTTAAAAAAAAAAATTGTGACATTTTTTATGTATACACATTGAATAATTAACTTATTTCATTTCTACTTAAATAATTAACATACAGCCAACCATTTTCTCTTGCTTGTTTAGTCTCTGTTGCATGTTTACAATTACATAAAACTTTTAGACAAACCACGATTCAGGTGCTTTTCTGTTATTGTAACTATAATTATGTATGCTGGTTGTTTTATCACGCTAAATTTCTTCAAACTGGAATCAGAGACCTGATCTGTAATGCTGAATCCAAAAACAAAGATTTCTCGTGCTCATATAATTCAATCATTACACACCTCCTCTCTGATGAACAATTTAATTTACGTCTGTGGTAATACACACACCCTATTAGGCTTACATCAGTATGTGTTTCCTGGTTGTTGGAGCAAATTAGAAGCTGTTTATTCCATCTTATCTGATCAAATGTAAGTACCAGTCTGATGCATTCCTTGTGTGTGTGTGTGTGTGTGTGTGTGTGTGTGTGTGTGTGTGTGTGTGTGTGTGTGTGTGTGTGTGTGTGTGTGTGTGTGTGTGTGTGTGTGTGTGTGTGTAATCGCTTTGGTGTCAGGTGACTCATAAGAGAATTATTATTGATCTACAGCCACTTTGTGACTAAGATGCTAAGAGACCCAGACTTGACTCATCCCTGATCTGTGAGCAGTCAGCTGACTCTAAGCTCTAAATGTTGTCCAGTGTGATGTGTTTTCTTTCCATGAGTTTCAGACAGAATATTTCTGAGCACATTAACATGCAGACGTATCTGCAGGATTTAGCCTGTAGCGCGCAAGTAAAACGGTCTAATGGTCAAACCAAAAAATATGCCCATACTCCACCAGCAAATTGCATCGCAACAACCTCTAAATAATATATATCTGACATGTATTTCCAACTATCAAGGAAATCTAATGAAATCTTTGATATTTTATATTTACTTGACACATTTTAACAAATTAGTCATTGAAATAGTTCTTTATTTATTAGAGCAAGGGCATTTAATGCATTTTTTTACTGCATTTAATGCATTTTTTTCTGAAATCAACATCTTTATTATCAATAGAAGAATTGTTTTATCTCTCAAGTAATTTATATTTATCTGTCATTCTCTCTTTGATTAATAAAATATGCAATGGAGTTGATGAAAGGATGCTGAAATGACAAGTGGTAGTTTAAAAAATGGTATAAATGAAATTATATCCACAAATATGGTGAAGTGAAGTAAACAAGAGACTCGAGTTTCATGGTTGCATTTTAATCAGCAGCATCAGATGTTGTCAGTGGTTTGTAAGCTTTCTTTCCTGAGTTGCAGGTAATGTGGAAATGCATGAGCTACTGGTCAAAGGACTCAGGCACCATTGCAAGCTTCAGAAACTTCAAACAGATCTTTGCAAAGCATTAAACAAACTAAGCAACTGCCATAATGTGGAGAAGAAATCAACTCAAAAAGCCAATGAAATGATGCTGAACAGAATCATTCATTTTCAGGATCTGCAGCTTTAAACCAGAAGTTTTACTGCCCTGGTTTCAGGGAGCTTCGCATGCCAGACAATATAAATAAAAGTTTAAATTAATTTACTTTCAAAACAGAGACACAGAGATGATCTTAAAAGGAAATATAGAATAAATGATAGGTGGACATGTGCTTGTTCAGTCAAGAACAAGCACATAAACCCTGATTAAACTGAAGTGAGAGCACACGGGGGGCAGAGTGGCAGCAGCTCCTGTGATACCTGTATTAATGTCCTCGCTGCTGCACAGCCAGAGCTCAGGGCAGCTCACGAGAGGGAGGAAAATTAATATCAGATGTCAGGAGCTGACTAAGGCAAACTGTGAGTTTTAATGGGAATCCATGTTGCTACTCTAAGAGTAACAAGCACGTGGCTTTATAGAAGCACGATCATATACATTATGACACGATGCAGTGTTTTTATATCATCTAGTTTCGGTTAAACATTCAAACACGTGAATATTGACGGTTCTGTAATGTGAGGAAATGTTTTCTCGACATTGTTTTAAGACAATAGGTCGAAGTGATCCAACCGTGCGCTCATACCAGAAGCTGAAAATCCATTATCATTCGGAGTGTGAGTGAAAGGGAGAGCTGCACTTTCTGGCTTTTCGTTTGACTGTCTCATGCACGCACATACACACACACACACACACACACACACACACACACACACACGCACACACTATGAAGTTTACACAACTGTTTTATTGGCTGCTGGGTCTGAATTGTACCCATGACTGTGCAGATGGGTTACAAAGGATGAAACCAGCCATGCAAAAACCAGACTGCATAAATCAATGAATCCTCTGCAGGAATAAACATCCGCCACCTCTTTGCTTACTCCAATTTTAATACCAAGGCCTGTCTGGCTGTCTGAGCCAGTCACAATCGCTATTTATCATATCTCTCGGCCATTAGAGGAGACTGAATGGTTTCCTCTCACAATAAGATTACCCCCCTCCTCTTCTCCAGTCTGTTTACAATCTATCCTTGTTTTCCCTGCTGTGAGATGTTTGCTGCATTTGTCCCAGTTTTCATGTCCATTTATTACAAGGAATACTCCACGATGTGTGTTGCGACTGCTCTGTGAGTTTTATCACAGGTCAGTATTTGGGTCAGTCATTTGACAGATGAAAAAAAGAAAACCTGAAACAACATCCTCTGCAACACATCAGCCAGCCTGTTTCTTCTTAAATTTGCTTCACTACATATACTGCTATTACCACAAGATAACATACGCTTGCTGTGATTACAAAGGTAACTGGTTTCTCAGTGTGATACCCCCACATTATCACCTGCAGCACACACCCTGCCAGTGTGCCCTTGAGTCAAACACTGGTTAGACCCTGAGGAGTCATTGTTTGGCTAACTCAGTGGTTTGGTTGTTCCAAGTGCACAAAAAAAAAAAATCTGCATAAAAGTCTTCACTTGGGTTTTGGTTCAAATGGGGCAGATGGACGTCTGTGGAAATAAAAGTTGATTATCGCTGGGATGAAATCAATTTTCAGGCCTTACAAACATTTTATCAAACCTAAGATATACAGAGGTGGCAATTCCTGGTCCAGAAAGTAAAAGTCCGGTCCGACAGCTGTTCTGACCAGTCACCAAACGAGCTGAATTTAATGACCAGAGTTTATTTGCCAGGTAAACAAGCCTGTTAGTGAAAACACCTCCTCTAAATGTACAAGTAGATCCAAAAACATGGCAGGACTTTTACTTTTTGGACCATGAATTGCCACCTCTGGAAATAAACAATGCAAATAAATTAACAAGGCATTGGTAAAATGGCCAAGTAACACAATATACAGAGCATGTAAACAGAGCAAATGTGTAAATATATTTAGAGAGAATATGCAAAGCAGATCAACTTTCAACTAAAAAAGGTATATGTGAAAAGACATGAAAGGCGTACGGACAGATAACAGAACCAGCTGAGAAGGTTGTTCAACACAACTGCATTACAATCCAGTCACATAACGTCCAATTCAGTGCAGTTAATCCAAGTTCATTTTAATCCTAAAATACATTACTCACTGTAATTTATTGATTAAATTGTTCTTAAAAGAAAGTGCAGCTAAGGATAGCAAAGGGATCTTCTACCTCAGCATGCACAGGACGACTGTGGGGAGGAAACATTTGTTGAAAAGGAAGAAACTTCCTGTCCAGCATTTTCCACACTTAGTTTTATCCACTCTTCTATATGTCAGATTGAGTTGGAAAGATTTGTCCAGCTCCCTGCGACAGTTCAGCACTGAATTACCTACCCGAGATGATATTCTGGGATAAATTGTTTCCCTTATTTTAACAAAGGGACTGTTGAAGGGAAGGAAGGAAACATAAAACAAAAATAAAAATGAAAAAATGTTGCACTGCCTCCTGCACTACATGGCACTATATTTTAATAAGGATAAGACACTGGCATATTAAGGAAATGCTTTATATTAAATACATAGCTACTTTAGTAACAACAAAACAAAAAAACCTAGAATAAATCTTCATTAATAGTTACTCAAAGCGCTTTTACATCCATGTTCACCCAAATGAACTTCTTGTCATGATTTGGGTTTTTCGGTGCTTTGTTTTTGGGCTTCCTGTTTTATTTTGTAGTTTTTCCTGTTTAGTTCCTCGGTTCTTGTTTAGCTTCATTGATTTCCCGTTATTGAGTTCACCTGGGTTCATTTAGTTAACTTGTTTCACCTGTGTCTCGTTTTGTTCTGTGTATTTATACTCCTCAGTTTTCATTCCTTGTTTGCTGGATCATTTGGTTGTAGTTAGTCCCTTGAGTGTCCTTTGTTGCGTGCCTTTGTTAAAATAAATCCACTAGCATCTACATCCCTGTTCCCCTCATCTCTGCGTTTGGGTCCACATCTCCGCTGCCACCATAACACTTCTTTGAGTGTGTCTTGTTTGCATAAATAAAAATGAAAAGAAAATCAGTAGCAGAGAATTAAATATGTTTCTATTTAAACTGGTAAATACGTCATCAGGTGGTCTTTCCAGTGTTAGTACATGATAAACCACCAAGTTCTCCATTATAACTGACTACTTGTGACTACTTATGTGCTAAAGTAAGCTTTGTTTAGGGATGATAGGATACGTTTGATTCGTCATTGATTAGCTACAAATTAAATGGTACCTTATACATTTGCACTGATAACCTTGATTTACCTAAATTGCTGAACCTGAACTGATTTATTAACATGACATTTAGATACCGCCATGCCTAATACAATGCTGTAGGACAGTGTGAGAATATCTGTTCTATCTTTGTCCATTTTCTTCACAGATAAGTGAAACAATTTGTTCTACTGCTATTTTCTTCTGTTTTACACTTGTTTGCTCAACCACAGAGGGGCAGCAGGAGCTTTTCCCTCTATGTGAAGCACTGCACACCCCGCTTTCTTATTCCTCTCTTAAAATCCAGTTGCCAGAAATCAATGTTTAAGCCGGATGTGGAGAGGATCTGCTGTCCATTGGAGCTTGATAATAGCCTGGTTCTGAGTGGCTGCAGATGTAGGTCTTACCCTGTTAATCCAGTCCTTTGACTTCACTGCTCAAGCGCATGTCGATTGCAGGGATCCTGTTAAATCATGAAATGGGTTGGCAGAAGTTCACAATGATTTATGCAAAACATGAAATAGTAAAATAACAGTCAGAGAGAACATCTTCCCCATCATTTAACTTACAGAATAGTGGTACAGTTTATCATAAAACCAATACCTAAATGTCCTAAATCAACATTAAAACGTTTCAAGAATGGGGCCACAATGAACATTATGCAACCCAATGAGCTAGGCATATAGAAGATGTAAAGCATTTTTATTGCTCCTATATGATTTCATAATGTGCTCCTGGCTGAAGTTACAGTATATCACCCAAGGAGTGCTGATGGTTACATTAAAAGCACGGAGCATGTGACAGCGTAGGGAGTAGTGTGCATGAAACAAGCAGAAATGTGTCACTTTTCCCTGACTGGCTGTAATTTAATCTGCACTGCTCAGGCTCTGCACATCCGACTCTTATTATTCCCAGCTTGTGCCAGAGGCAACCTGTACAAAGATCTAATGATGCTTGATGGAAACTAAGGACGCACGTGGATTTTTATTTCTTTCATTAGTTTAATGATCTACAAAAGAAAGAAGAGAACCGTCAGCTGATTAGTCATAGCGTTGTAATAAAGCAATGAGTATAGTTTTTTTTCACCAGCAATGAATCTTAGAATAATTAGAACACTAATGCAAACAGGTAATTACTTTGTGAAAGACCATAAACCCCAAAATGATTTCATCTGGCAGAGTTTTGTGATACTTATGGCTTTTTGCATCTTTTTAAAGGCTTTACTCTTATTATTTTTCACAGTGTAGTGCTTGTGGAGAACATCCCAGAGGACATCTCCTTCCTAGAGAATGGCACAACACATCTCCCTCTCTCTGTGGGGCTGTTCAACTTATTGGACCGAGCGATGCGGGTCGTAGAGATAGTTTCCCCGCTGTGGCTCCTCAACTCCTCTGACTATGAATCCAGCTTCCAGCCTGCTGCCAGACAGGTACAACCAGAGCGCCCAGACACTGTGCATTTAACACAACTTCACAACTTTTTGTACTTAATAAGAAGAAGCAGCAGAACTACGAAGATCTTTTACTTTCACTTCAATGCAGAAGCGCTCTAAGGGCCTTGAATTTAACAGCTTGCAGACACTAGTATGGAAATCAAAATACATCTAAAGCAGAAAGTGTAGCATGTAACCTTCAACCCACGAGTCTCAGAATAATCCTGTTATGATAATTAGGATCATGACACGCACTGAAACGAACACCATGCATGTTTCCAAACTTAAAACTCAGTGAATTGACCATACACTGGCTTTTATTGTGTACATTCATGGAGCTGTAATTGCCCTGCAGCATCCCAAAGCTGACAAACTGCTCTTCACAATTTTGTGTTCTCGCCCAGATCATCTGCTGTGTTTTGCTTTATGGACTTTTCATCAACAAACTGGCCAGTGTGAATGTACGCCACGGTTGATTTAGCCAAGGAACCCGAGAGGACAGAGAAGGCAAAGGAAATACAGAGAGATCAAGCAAAACAAGACCAGAGTCAACATTATACTGAATTTCAGAGCTCAGGGTAGAGATAAGATCCAAGATGGAGGATAAATTAGCTTTTAATTAGGAGCTGCAAGGTGTGAAAGTTGGTCAAAGTTTATTAGCACTGCTTTAAGAATAGTTGTGAGGATTGTTATCGTCGCTTTAAATCAGTGTCGTCAATACACATCCATAACATGATGGAAGTGAAAGGCTGAAAAAGATCAGTACTGTAGAGAAGCAACGCCTGCTCTTCCAGACTATTAACTGCATTTTCAAACTGCTTGCATTAGGCATGATTTTGGGAATGAACTGGATGTGTTTTATTGACTGTTGTCTGAAGGCTTTTTGTCAGGCTGAGTACATTTACACACTTTGTACACACTTTCAGTTATAAAATATAGAAAATGTCAGACTGAATGAAAGCCTGACAGAAAAGCTTCAGATAAGAGAGGAGCAAATGACCTCTCAGCCTGAAGCCCTCCTGAAGCAAATTTATAGTATATTATATCTAAAATAAAATCCTGAATTTAATATCAGACAAAAGCAAAGCTACGAGCAGAGGAGATGGAAGTGCTCTTGCCGCAGTGCATACTGGTATGGATCTTACATCATACTTTAAAAATCAGCTAAAACAAGACACTGCGCTGAAGTGTTTCACTGAACTGGAAAAGGTTGCGACTGCATTATTTCTGCAGGAATTTATGAGATTTCTGTGAAAAAAAGTCTCCTTGACCAGAAAATACTGAACAAGGGGTGCTTTGCTCACAGCTCGTCTTTGAAGATGTCACTAGATGTTTCTTTTGGAGTATTCACAAACTTAAGAATTCAAAGTTGTGATAAATATCTTTTCACTTTAAAAGTTGCTTCAGCAATTTAGTGGTCTGCAGTCATAATACTGCAGAAGGTTTTCTAATATTTAAAGACTTTTACCTGCATTGCCTGAGATTTTTTTTATATTTAGAACTCAAATGCTGGAAACCACACATACCGCTGCTACTTAAACCCATATTCTGTCACACATTTACACATCTTGGCATGTCATTCAGTCCACATTTATAAACAATATGGCTATGACGAAATGCTTTCATCCTGATTTGATTCCAACTTTTTTGGGTGCCGATTCTATTTTAATTGTGATTCTCACTTTTCTTTGATATTGCTGATTTTTCTCGTCTAAAAACAAACCAAAAAAATGGACAAAACTTTTTTTGCTCGTCATTTTTCTTCATTTTAATTAGGAAAAATCAACACAGCAACCACACCATCCTTCTGCTGCTATAATGCCCAAGAAGATAAGTAAAAAGATCAATTATAGCAATAAAAATGACAAAACTTTTGTAATTGATTATTTCTATTTCTTAAAAAAAAAAAAAAAAAAAACCTAACCCCTTTAACAAAAAACTCCCAAATCCAAAAAAATCCCAATATTCGATTTTTCTGTTCAACTTCTCATCCCTTGTCATGCTGACAAAAAAATCAAGTTCAATCTTTTAGATTTTTTTTAAAGTTATTTTAGAATCACAAAATACCCATGAAAAGTAGTTATTTGAGTTTGTTAATTATTTCCTTTCTTTACAACTTGGTGTTAAATGTTGTTCGAAAGTTGGAAAGATGGTTTGGTTACCTTTACGGTGAGATATTACTTGAAAGGATTGTGCTTTCATGGAATGAGCAACATAACTAAACGTGTTGATAGTGCACATAAACTGTATATAATGCCTCCCAAAAAATGAGCCTAGATCCTTCACAATGTTCCCCTGGTGCATTCACTCTTGTTGTGATTTGCTAAGTGGATTGCATGATTACACTCTGCAACAGTAAAAAGAAAAATACAACATATAATGGCCATTTTTACATTTTATTAATTTTTTATTGTCAATGTGTGGAAGATCAATACACTCCAACAGCAGCCTGGCACTTCATCCGCATGCTGTGGGATGACATCCTATTCCTAAACCAGGAATCACTGATGATCAGTCGTGGTGTTTACTCACTCGTGCACATTTAGCCCATTCAAGCTGATCCCACAGGGGTTCAGTAGTGTTGAGGTCTGGATTCATGGCAGGTTATTCTGTCTTTCTGTATTTACTCCCAAATTCTGGAGATACTCTGTGATGACCCTGATGGAAATATGGGATCACAACTGGTTTTAGAATCTCATTCAGACTAGAAATGTCCAATATTATAGGCATACTAATATCATTGGTCAATATCGGCATTAAAATGCAATATCAGAAATTATTGGTATCGTTATTTTTTACTTTTTAATGACACACTTTTACACAACATGCATTTATTATGTGTCAAACTCTTCAGCTACGTCTCCTTTAACTCAAAGTGACTAAATATAAGACGTCATCTATAGATTTTCAGATATGTCTTTTTGTTTGACACATAAAATATTGATATCAGCTGATATCGGTATTTGACAAAACTGATATATCGGTTTAAAAAAAAAAAAAAAGCCAATATCAAACATCTCCAAATGTGATCCATGAGGACATAAGGAAATTTGTTGTTGGCATTCAGCAATAAAAACAGTCATTTTCATGTTAAACAATACTATCTCTACATACCAATCAGGTTACACACCTGTAACTGACATAAATCTGGCAGCACTTAAATCTCAAGATTGAACACCAATAGGAAACTATTGCATTGAAATATAATAAGTACATTTTTGGGGGGGCACTACCTGTGTAGCTCATTTACGGACGTATAGTCCTTACTACAAACTAGTACTAGTACTAACTAACTGTAAAGGCAACTAATTAGGTGTTCCAGTGATGTATAATACGACACCGCTTGGTATTAATAAAAGGAAAACATGATGGACTGAACACAAATTTGCTTACTTTATGTGCTAAGTTTATTTTCACAAGGTGAAAATGTTTGATGAACAAACCGAACTTACTGTATAAAATCAAGATTATTGTTTAAAGGAGCAACAAAAGTTGTTCTGTAACATTTCAGCCTTTTATTAGATAAGCTGTCATCCTAAAAACAGACATGTTTTTAACTGGGTTGTTAGAAGTTTTCCTGTCTGTCACCATGACTGGAAAAGCAAAGAAAAGTTAATACGAGGAGTCATCTGAGACGATGACATCTTGATCAAACAAAACTCCTCACACAACTCCTGTGACAAGATCTGTAAATATCATAAATACACCCGAACAAACAGCTCAAAAATAGTACATGGATGATATAAATAGTAACTCACTATTACCAGAATCACACAGACAGCGTCTGAACTGGGTCATGGCTGAATACCTGCATGTCAAGCTGCCTCCGTGGTTTATTGATGTGTTTCCCTCAGGGCAGGGCTCTGCTGTCCGCCCTACAGGGGCTGAAGAAGAAGGGAATCCAGCTGAAGATCTCCAGTGGGATGATCAACTCAACTGAACTGGAGACTCTTGACAAACACGGTCAGCTCCGTCCTTTCTCCTCGTCCGTCTCCTTGTCTCACAAATCACCTCTTTTTCTTTTCATCTTGCTGTCTTGTTTTTGTTTTTTTCACTTAATCTCTTCTCTTGTTTTCTTTCTCATTCCCTGTATGAAGGTGCCGAGGTCCACTATGTGAACATGGCAGCACTGACTAAAGGCAACCTGCACGCCTCCTTCTGGGTGGTCGATCGGACTCATTTCTACATCGGCAGCGGCAGCATGGACTGGAGATCTCTGGCCACAGTTCTGTAGAACCCACTGAACATTACAAAACACACAGAAACACGATTTAAACTCAGTTTAGATTAAAAAAAAAAAACCAACCCAAATGTTGAAAGTTTTTCAAGCAGATCGAACTGTTGCAGGTTTCTGCTACAGCGGTCTGTTGTTGTCTGTAGTTGTTTATTTAAGATTATGGATGTACAGTAGGTTTAGCCTGGTAGTCACCATGCAGAATAAGTTTCCGAGCAGGTTACTTTCCTCGTTTATCGTGCCATATTAGACACGCAACAACTGCTCAAAATGATATAATGAAGTAATTACTGAGATCAGGAGGTGGCCTCCAAAGGCTGAAAATTAAAAATAAAAAAAAATCCCTCATCCCTTTACTCAAAATAGATTTTTTTTTTTTTTTTTTTGTCTTATTGTTGATCTACTGTCAGACATCTACAAATTTAAGTCACCTAGATTTTAGAAGATGAATTAAAAGGAGCTCAAGTTGACCATTAAAATATAATTCATGCTAAACTCAGTTTCTGTATTTTGTCACTTCCTACCTTTTATACTATTTTCCCTTCATTTCACAGCGTTTGCAGCTCTCAAAGAGCAGACATATTGAAGTGTTATAATTTTCATTTTTGGTATTCTGATCCGTCCGACTGTCTAAGAACTGTACCAACAAGTTAAGCTACTGACAGGAATTGTAGTTCACAGCAAGGCACGTTTCAGTGTTTCTCATGAGGAGACGGAATCAGTCGTGCCAAATCAGAGTTTTCGTCAGACTTCTGCTTTGTTAGAAATACTCTCCTTGTGTCAACACTGCAGGAGCAGAACAAATGGGAACAGGGAAAAACTGAAAAGGCACTTTAGAAGGAGCAAGCCTTCACCACTGAAATGAAGAAGAATCTCTTTTAAATTGAAATACTGCAGAGAGCAAAGCAAAATAAATGGGAACCGAAATAAGAATCGCTGAAGTGTCCTTTCATTCCTCGCTGTTGCTGTGACGATGGGCAAGGGCTTGTAAATTGGATGAGACTCTGCGACAGCATAAGCTTAGAAGAAGAAGGTGTATTCTAAGTGTGTGTGTATGAGGACAGGTGTAGGTGTATTATAATTAGGAAGGGCTACTTTGAGGTAGCTGATGGACCATATATTTGCTTTGATAATCAAAGGGCAGACATTGCATTCTCACTTTGTTGCACATGATTATTACACAGCAGTTATATCTGAGTATGGTTACAAAGATATTTCATATTTATGAATAATTTACACAGAGGAAAAGGCCTCAAGCTGGCTGAAGCTGACTTTTATAATGCCTATGGTCCCCGAAATGTGTCTGTTTTTTTTCTGCAGAGGAAGGAGCTCGGTGTGTTGGTGTACAACTGCAGCTGTCTGGCTCTGGACCTCCACAGAGTGTTCAGCCTCTACTGGGGTCTCAACTATAAAGACTTCATCCCCTCTTTCTGGTCCAAGCGCCTCTTTGCCCTCTACAACAGGGATTCACCCCTCAATCTCACCTTTAACAACTCTAACGCTCTTGCTTATGTTTCTGTAAGTCCTCTGTTATAGCCTTTCAATTATATTATTTGTTGTACTATAAACACACAATTTTTCATGCCTTTTAGATAACCCAAATATCCATACACTTGTCAAAACAGGATACAAAACAGATGATATTATTTTGTGTTTACTGAACAGCTATGCCATTAAACAACTAGTCTGTGTTATGAGGTATGCAGGTTACGCATGTGGGATACAGAAATATTGATAGCACTGATGCGTAAATATGAATAAATGCTTGTTGGTGGTTTGACAGGCTGTTTGTACAGACTGGAAGCCACATTTCTGTTTGTCTGTCTGTCTCAGACTGTGCTAAACATGCAGATTATCTTTGTGTAAATGTGAAATTGATGATTATTCAATTCAGTATCAACCTACATAAATACAAACCATTATTATTGTTGTAAATTACAATGCTATACGTTGAACTCCATAAAGACAAATTTATCATATGTGATACACACCGTTTCTGAGACGTTTTGCATCAGTTTATGGTAGAAACTTTGCCTAAAACCATTTTGTACAAGGTTTTGAGCAAACCCGATACTTGCTCCTGCCTCCTAATGGATACCAGGAAGAAGAAGATTGCACTGCAATTATTCTGACCTATCATGTAGTAATAAAAAGTAAAAAATACACACAAAAAAATAAAATAAAATAAAATTTTTGTGAAGATTTCATGGTAAAAAAAAAAAAAAACCTTTATCCCCAGTTTTTCTTAGGTTGGACTTTAAAGGGTTAAATTGCTATTCCATTTATAGGACTGTTACAGTGTTGTACTATTATTTGATACATAAATTCTGCATAAAGCTTAGAAAACAGGGGAAAACCCTGATGCATCTCTTACACAAAAGTCTTTTTTTTATTTTCAGCACACATGTAACAGTCATACTTGCGTTCAGCTTGGTTTCTGTAAGCTTGAAAGTTATTGTGATGGCATTATAAAACTGACTAAATCTTGTCGTTCAGTGATAAAATTCTAATTTAAAAACTTAATGTATTGTCAGCATACAGCATTTCAACATGTGCAAGTCAGCGTGAAAGATTTTCAGATAGCAAACATCCATCTCTCATGATGTGAGCACATCAGTCAAAGCATACAATCCGCAGGTGTAGCTGGAAACTGGGAGAATGTGTTCACGCTCACACCTTCCTACAAATGAAAAAGTCCTTGAAACAGCTGTGAACGTGCACTACGGATGTGTTGGTACTTTAAATGAAGCAGAGCCAATGTTTATATTTGTATAAGCACTTTTTTAGTCCAAATTTCTGCGGTCAAAAGACTTTTTAAATAATGCAATAAGTTTTAGACCATACTTTAAATCTGTGGGCTGTAAAGATGTACCTCATCAAGGCCATCTGCAGCAGAAGTGTCTGTAAACAATTTTTCCCATCTCTGCACGACGTTGAGCCTTTCGGTATAGTTTTCTTGCTGGTGATGAGTGATGGAAATGTCATACGTATAGCAGCAGAAAGTATCTGATACAGCATTTCCACAAGATTAATATGAACGCAAACTCGAGCACACACTCGTTAATCGTCCGCTGTCTGTCAACAGACAATTTAAAAATGAACCTAAATCTTGGTTGGTGTAAAATATGTCCAGATATGAGAATGAAGTTTGGAAGAAAGATAATGATGAGAGTGCAGTTAGCTCTGTATAATATAAACATAACTGCCTGGGTCTCAGTAATTAATATCTATTTACACTGTCCTCTGAATCCATTTTATGCATTTCTTCAGAGAGTGGCACACTTTCAGCTGATGTATATCATCTCCCCACACAATACCATCACTTTCTAATTGAATTTGCTATCACTCTCTATTGACAGAGCTCGCCAGATGTTTTCATCCCCAGAGATCGTAGCAGTGACCTGGAGGCCATTTCCAGGGTCATCAAGGAGGCTCGCCATTTCATATACATCTCCATTATAGATTATCTGCCTCTCCTCAGCAGCAGCACTCAAAGGTTAGAGCCACTCTAGTGGTGTGTTGGCATATCATCAAGAGGTTGGATGCATTGCTTTGATCCCAGTGATTAAACTCTGTGTATGGCAATGCGTCTCTCTGGCTATATGCCCACGTTCTTGTGTGTCTGTGCCAAGGTACTGGTCTCGTATTGACAGTCTTATAAGAGAGGCTTTGATCCTGAGGAAGGTGCGGGTCTGTCTCCTGATAAGTTGCTGGGAAAAAACTCATCCACTTACTTTCAATTTCATCTGGTCCCTGAGGAGTCTGTGTATGGAGCAGGCAAACTGCTCACTGGAAGCAGTAAGTTCAATGCCATTATGAAGTATTTTTAACTCTACAGATACAGCTTATCAACGCTCAATCTGTGTGTGTCCCTGTCTGTTTGTTTAGAAGTTCTTCAATCCCAGACTGCACCACGGAATAAACCACAACAGGTTTATGGTTACAGACAGAGCGATTTATTTAGGTGAGCTCATCAACCAGACTTCAGGACTGTGGCTCATAACTCTTTGCTCATGTCATGTACGTCTGAATTTCAGAAGAACAGTTCTCAATTTGTTTGGTTTACAAAACTGAAATCCAAGGATGAGTATCATTTAAGAGAAACAACAACAAAAAAAATGTAAAAAATTATATCAAACAGCACTTTATTGTTAATTTTCATCTATGTTTATGTTGTTTTTCATTTTTTATATCCTATTAACATATACCAGAACTGGGCAAAGACCTGATCCATTGCTTGAGTACTGATAGATTTTAAAAGCTCATAAAAAGCTAAATTGTCAACAGATTTTATGTTGCCTAAATCTCTTGCAGTTCATTATAACTTGTCCAAACATGACTCCTGATACAAATGGATTACAATAAAAAAAAATTTTTTAAAAAAAGTAAAATCTTATAGTGACCAAAAATGTTTTGTTGCATGTAAATGACTCAAACTAATGGAGTTTCTTTGTACTTCTTCTGCAAGGCATCTGAGTGTGATCTGCTTCCCGACAGGTAACCTTGACTGGGTGGGGAACGAGTTTACCTTTAATGCAGGAGCAGGCCTTGTGATCAGTCACCCAGAGGGCATCGAGGAGAGGAACTTCACAGTGGTGGAGCAGTTACAGGCTGTATTTGAGCGGGACTGGTTTTCCCATTATACCCGCACGCTCCAAAGCAACAAGATCCCAGTTTGCAACAAGTACCAAATCCCAAAGTTGGTGACAGTCAGAGCCAGTGACTTAGACAATGGACCAGTGCCTATCAGAAAAGGTCAGTATGATAATGGACCTTTACCACTGAGAAACCATCACAAAGTTGATGGTCTAGCGCTAGACAGAACAAGTCACCATGATGAAAGAAAAGACCTTAGAAAAGTGAGTCACCAAAGTATGACCAATGTACAGGTGCCTATTATGGACAGTTACCAAGAGAGGGCTCAAATCAAAATGAATCACTTCGATGACAGACCAGCTCAAATTCCAAATAATGACAATCCAATGAACCCACCCAATCAATCGGCTGAGAGCAGCGGCTTCAGAGAGATGACCAATGGAGCTCTGTGACTTCCTTAGAACTTCATTTGGAGAACTGTTCTCATCCAATGTCTGTGGATTTCATCAGTAGCATGTTAACAAAGCCCTTCAGTGGTGGGCAAAAGGAAAGAGGGAATCAAAAAAGGAAGAACTTGGGAAAGAAAGGAAACCTTCAGCTGAAGTCTGACACTTTTTATGAATCCTATGAGAATAAAACCAAAACATCTTGGTTTAGAAGTAATACGTATTTATACATGAACTATATCTCAGAACTTTGCTACTTATTTAATCTTTTTCTCTGTCTATGTTGACAGCTTTCAATCAAATGATGCATTTAAAAATTAAGTTGATTGCCTAATTCTTGAATTTCACTTAAGGAGTTTGTGGCAGTCATGAATAATCACCCTTTAAAAGGGAGAATAACCTGCATGCCTGTGTGGAGAAGGGAGGTGTTGCAGTATGTGTAGCTACACTAGCTACGTCTAGCATTTAAATTAACGTAAAAATTGATAAAGAAAGATTTATAACTCAACTTTATTTGTTGGAGATTTCTCAATGCCTCAGTGCTCTGATAGTAATTGCTCCTTATGTAAATACATTTATCTCCTGTAGCATTTTCATTCAAATAAACAAGAATAATGATTTAAAACTACAGTGTAACTTAAGAACCAACTGGAAAGATTTAGTTTATCCAGGGGTGTCAAACTCCAGTCCTCTAGGGTCGGTATCTGAAAGGTTTTTGTTGTTTCCCTGCACCAACACACCTGATTCAAATCAAATGGATCCAACAACTTCTTGTCAACCTACTCTTTCATTTCAGTCAGGTGTGTTGGAGCATAAAGGTGACAAAAACTTGCAGGATTCTGGCCGTTGACACCTGTGATCTGACCCAATGAAAGAAAACCTCACCTGGCCCAGTTGAGATGGAAACTGCTCCAAACTCATTTTCAATGCTGACCAAAAGTTAAGAAAGTAGAAGTCTAAAAGCACCTCTCAAATCAACATCCTTCATGTTTCAGTCTTACTAGGCAGCTTGTGTACATTTAAATTCATTTTAAAGAGGTTGTAATTGAATTAGTTTAATCTCCTGCCATATACTATCAGCATGAAACAAATGATCAATACTTTATATATACAAATCCCAAGAAAAGAGGAGGAAATTAATTTACCTTTTCAAATTGTGACTTCCTGAACAAATGCTAAAAGAGCAGTTAGAAAAAGAGGCTAAAGGGTCTCTGCTGTCAGCCAAATCAATACGATGAATTTTTAACAGCGCCTGACAGTTGCAGTTGCTGCATTTTAACCTCAAGGACGTGCTGGCCTGTAATGTCACGCTGAATCCAGCCTTCGTTCCCTTTAGTCCAAGCAAATTACATGCTATAGGATAGGAAGATTAACTGTTTAATACTTGACTGAAACCTTGTAGCTATTTTTATTTGCTTTTTGGATGTGAGCATGTAGCTTGTATCAAAACACCTTTAAGCAGCAATGCATAAGAGGTTTATAATGATGTCGAAGCATGTTTTCCTTTTTTTTTCTACTCCCGAAGCCATAAATCAAGCATGAAAGCATTACCAGCACAATGTAAGCAGTTATCAACAATATGCAGGTAGTTTATTGTGAGCGCTTTAACAAAAACGCAGCATATTTGTATTAAATGCATTGTCTTAATTTATGTAGCTGGACTATAAACCAGTAAATGTAAGCACAGAAAACCTAGCTGCAAAAATAAAACATTGTGTCCACAGATACAGATAAACAGACAAATCACAAAGAATTCACAGTTTCTACTTTCACATATGTATATATTTGATTACTGTCAGTGACTTCTAACGATTTGCCTGGTATATTTTGTTTGTTTTTACAAAGGACCAATGTTTTGTTTGTTTATTTGTTTGTTTTTAGGCCAGTGGACTTACTGCTAATGAAATGCTTAATTAACAATGAATTATCAAGGCCGCCATCGGTACTCCACTTTATAGGGAAACAATCATTCGTTGCAGCCTTGTAATAGGATGATTCATTGGGAAAGGAGTCTGCTTTTATTTATCATTCTGTCAAAATCAAATCTACTGATTTAGATCTGTCATCATTTATGATTTATATGTACAACCAGCATGTATAAAGCCAAATTACTGACACCAGTTTCAGATCAAACCACTGTCTGGCCAAAACACTTCGCTTGATAGCTGTTGACTCAGCCACGGATGACTTCTGCCATCCTGTGGACATTAGGAGTAAAATAACTCATTTTACTTGTGTCTAAGAAGAATAAGAACACATTTTGGGTTCGGGATGTCACTTTCATCCATCTGTTCTACACACCCACTAAAATTATCACTGAAACAGTGTTGAAACCTACCATCAGGTTTTATAAGTAAAAAAAGAGAGAATGGTGCCATTTTAAAACATTTAATTGTATCATAGAAAGAAGTCCTTTGTTCGCTTTCTGTATGAAGCACCACATCATCATTCTGCACTGCTGACAACTGGTCTGGAGTCAGGTCCTCTTCATGATGCTGCTATTATTAGTAAATTGTCACACGTGGGGGAGTAATGCTGCTAATACACCCTATCAAGGTTTTTGTGTGTAATACTACTTGTTTTTAAAGCTTGATCTTGGAAAAACAGAAACTACTTACCGCTTAGCAGAGAATGGATTTACACGTTATGCATGCTGATGACACTGGAGATTCTTTTTGTCCCAAAAGCAAAGAAAACTTTGCTTTGAAGGTTTGAAATCAGAAATTTTTTTGGGCAAATGATGGAACGTAAACAAAGAAGAAAGAAAGACAAGAAATTTTCTGGATTGCTTGTGTATTTTCTGTTTATCAGCCCTCCTGTAAGAAAGAAGAAAGTGTACAAGATTCTGTTTTTCATGAAGAAAAACAAGTAAGAAAAAAGATTTAAGGAGCTGCTGCTGAGTTAAGTATAATGAAGCACTGAGTAGTGTATGTCACTGTTAAAGCTTTTTAATGTCACCTATTTTCATTTATTCGGCATGACTGCTGTTTGCATGCCTTGCCTTTATAAGCTGCACATTAGCCTTCAACCTTTCTATAAATTATACTAATAGAAAACTCTTGTATGCCTTTTAAAGATACAGATGGAATGTATATTCATTTAATATCCTTGTTAATGCACACTACACATAACCTGATTGCTCAATTTTTACTCTTAATAAAAAATAAATATCACTTTTTGCTACTGTGTGTAAGAGAGTGTTTATTTATATAATGTTGTAAATGTTTCTTTTACATGTGCATGTTCCTACAAACAGCCTGTTATAATGTGAAGGCTGCAAGTTACACTGGCACATAACATTGCTAATATTTGATTTAAATCCCTTAGCTTTATTTAAATCCACCTAAATGAGGATCAAACATTTATGTTACAAATTATAACAAATTTTTTTATTTCTTTTCAACTGTACTGGGTGTCACTCTAAGGATGGGTACATTAATCCTATTTGAAGTGATTTTCCTTTCAGTATTAGCCATATTTTGCTGCTTAAAAGATTTATCAAAGCACATTCCTTAATATTAACAATTTATTCATTCATTGTTTATTCATTTATTTATTTGATATATTGATAATAATGAATCTGTCTGAAGTCAACCTATTTATTAATTATATACATATTGACATAAATAAATGAGTAAACTAACTAACTAAATAAATAAATAAATAATGGTAAATGGTTTTTTTATCTAAAAGTTCAAGCACTTTATCAATCAAGTGGGCCAAACATGTAAAGGTTAAACTATATTTTGCCAAATTCAGATTTTTGAGAAGCCATGTGTACTAACACCAACTCTGTCGTTTAATTATTAATGTGTGTGTGTGTGGGGGGGGGGGGGTTTGTTGTTGTTTTTTTCTTTTTTTAAGGTTCAAATTTAGGATTAATCTCTACATTATCTAACCCTGGAAAATGCCAAATACATTTAATAAATTGAAGTTGTGTGTTTTTATTTTACAATGGTTCGGACCCGTTAAATTATCTCATGACCCCATGCGGATCATGTAAATGGTGTCAAAATGTCATAAAAAAAAATAAAATAAAAAAAAACCCTGGTTCTAAGATATGCCTCCCACAGTCTTACTTATTGCACTGCATTGTTGAGATGTTAAATTAACTGCATTTTGGTGTGAAGACTTTTAAAGAGCTACTTCTTTCCAGAAACAGGAGGAAACGTGTCAGTTTCCCTGTCGTTGTCTCTGGAGGCGCTGCCTGTCCGGGCATCAAGCGCGGCGAGCTTACGTAATGGTTGCCGTAGCAACCGATTTGGCGTCACTATTCTCTGCTCTCAAATTCATGACTTGGCGTTTCTTCTGGAAGAAAAGTCCCGACTCGTGAAGAGAGGTGGGGAAAGGAGCCACGGCGGACTCATGGGGATGTGTTTATGAGGGACAGTTAACCACATGTCTGTTCCCGTTTGGCTGGACTGTGCATTTTCGAGCTGCCGCGGAGCTGGAGCTGAGAAACAGCGCTGTGCCCCTGTTGTTGTTGTTACCCAGCGTCGGTCAACATGGCTGAGGATGACAGTGAATGGATCGTAGAGAGCATTGTTGGCTACCTGGGAAGTCCCGAATGGGTCATTCCGGTCACAGACTTTATGGAAAACAAATGCACAGGTAAACCAAGTTATTCTAATGTAGTTTTATGCACCTGAGAAGACAAACCCTTTGTGTTCTGCGCTGTGTTAGGGCGGCGGCTAAGCTAATGCTAACTTGAGACTTGGACGCTGTTGTTGACGGATCCAGTTGTACGTTCTGCAAATTGTTCGCTTTACTCTTGGTGTGCATTTTTGTTTAGAGTTAAAATAATATTTTTCTGCATTTTACCGTTGAGGATAAATGTGGTAAATCCTACTACATGTATAATAGTATTAGTAAATAGCTCATTTTCACTCAGTTTGTCTGAGGAAATCTCGTTTTAAGACGCTTCCTGCAGGGTTTGTCAAGTAACTCGTGTCTCTTTGCTTTATTATTTTTTTCAGTTTTTGACGACGAAGATGAAAATAAGTTGTCCTACACAGAAATCCACCAGCAGTATAAGAAACTGGTGAGTAGCAGTGTGAAGCCAAGATGTGTATGTTAGGTGAACCTCTCACAAAGCGCCCTGTTTTCATGCAGTGAATTAATGGTTTTAAGATTGCTGACTCGTCACGATGGACTGCTAAAAGCTGCTTTGCTTTTCTAGGTGGAGAAGCTGTTAGAGAATTACATGCAGGAGGTTGGCATCAACGAGCAGCAGTTTCTGGATGCATGCTCCTCTCCCTTTGCCAAGTCGCAAACTCTGCAGGTATTTTAAGCTCCCTGTGCTCTGCACACCACTGTCACCCTGCCAGCTAACCTGAATGGACAATCAACGTTGGGATTTGCTTACATAACGTCATTTATTCTGCTTTTCTCTTGGTGCCAAATGTTATTGGTCTCTCTGAACAGCTTTAAAGCAACTCAAGTCTGTCAAATAGGCAAAATGAGAGTCTAGTGTAACTTTACTGTTTCCGGAAAGGTTGAGATGCTTTGTAAATTTAAATGAATATTGATTTAAGGTATTTGCTGTTTATTTAAACCTTATGGAATATAGATAATTAAGATCATTATAAGTTGAAAATACATTTATATGTTCACTTTTAGAAGCAGCATGTTTTTAAGAAAAGCATGTTCTGTTTTTAAACAGTCACAGCCATTTTAATAAAGCTTGCTGAGATAACATGATTTTGTCAAAAGCACTCCCAAGTCCCTTAATTTCAGTTGCAGTTCTTGCATTTTGAAGCGGATTCACAATCAGACCTTTGGATGTTAAGGGTTTTTTTTTTTTTTATATGGGATAACTTAACTCTGTGTGTGTAGGATTTTTCTTTGCCCGCATGTAATTAAACTTTCGTAAAGTTATTTTAAATGTGCAGCTCAAAGCCACAGTCAAGCAGCAGCTGCTGTGAAGAAGGGATAAAAATGAGTTCTCGTCCTGTTCAGGCACCATCTTGAAATGAAGGCAGCAGTGTGTCTTCGCACATTGCATTATTTAACACTAGCATGTAGACAGTGTGGTTCAGATGGCAACAATGAAGGGAAATCTTAAGCCAGCCTTTAACTTATTAGAAGGAAAGTCAGGGGGTGTGGCTGCGTTGTGAGTAGGAGACATATATACACCACTGCAACTTTACTGTGGAAACAAACAAGTTATTTCAGCAGCTATTTCAATGTAAACATTATGACTGAAATTTTTTTTTTTTTAATCTCTTTTGATCAAATTCAGTATGAAATAAAAATGTGATATACCACCATCTTATGACCCCTACTAGATGTATCTTTAAAATTCAGGAATTTTATGCATAATCTGTCCTTCAGACCAGTTTTCAATGGAAGTCTTTCCTACAGAACAGTGACAAATCGTCAACTTATATTAGAACAGCGTGGCCCGGTTTTAAGAATATAGAAAAAGATGATTCACATAGTGGTATGATAAAAAAAAAAATCATGTTATTATCACTGCATTCTGTTTACATAGTATTCTGTCTTCCTTTGGGAATGGTCTAACAGGAAATCACAGCTTCTGCTTTCATCCTAAAATAGCTTCAGAGCTGTCATACATTCACTTATTGTAGGTTGTTTGATGTCACATCACTATAATAAGGCTTTTTTTAGGTATTAATAGTCAGCACTGGAGCTGATTTAGTGAGCATGAAAAATCTCAAGTAGCAAGTCTTCAGCTGTGGCATGGCTGTGCCAGATTGGCAGAGACTGAGGTCTGGATTTGGTTGCGGTCCTTGAATCTCATTAATTACCTCTAAGGTAAATAATTCAAAGATAAATAGTACCTGGGCATGAGGTTTTGTTTATACAAAGGATTTACTTACAGCATCAACACTGAAATCTGCTCAATGACTTTTACTGCAAAGAGCATTTGGGTCACATTTCTGTCACATGTATCTCAGCTCCCAGAGAATTCAAACTGAGTGAAAGTCAGCCATAACATCAGCAGTCTTTGACAGAATGTTTTTAGGATTGCACATACACCCAAAAGCTGAGAAATGAGGCAGTATATTGGAATTTAAGCCATACATGAAGTTAAAAGGGGTTTTAATGTGCTTCAGTTTAGCAGCAATAAATTTGGTGCCTCCCGTGCAAATTATAATTACAGTTCCACATGAATCTCACAATACATGTACCAGATCTTTGCAGTAAGTGGCAGCCTTCTCTGGCATGTATTTTTCTTGTTTACAACTATTAAACTGCTGTAAATTACTTAAAATTGTGATTATACCATCTTAAATAGATCATTGATTTGTTTATTTGCTCAAGCAAAGAGCAAGCGATCCACACTGATAAAAGGAGTTGACTTTTATATATTTACAGGTGGAATATATTAGACATTTTCTGTTTATAGAGGTTGAAGTGAACATGTTACCACATATCTACTGCAGCTGACTTTATCTTTGTTAGGTGCACAAAGAAGAACAGTGTTGTGTACATGTAGGGATGAGGTAGAAACAGGAAGAGAGAATAGACACACAAAGGGAGAGGTTAAGTTGAGAGGAGGTGAAAGAGAGAAGCTCTCCTCTAAGAGCACTGAATAGTATTAAAGACTTGCCAAGCAGAAGCTAAGGTATTGGATTGAGACTGGAAACAGGAAGCTAATGTCAAAGATTAGACATAAGCATGACAGTGTTTGAAAGCATAGGGTCTTTGTGGGGACAGTTCAATTGCTACAACACTGTAAGTACATCCTGTCTTGATCTGCAGGGGGAAAAAAAGCTCACTAATTGAACAAAAATAAAGGATAATATTCATTCAGTTTTGTAATGATAAGCTTGAAAACATGCAGATCCAAACTCTGCTTTGGTGTTTAGTTTTCTGAGAATCTTCTTGATCTTAGCGAGATCAAAGTGAGGCCACATGCGAGTGACAGTAGGGGACAATGAACTATGTTTCTGGAAGACAAATATGTACATATGTACTACAACAACATCATGATCTGTTTTATCACTAGAGTTCTCTACATTTTGACAGACTGAAACCTCACTAACCCACACACACACACACACACACAATGTGGTCGTGCAGTTACATCTCTTCATCTTAACAAAATGCACCCTTATAGGTCAAAAACAGTGTCCTGAAAGGCTACATTTTGTCTAACCTGAATAAGCATTATATTCAAATTCATGAAAAATGCCAAAAAAGAGATCTTATAAGTAATTCCCAACTAGTGAAACAATCTTCATGTTGTTCTTTAATCCACATATTGTTCAAATGGTTAATGTATTTAATATTTACGTGAAGATGTGTACAAATCCATAACATGATGGATGTCATCCAAGTTTTACACATGCTTTCTTTTTTATCATGAATCATTTACATTGGTAGCTTTATTTACATTTGGCTTTAGGATGCTCAGCTCTTATTTAAATAGTGTGTCAGCATTTCCATTATAGTTTCGGAGCATTTTAAGTAGTTTTGATGTTTTTTTGTTCAGTCTGTCTTCCAGCCAGTTCTGGCTACGGATGACTTCCAGATGTTTCGCTCATTGATGGTTCAGAAGAACATGGAGCTTCAGCTTCAAGCTCTCAGGGTCATGAAAGAAAGGAATGGTATGATTCAGTCAACAATGCTATTTATACATTATATGTATACGTGATGAAAGTAAAATCCCTGCGTGTGCAGGGGCCCTCCCGGAGTGTCTGACGGATGGCGTTGATGTGATGACGGAGTTGCAGCAGCAAGAGATGAAAATCCTTGAGGAGGTTCTCAAGTAAGTCACAGCTTCCTGTCTTTTCTTTTTCCCTGTCTCAAATGATTAATATGTGGTGAAATAAGGCAAGCCAGCTTGGTGCGTAACGTGGGCTGGAAAACATGCAGGAACATGGACTCTGTGTATGTGGAGCTTGCAGGTACTTCCTGTGCCTGTATTAGTTTGCTGACATATCCTGGTTTCTTCCTACAGTCGAAAAGCATGTATGTTGTGTTCATTAGTGATATTGAAGTGATTATAGATGTGGGTTGTGTGTTTGCCTGTTGTTGTGTACACAGTATGTGGATTGACTGTGTGGTTGATAGGGAGTGTGTTTGTTAACATGATTGGAGAGATGTGAATAAAAACATTACATGAAGTGACGTTTTGATATCGATCCACAGCTGAGTGAATCTGGATTAATGCAGTTTCAGGCTGTTTTTTTTTTTTCACTTTGTACCACTAAGTGGCCAGGCATCTTGAAGCTCCCATCCCAGCTCTCTAATGGGATTTTCCCGGTGACAGCTAGGCCTCACAGAATGCAGAGAATCCACTGGGACTACTGTTAATCTCCTTAGGCCTTAGCTAATTTAGGTTAGTAGGATAAACATTCAACCAGCAACTGAGAAAAAAGTATTTTGATCCCTTTAGTCTTACTAGTCTACTTTATCTGCATACTGGCCCTGCACCCGCCTGCTTCCAGTCCGTTCCAGATCAGCATTCCATCATCTGACTTTCAGCTTCAGGGGAAATTAAGTTTAGAGTAACAAATTTGGTTATTTTATCTTTATTTCTTAACATTTTATTTCCTTTTGTGATACATTTCTCCAGTATTAAATATGGTAGATATTAGGGGTGGGAAATCAAATCGAAAAAATTGAATATCTGGATTCTTTGCTTCACAATTTTAAAATAGATTTTTTTTTGTTAAAAATTGATATATTTTTTTTCAAATAAATACAAATAATCAACAGTGAAATTTTTGTCCTTTCATTGTTTTTCATGACCTTTTTACTTGTCTTCTTGGGCATTCGAGCAGCAGAATGATGGTCAGGCTACTGTATTGTTTTTTTTCCTCATTGAAATCAAGAAAAATAACTAGCAAAAAATATTTTGTACATTTTTTTGTTTTGTTTTTAGTCTAAAAAAGTCAAAGAATCTTGAGAATTGCAATTTAAATTGAATTTGCACCCAAATGATTAGAATCGAATTTGGACAAAAAGTATATCGTCACTGCCCTTGTAGACCTGGTCAGAAACATCAGCTTTCTGCAGCTGACCTCTCCACAAGCATCTAAACAAACTGTGAGGAAGTTCTTTCTTTTCGTTTCTGATCGCCTTTTTAATGGCTCTAAATAGATGTACCAAAAGAAAAACTTAATATATATTGCATATTTTAAATACTAAAGTTTTTGTACATCATAATAAAAATGATTTGATAATGATTTTTTATTTTCAGTGCGATTACAAGGCCAGAAGTACTGATTACCTAAAGATTTCTGACACACACCAATAACATCTTATTTCCTCTTTGTACCTACATGTAAATGTGCCAGACAAGTCTCCACTTAGCTTAATCAAATTAAATAAGTCCAGATAAAGGACCAATGTAGTGCTTCGCTGATGAGCCAGCAAGTGGAGGCACTGAACTGTCATCATCACCAATGAAGTTTTATTTTTTGTACTATTGCTTCTGCAAGTAAATGTTTTGGTATTGGTGTATATCAGTGTTATTTCTGCACCATTTCTAATGTTGACCTTCGGTTAATGCTTCTTCAGGAAGTCAAAAGAAGAATATGATGAAGAAATGTCCAGGAGGCTGCTATTTGAGGAGCATATTGGTTCTACCTCCAGCAGCTGCTCTGAAAAACCAGTGGCGGAAAGCAGTGAAGCCCAGAATACTACATCTGCTCCCAGCCAACAGAGCAACACTGCCAAGGTGAGGTGTCATGAGCTGTATGAGCCAAATAAAAACCTGTTGACCAGTCAAATATCACTCAACAGTACGTCGTCGTTTCCTAATCCTGCAATCCAGCAACACATTCATCATCATCATGTTGCCCTTATCACCATTAAAGGGGCAGTGTACAGCAAAATCAAACGTCAATGACAGACAATGTAATATATCTTTAAAAACTGTGTTTCTATTAGTGTGTAATCACTTAATGACTGGTATGTTTTTACCCTTTTAAAATAAGACTTTTTTATCTAGATTATGTGGCTGCTGCCATGTTGGTGCCACTATTTACTATGGTGTCTGTGAATGGACAAACAACTCTGTGTGGAGTGAGAACCTTCTGAGCATTAAAACAACAGAATTGTCTTTGTTTGACATGAAATCAGACGTTTATTTATCATCAATGGACTGACATCCCAGTACAAAGAAATTTGACTTGCAACCTGACCAGAGTAGACAGACACAAGTGAGCCAACACATGTAGAAGATAAGACAAAGTGCAGCGCAGCTGGACACAGCACACTGTTTCTGCTGATTGGAAAGAAAATATGAGGTAAACAGGTGGTCTCTGCACTGCCCCACCAAGGGCAGTCTGGGGATCCGACAAAAAAACACCTCAATACAAATAAGCACAGACTCAGACAGTCACAACATAAGGAATACAATCAGGTGAGGAGGGGAAACAGGGTTTCTAAGCACATCAGGTGCCTGGAAGGGGAGTCACAGGAGGGGATAAGTAACGGCTTAAAAGGCACATAATCAGTACACATGTACACTATTTTGAAGTAATTACCTGTAGTGCAGTCATTGCCGCACCTGAGGCCACTGGATCCCCTCACAGATGAACACATTTATGTCTGGAAAACCTTTAGTCATCGACTTTCACAACTTATTTCAGTGAAGTTTTTGTGTTTTTTGCACGGTGTCAGGAAGCCTTCAAGAAAAGTCCTAATGGAACTGATTTGGATTCATTGGCAAGATTGTTTGGTATGGTTTTGTAGATAAAAAAAAAAAAATCTCCTATAATCTTTTCCATCACCTTTTGATAAGAATCCACTACACTTAAACCAAGCTGTTATCTGGTCCGCAGCACCGAAACTGCAGATGTTCAGTAAACATCCACAACAAATAGTACTTTAGACATCTTGTCAAACAACATCCTCTCAAATTGTTCCGCATTGTGTGTATTTGTATTATATTAGGATAAGATTTAAATATAACTTCATTATCAGGGTTGGGAGTTTAAAAAGAAAAGAAAAAAGCACAATAAGTGAGAGATATTTCAGTCACAGGCTGTTCACAAAGCCTCCAGTTCTCATATTTATCTGAGCAAATCAATTAGTACAGCTGGCTAAATATAACCCAGCGTTGCTTTGAAGGTTTGGCCTCTAAAGATTTGTGGGACGGAATTATTTTCTTTTTGTTCTTACTTTTTTTTCATCTTTATTTCCTGCAAGATAACAAAAGGAACCGTTGAAGCTCTCTTCCTTAGTAAAAAAGAGTTCATACAGCACTTATGGTGGCTGCCGTTTTCAGGTCATTTCAGTAGGTTAGGAACCTTTAATAAGCAAAATAAAAAAAACTCACCAGAAATGAATTTCTCTCGGCTCGTTGTTCTAAAATTAAAAAGTAGTTCAAAATCCAGTCTGCAAAACCAAACAGCAGAAGTTGAGCTATCAGTGCTGGCATCATATTTTAAGGCCCGCTTCGCCTAATCAGCAACTCCTAAAAGGCATAATTACATTGTTAATGTTAACAACCTTCTTATGAGCGGAACAGAAGACAGAAAAAGAACAGATGAGATGAAGGTAAAGAAGAGCATGATGTGAGATAAGATGTCAGTTTTCCACAACAGTGACTCTTGTCACACAGTGGGAGCAGGATCTCTGAGACACAGGTTGGTAAATGAAAGTGTTGGCAGCATAACATTAATGTGTGACTCCTTAATCCGAAGGATTTCATTAGCAACACTTTGCTGACCAGTTAGCCTGCACATTTATTTATTACTGGAGTATGTATATCCAGAATTTACGGATCTTTCTGCTGGTGTAACACCCTCTCCCGGCACGATAGGAGCCGCTTGAACAACATTGTGAAAGTGTGTCCCAAGATTATTGGACTATTGCCCGCCATCTGAACACCGTGTACGAGCTGCAGGCATGCGGCCTGGATGGTCGCATTCTTACGGACAACACGCACGCTCTCTTTCCAGCGTTTGATCTGCTTCCATCTGGTTGCAGGTTCCACTGTGAAGCCTGCAAGACCTGCAGAAGAAGAGCTACCTTTGTTCCCAAGGTTCTCCTCCTGAACTTTATAGGTCAACCAGGACCTTAACCTTCGTTTGATATTTCATTTATGTTAATTGTCACTTTATCTTTGTGTTTGGAGGTTTTTTTTTTATCTGTATCTGTTGTTAATCATGCTGCTCTTTGCCCCCTCAATTTCCCCTCATGGATGAATAAAGTTATTCTGATTCTTGGTGCAGGGTTTTGTTTTTCTTTTTAATCTGCACGCAGCACATGTGAACACTTGCACTTCCCTCTTCCCAGGTTAGCAGCAGTCCTGTCAAAAAAGAAGAGAGCAAGGCGGTTGCTGCAGGTGATGAACATGAGAAAGGTGCAGCTAAGAGCAGCTCCTCTTCTAAACCCAAATCTGGTAACTAAACATCAGCACCTTGACATGTATATCACATCATATTTTTAAGGCTTTTAAAAAAAAAAAACTATTCCACATGAGGTGATTTGAATGTGTGTGTTCAGATTGTAGCAGTAACAGCGTGCAATGCAAAGTTCTTCCAGCACTCAGAGCTCCTGCCAAGTCCGGCGAGCCCTCCAGCACCAACAGTCCTCATTCAATGGAGCAGAGCAGCAGCCAGACTGCAGCTGAGTCCTGCCTGGAGGAGGCGCACAAGGAAGCTGGGTTCTCAAAGCCATTCACTGTGAGTCCACAATACATGAATAAATGCACCAGGATGTTGTATGACTCAGTGTTTATGTGAAAAAGATGCCGTTTTTGTTTAAAACTGGGAAATTAATCATGACATGCATGTGTTAAGGCACTTTAAAAAACAACAATTTTGACCAAAGTGCCATATTGTGGGGGCTTAAAAAGAAACAGAATAAATAACATACATTAGGACAACTTTAAAAAAAAAAGAAAAAATTCAGACATCTAAAAACAATCAAATAAAAGAAATAAAAGCAATCAAATTAAAACAATCAAAATAAAATCAGATCTAAAAAGTCAACTTATTGTGCGGAAACCTAGCTTAAACAAATGGGTTTTTATTATTTATTTTGAGCCTTATAAAAATGAGTCCAACCTTCACCTCCGCAGGAGTTATCAGCATCACAGCAGGAGGAACTCCAGCAGAGGGCGGCGTATCTCCGTCAACAGCGAGACAAGCTGCACGCTCTGAAAAAAGAACAGCAGAAAACCAGGCAAGCCACGGCGCCAGAGGAAGCTGTGACCAGCCCCACGCCAGCACCGTCCACCACCCCGGTAAACGAACTCCGTTTCCACCCTCCATCCTCACACCTCTCTTCATCTGAATGCAAAACTCACATTTCAGTTCATTCAGTTTAACTGGTTGTGAATAAAATCATTTTGACATTTTTATCTTTGAGTTCTTTCTCATTTAATCTCATTTAATTCTGACTCACATTCACCTCTGATTTTGTTGCATTTTCTTTTTGACTTATTTGGGTTTTTTCCCCCTCATTTCCATCCACCTGGTGTGATCTGTCAGGAGGCAGTCGGGCAGTCCCAGAGGAACGGGGCCAGTCCCCCTCCTCCTCCTCCTGCTCCTCCTCCGACACAACCCTCTACTAACTCCTCCAAACAGAAGGTGATCCATCAGCTGCCTGCCTGATGTGAACACATTTACTCATTCACGACATGTGTTTATCTGCTTTTTCTGTCTGTCTCACATAAACTAACAGTAACTACTCAATCTTCGTGCTTGATTGACTCCTGCTCATATTTACAACCAATGTTGCACCTTCTCCACATGTCACCTGAAGCCACTTTATCATGTCTTCACACAGGAGATATCTGCCGAGGAGAGGAAAAAGCTTCAGAAGAGGAAACATCTGGCTGACAAGCTGAAAGAAGAAGTGATAAAGAAATAACCTTCCCTCTGATGCAGTACTCCTTTTTCTCCTCGTTACTCCAGTAATCAAATGCACGGCTTCCTTTACACTGCCTCACATTTTCTGTAACACGGATCAGGGCATTGAAAGAAACCCCTCTATGGTTCTTTTTGTTGCTGTCTACACAGCAGAGGTGCGTCTTTTAGGATTTGGATTTACAGGCCACTTGAGTATTTAAAAAAATCCAGTTTGCAGCTGTTTGACAGAGAAGGTTGAGATTACATCCACCATTTCGCTGCACTGCAGTCATTTTAATAGAAATGTGACTTTTTCCAACTCAAAAAACTTAATTATCTGCAAAATTCAGCAACTCAATCAGGCTATCAACAATTAGTTCATGTTTTTACTTATTTTTCTGCCTAAGGATAATATATATACAAAGCATGAAGGGAAACTCTTCAGTTCAAACAAGATTTTGCACATTACCGGTACAAAGTTACCCGATAGCGGCCATTTCTTAAGACTTAATGCCAATTCACTATAAGCTATGGGGTGATAAAGGACACTATTGCGGAGTCACATTCCTGTAGACGACCATGTGCGATGCGATGAATCAGATTGTGGAAAGTTCAGCTGCTTCAGCTGATGTGAGAGGGATGATGAATGTGTCTGACTGAGATGTATTACACTGTTAGCCAGGATCTGTTGACAATCTTGCTGTAGCAGCTCATTTATAAAGGTGAACATAATCACATGTTTGTAAAAGGGGCCAAGAGAAAATTGTGTTGCTTTCCACAAGGAGTGCAGTATTTATCTTCAAAGCAATCAGCAGTCTTCACTTAAAGTAATCAAGATGCACCAGTTTCTATATATGTAATAAATGTTCTGTATGCTGTTTAATAAATCACATTTTATAGAAATCACACAGACTTCAGACTTTCAGTCTAGATAGAACTTTAAGAAATGTATATTTTAAAAAAGGTGTTTAAAAGGGAGTAGCAGCCGGTCTGCTGCTTTTAATCTTCGAAAAAAATAATGTCACAGATAACACTTTTTAAACTGGAATCTGACTAATTACCAACAACAAGAATTATTAAATATAAAAAGTTATCAATAGCTGGTATCATAAAATATTTTTGAAAAAAAGTAAAATTGGTGAGGTTTGGGAGACAAAATTAAATGCAACCAAGATCTGCTTGCCTGAGTAAACCGTTAAGACAAAGCTAGATTCACAGGTTCAATGTCAGGGTCACATTTAATTTCAAAACTTATCAAATAAATTCATACAAATGTTAAGAATGGATAGTGGCAGCAAATGCAGTTGGTACAAATTCATCAGAGCAGAAACAGTCACCGGGTTGACGCCAAGACAATTCACAACTGAAGTCCCAACAAGCATGTTGGCAATCACTGCTCCGATCCAGATGCGAATCAGAAGCTGTGTGTACGTCTGATCTGGATTATTCCTATTTAGGATCGAAGGTTTGGATTCGTCTGTTTTTGTGCGCTTGTAGTGAGATCAGGAGAGAAGAAGTGTTTTTAACCTGTAGAGGACTGAGAAACTAAACTCCAAGGGGTAGACCATTCTATTATTTTTATGTCTTCAAATTGTAAAAAGTTTCTTTTCACTAGTTTTTTTTTATTTTTTTTTTTATAGACGGTTAAATTTAACTGTAGAACAAAACTGATCTTCACTGAAACTGGTGTGACTATCAGACTTTCCAACTGGGGACAAAGCCCCTCGACCCGGCATCATTCTCAGCAATATCATTTTAATTATGAAATTAAATTCTGAAAAGAAAGGAGGCCTGACACTCGACCCCCAGAAACAAGAGTGGGCACTAAACCTACTTGAAGCACCACAACAGCTCGTGTCCCAGGGAAATCTAATCCTGGGCAGATCATCAGATATGGATCATAACGAGTCTGCAAAACTCTTAAAATGACTAAAATACAAACTCCAGACATCCTCAAAACATTTGCTGCAAAAATGTCTTTACTGCAGTTTTAATGTTATTTTCTTTAAAACCAACATTTGCAAATTTTCTGCGTTTTACATTGAATTAACTGAACTGGACTGAAAGGGCGAACAGGGACGCCTACCGTTTGCGCGACTGACAACAAAAAAGAAAAACGCAAGCAGGTGGGCATCGCTTCTCCCTTTCAAAACCACATTAAGGAAAATTATTAAAAAGGAAAAAAATAATCTGTACAGTACTTTTTTTTTTTTTTTAAAAACAAATTCATGAAATACAGGACTTCTGGCTAACGCAGTCTTGTGAGACAGTGTGTATATTGTGTGTGCCTTGACAAAACTGTTGCCATGGCTTTTAAGGTTTGAGTCCTGCTCTGCTGGATTCAAGCAGTGTTAACAACTGCATGTCCATCCTGGTTTGTCACATCCTTCTTTCAGTATGTAGATTTACTTTGTTGCCTAGATTCCTCCATCTCCAACAAAACTAAGTGGTTCTGTGGCGGGTGGCACACACGCATGGCTTCAACCAGTCAAGCTTTCTACAACTACGACGGCTAGTCCCGCTAGCCTGACTGGCCAGCTGAACGGTTTGTGCACTGGCTTGGTGTGCTCTGGCTTCCTCTGCAGCTTGTTGGTCCGGGATGGGGAAGGATGGAAAGGCAAGAAGCAACAAATGAGGGATTCCTGGTCGGCTGCAGCTTCTTTTCTGCAGCCGGATCAGAACGAGTGGAGCTGGTGGCCGCCTTGGCCATGTGGTTTCCACTGCAGCCTCTGAGTGGTACGTAGGATGGTGAATGGGGAAGAAAAAGAAGGTGAAAGTGGAGCAGACGGGGGATTTGGAAAAGGTCAATGAATTTCCTCAGTAAAAAGAAAATGAGATTTGGGAATTTCCCACAGGAAGCTGGTTGTAAAAAAGTTTTTTTTTTAAAAATTAAAAAAAAAAAAAACCAGCACAAAGGAACAGACTGAACTGTCTTTCCAGAGGAGAAGCTCTCGATTTCCCTCCACTGCAGGAGAAAAGAGGAGCAGAGTTCAGGAGGAACAGAGTGAGACGGGAGCTCGTCTTCGCCGTCTCCTCAGAGACCGGCAGGTGGCGCAGGCAGGCCGAGGACCAATGAGACGACCAGAGGAGGAGGGGATGGGAAGGACTTGGTGTCCACCCATCATGACCGGACAAAGAGAGGATAAATAACCTTAAGAGCTCAAACGGGGTCGTTTCCTTGGAGACTGGTCTTCCTCCTCATCTTCATCTTCATCCTCATCATCAGGGTAGTCCACCAAACCAACCAGAGCAGTCTGACACCAAAAACAAGAAGGATTACAAAATGCTACAATAGTAAGAATAAGCATCAACTTTCACATTTTTCTGGCACTCCGGTTACCTTGACAACAGGTGTGGCAGGAAGAGCGACGGTTTTAACAGAGGACGATGAACCGTTGTTTGGTGGACCAGTTGGGGAGGCAGGTGGGATTGCTGCGGCTTTCCCGTTGTTGGCACCGTTGGCAGCTCCTGGATACCAACACGTTGTAATAATCCAAGCAGAGGAAAAAACAAAAAAGGTGCTGACATTAATACCAGTCCTACTTACCTTTTTTGGCTTCCATGTATTTGCCGTAGCTATCGGAGAAGTCATCCTCCATCCTCTTCTCCACTGCCTCTCCATCTTCATCGTCGTCATCGTCGTTGAACCACAACTCTTCATCTTCATCCATTGATCGTGCATCTCTGTGATACCTACGAGGGGGAGACAGTGTCATGAAACGCCCCATTTAACATCCCATAGAGCAGCGGTTCTCAACCTTTTTGCAACACAGCACCCCCTGTAAAATATTTTTTTAGTTACGTAATGGTGTAAATCTGCATGCAAATTCAGTTTATGAATGTATACTTACATTGGATGAAATATATTAAATATTTATCTAATATTATGTTTAGATTATTTTGTTTAAGTAGGTTTTAAAGGAAACATAAAAAACATGTTTTCAAAACCTTTCGGGTACCCCCTAGAATGCCTTGAAGTACCCCCATTTGAGAAAAAGTGGCATAGAGAATCTCTTCAGTGAAAGATCAGAGTAATAACAGCTTGAGGTTTATTATCAATCTACTGACCTGTTGTGTCTCTGACTCTGCCGGTCTTTCTCCTGCTCGTACCGGCCTTTCAGGCCCTTAAAAGTCTGAACATACTCAATGGATTCAAGTGCTTTGTAGAAGTTATCCACAATGTGAGCTATGAGGGACTTGATGTCCTCCTAAAGGAGACATGATGAAAAACATTTTGTAAACACCATGGAGACAATTACTTGTAAGCAAGTAAAGAGAATTTACGCACCACTTTGATGAACTCAAAGAGCTCTATGATGGCTGAGTTGAGGAGGTTGTATCGGGTGCCGTTATCCAGCAGGGCATTGATGACAGGCTCAAACAGGTTTCCTTTAATGATGTAGCGATTGTAGTACTCATCTTTAAGACCGATGATCCTGCGCATGAAACGCAGGGCACCTTGGACAAAACAAGACAGCAACTTAGTAAAAATGGTGGTTTGTTCTAAAGACTTTTCATCAGTGTAAGCTCGGATGTATACGGCAGCTCTACGTCTCAACTTTTTTAAAAAAATTCTATCAAGCAGCACAAACACGTGAAAGAACTTACAAAGAGCAAGGAAGGTGTGCTTTGAGTTCATGAGCATCAAAACTCTCCTGAGCAGGTCTTTGTTCATGATATACGTCTTGATGTGGTAGGTGTGGTGCTCTACACAAAACGTCAGAAGCTCCAGGATCAGCGCCAGCAGCTGAGCCGTCTGGAAGTTGTCTACAAAGACAAGCATCCCACTTTAGATCCGGACATTACAGGCACACAGCTGAACAAAGGCTAAATCTGCTTTTATGCTCCACATTGGACTTTCCTGAACTTTCCTTTTACCCTGATGCACAACAGAGTTTTTTTTAAAAATTCAAATTAAAGCAAACTGGACTTCCATAATATAAATGCCTTTAAATACATTTCCTCCTCTATCAAAACATGAATCACTTTCAGCAATCACACCATCAATGAAATTATTTACAAAGGAATTTGGTTTATTTACAACTTTTAGATTTGGAAGATTAAAACTAAATTATTTCCTACAAGAATAATTTTCAGCAAAATGACACAAATATCCAGTGTCTCAAAGCTGATGAGTTAAATAATGCCTACCTGGACAGACAGGGACGATCTTCGTTGATCCTTCTTGTGGATCTAAAAGCCATGAAAAAGAATTACCGGTTAAAATATATATACATGTGTGTTTTATATATATAATGTGTGTTTTATAACTTTTACTAGTGTGTGTGTGTATGTGCACAGCTTACCTTTAGAGTTCTTGTCATGTCCGGTGTTGGCCAACAGAGGAGCAGTCAGGACATGCATGCAGTACTTGTAGAAGAAACTCAGAAACTCTGTCTTCTCGGTTTTCTAAAGGAAATCAGATGATAGAAGTAAAATAATCAGCAAAATATATTAGATATTCTATTTAGGTTCAACAGCAACAAAGCAAATCTGATAGGGGAAGGTCTGATGTTTTATCACAAAGTTCTTTTCCAACCAGCTGAGTTCATTAACCTACATTTATGTTGAATTTATAAAAATCTTTAACGTACATCTGAAGCTAAAGCTTTGAGCTCCTGAATGATTATTAAAACTCCTGGTCTGTGTGCTTCACACAGTGATATCAGCGGTTAAAAACTTAAGAATACTCAAATTACCTAGGTGACACCAAGGTTGGGTAAGGATTAAGATGGAGATGACAGAGAAACCTTCAATAACAGGACGGTCAGTTGTAGCTGATAAGAAGATTTTAGGGGCTGTTGGTAGTAATTGTAAATTTAAAGGGATACTGTGTAACTTCTGACGCAAACATCAGTCTAATGTGACTAATAGCGGATCATTTCTGGGCTCCATATGGAGTGCTTGGCGCTTTGCATAGTATTGGCGCTCCGAGGGGGCTGCACTCTTCAGAAACCAGACATTGTAACTTTGCAGGGGCAGATCTGTCTCTCATGGCATCATGTGACCTGGAGCATTTTGCTTTATACCCCCCCTCTCTATAAACACAAAGGCCTCTGCTTTTTTCTAATTGCTACTTTTTCCTCACTTCAAATAAAAGTTTGTCATGGCTAAAGGAAGTAAGAAGGTGAAAACGGTGTCTGAGGAGGCCAGAAAGAGAAAGGGATAGAGGGATCGCTCCAGAGGAAAGACTTGACCTTGATAAAGACTTTGCTCATTGGAATCTGATGAACAGTTTGAATGCAAAGCCCAGTCTCCGTTTGCCTGTTTTTAGACTGTTAAGTTAGCTCTTTGCCTGTTTTGCAAATGTACCAAAATGTGATGTACTTTTCCACATCTTTCAGCATTTATTCAAAACAATGGCTGTAAGCGCCTGATGATCTTCAGAATGTTGTCTTATATGTCTGTCTTCATTTTACTGTTTAGTTGAAGCCAAATGCAGCTTGTTGAAGATAATCGGCTACAGACTAAAGCTAAGGTGACTCCCTAAACATTTCCCACAAGTTGAACTGATTTGCATACAATAAATGCATTTCCTATAATTCATGTAAATACCAAAGAAGTAGCAGAACAATTAACAAGTGGCCTGGTTTAGGTTTAACGTCTTCATACACTGTTCAATAGGAAGTAGTACTGCTGTAGTCCCATAAGCTAAAGGCTGATGTTTTCATGACTAATGAATGTGACAGTGTCATGTGGTCAGTGGGAAGTTACAGGTTTAGCACCTCTAGTGGCTAAACGTTACACAGGATCCTTTTGTATGTACTCATTTATAGGAAAAGTTCAGGGATAAGCACCAGAAACTAGAGAGGACAGAGTCAAGGTGAAACTACACTGTACAAAACAAAGCACAAATTGTTATGAGTTTAGACTAATGATTGTTTGTTTTGGTCACAAAAGGCAAACAAAAAAGAAAAAAAAAACAAAACAAAAACTTAGTTCCTGTTGACATGCGACACAAACTTAGATGGTTTTGCTTACATTAGTGGAGGCTAGCATGTTTTCTGGGTCAATGAGTGTCCTGAGCAGACCCATCAGCTGGACAGCCCCCCCTAACTCTGGGTCCGAGTCACAAATCATCTGCTTGATCACAACATTTATTAACAAAACATCCTGAAAGACAAATACAGAGCATACAATTAACAAGACGTGCATTTTGTCAAGAGTACCCATGTTAACCTTTTCATGCCTAATGCCCCTGTAGTGGACAGCTATTTACAAGCTTTTTTATTGCATATCCATGAATGAGGATGATATTTTTGTAAATAAACCACTTTAGATGTTAGTGAGTCATCCAATACGTTTCCACTCACATGAGAATAAATAAATATATGATATAATTGAACACAATGGAATTACGCAAGTTTGCCTTTGCAATAAACAGGGAAAGAAAATGACAGATAGAAGATTTACATAATTATTAGATATTATTTCATAAATATTTTAGAATAAACATTCAAATAGATCATAAATCATGATAAATTATATGTCTCATATGTCTGTAGAGGTAAAATACTGTATTTAAAAAATGTTTCTTTTTTTTAATTCATGTATGGAAATGTTACAATAATTTAACAAAAATCAATAATGTTTTTTTAAGACAGAAAAGCAACATTAATCTTATAAAGTTTAAACCTACAGTTCTCAAACAACCACCCCGGTTGTTTTATTCTATCACACAGAAACTACAAAGTGACACATGATGTGAACATGCTTACGTCGTCCGTCTGCTGTGGTTCCTGCATAACGAACTCCCTGACCATGGAGGGACTGAATTCCACCAGGTAGGAGAAGATGTCAGTAGCTGCTGCTCTCACCTGCAGGTCATCCATTCCCTGTTCCAAGAAAACAAACACACACAAACAAGAAACCAAGGTGAATCGATAACATTGACCATGCAAATACCTCTCAGCATTTAATTATTCACATACAAAACATAGAATATGAGACATCTTGGATGAGAAGTTTCATTACAGTGCAGATAGTGTTGACCAGAACATACCATGACTATTTCCAGAGCAGGTAAAATCCCTAGATTTGCCAGAGTTTTGAAGAAGGCGTCCCTGTTTTGTGGCTGCAATGTTTGTGAAAAAGCACAGAATTCCTTGACGAAGTTTACCTTTGGTGCAAAGAGGGGAAAAAGAAAGATTAGTTTTTAACAGAATTTTATTACTTTGGTTAATAATTTATATTAAGTTTTATATATAAGAAAAAAAAAAATCCTGATTAAATTCAGTTATGTAATCCACATGCGAAAGACACATAATAGAAGAAATACATTATTTCCCTCTAATTAAAGTCACCTTTGAAACAGACAAACCTTTCAATTTTAATATTTCTATTTAGATGTTGACAAATATCTTTGAGAATCGCAAAGTTTTGGACTTACCAGCTCTCTCCTTTTACCGTCATCTGTGGCTTCATCTGTGAGCTGTGCAAAGACCTCCGTTAGGAACTTCTCATCATCCTGTGACCCCGTGAAAACAAGGTTTACATTGAGTCAGTATAGAAACTAGAGACAAATTAAGCACAATTAAACCTTTGAGAGACACGCAACATATTCCTGCATTCTTGTGAGCCATTTGAGCTTACCGCCATCATTCTGAATCATTTCTAGAAATGTTTCCATTCACCTACAAACAGTTGACAGAAACTAACAGAAATGTCATATTTCAATCACTACTTCTGCACACAATTTTTCATGACTGGAGTCACAGATTCCGGTCATTATATCAGACAACAGGTCAGGTGAAGAAAATGTTTTGTCATAATTACAACAGAAATGTAGCAACTACATATAAGTAATTACATAAATTTTATTCAAAATGTAGAAGCCCTAAAACTTAAAGTAAAAATAGGATATGCCAAAACGGTCAAGAAACAGTTGCCAATAAAAGTGAACAGTAAAATAAAGATTGTGAAAACAATCGTGTGGTACATATCATCAATCTGGTTCACATTACAAAAGTTGGCTCACAAAGACAAATTTTACATGTTGGCCTTTCAGCTGGTCTCATGAAATGCATGTCTAGAATCAGAAATAGCTTATTTAGTCTGTTAAAATGAAAAAAAAGAAAACTAAAATCAGTTTGTCTCATATCAAAAGCCATGTTCACCCAAATATTCATAACCCACCTGTAAATGTGGCTTACAACTCAGCATAACAAGTTCCTACCAAACTACGCTGTAGGTTTGGGAAAATATTGGATAACCAGAAGCTGCCACCAACTCATTAAGAAAATCAGTTTTATTCAACAATCTCTCGCTGATAAGAGGATTGGATCCTTACCTGCAGCATACTGACAATCTCCACTTTGTTGAAGAAGATAAAGGAAGTGAGTGTGGACAGGAAGTTCTCCTCAAACACTGAGGGAGTTGGCAGAATTATGTCCTGGATGTACTGAACCCGATAGGTCTGGTGGATTTTCTGCCGTAGCTCTGAGTCTGTGATAGGAATCACTTCCTTAAACTTTGCTGTCTTGGTCAGGAATTCCCGGTGTCGTTTAGGTTGGACCAATGCCGGGTCATACTCAAGGCAACCCACAACATCCATAATACAGTCGTCAGAGAACATCACCTCAAAGAGAGCTGCTTTATTGAGGAACAATACACCTCGCACAATCTCATAGAGGTGATGCAGGCCTTCCCTGTTGTCCAGGTCCTCACATACTCTGAAGAGGCCCAGCAGTTTCTTGATGTAGCCTTCACTCATCAACGCCAGAGCAAGTTTTTCCCTCCGGATGGGCGAGGAGAGAACGGAGGTAACCAGGTCAGCAATTTCCTCAAGACGACTTAACTCACAAGGAGGAAGCTCAACCAAGTGGCTTGTCTCTGGGATCTCTTCAAAGTGGTCCTCCTCTGATTCATCTATAGGGTCCTGGGTAATGTCCAGAGCCGGGTCCTTGCCTTGGACCTAAAGAATACATAGTTGACATTTATTAAACAAAGAATTAAACAGGCAGCACCATGCAATATAATTTTTGTTATACAATCAACAGAACATCAGCACTTAAAAAAAATTAAGCCCTCTTCGACATTACCTGGCAAATCTTCTCCCATATCTCATCACAGCCAGCTTTCTCCTGGAAACTCAAGGCAAGGTCATAATTATCTGCTTCTGACCAGACAATCAGTGTGTCCTGACAGGAAAAGAAGGAAATATAAAAGCCTTTTTCTTATTCACATAAATCATTATTGCACACAATCAGAAATTGAGCATAATTAGTACGACCTTTCTTGTGAGCAAATGTGTGTGGCTTGGAATTACTCTTTCAAACTGATGCTGAAATTGCTTTGCTTAAAAAAAGAAATCTGGCTCCTAAAATTTAATCTCAGCATTCATTCCTCAGCTACAGTTTTGAAAACCTACTGTCATGAAAATTCAGTTTTTCATTTGCAATGTTAACAATCAGACGAGGGACTGAGAATAGGATGGAATGCATGAAGTGGTGAAATAATAAAAAAACAAACATACATCTTTAATATGCTGGTATTTGAGAAACTTAAATGTTGGAATTGATCTGATCAAATAGCTGTATTGGGTTCCAATATTGATGTGATTGACAGATCTGATATCAAGCTGAACTCCCTTGATCCACCTCACTGATCTACAGCGGGACCTCTTGTGATCTTGTGTTTACAGTATTATGCAGGTTTCAATCAAACAAAATATGTTGATGCAAAATCAGTTTTTCAAATATTTCCAATTGAACTTATTTACATTAAAATTACATATGCTTTACTTTATTACTCAGAGTTTCTAGTTAAGACGCAGCATTATCACACACCTGCACTGACAAGTCTGATGGGTACTAATGTACCATGTTACTAATTTAGATAGATTTAGTCTGGAGCCATAAAAAAGAAAGACAGCTATTTGAAATGTGTGTACAGCCAAAGCGGTTTCACTAAGAGGGGTAGAGAAAGTTAAGCAGACACAAAGATTTCAGGAGAGCAGCAAAATGCTAAGAAACAACGTGAAAACCAAAATATTTGGCCCACAGTAAAGTTGCTCAAATAAAATGTTTTCACAAAAAATGTTCTTTCTGCAATGGATAATTCTGAAAAGTCCATTTAATAAAAGGCTCTAATCCTACATGGCAACGGGACTTACATGAATGAGGTGGAGGAAAACAGCAATTTACAGATTGGGTTGTTTTGCTTGCTTATATGCTGTACTTTGTTGAAAGGGCTAATTTCACATTGCTAGCAATGCTTTCACTAAGGCATCCAACAATGTGGACCATTTTAAACATTTATATCTAGTAAAATCTTGTTTGCAGGATCTTCAAATTGAACTAAGAATCTTTGCTAACCACATCAATGAAGACATTTCTGGATGTCCTTGTGGCTACTGCCTGATTGAATAGCTTCTAATGTCAGATGTTCTGCAGAATTTAGTCGTCTTTACCAATGCTGCAGACCGCAACCTGTCTGCCACAATATCAGCTTATTTAGTGTTCCCACATTATGCACATGCATCCCGATTCCCTTCAGTTGTCACTGCTAAATTGTCACCACTTTTGTTCTTATTACGATTATGAACTACAGACATAATGTACTTAAGGTTTTACTTCAAATTATTTTAGAAAACATTTAAATAGTAATATATTGTATTTCAATTGCTCTCTTAGAAGTAATGTGTGCTTTACAACAGCCTAATAAAACCTTGTACTATAATTTACAATAGAAATGATGGAAAATAGCGACTGCTTTGGTATTAAAAAAATAAATATCCCACCAATATCCAAATTTCGGATGTCAATCCTATCAGAGTCCCTTAGAAGCAGATTGGTGTATCTCTAGAATTAACCTGTTCAAATTTTGATGCCAAATATTTACCTGTTGTTTCTGATATGCAGTATTTGGACTTATTTTGGACTCCAACAGCAATGATCCTGAAAGATAGTGATGATAATCATTTATCTTTCAAAGTAAACAGGATGATCATTTGAGAAACTTATCAAATAATACAGCTTCTAAAGAATAGGTTAAACCAGTGTTTTTCAACCTTTTTTGAGCCAAGGAACACTTTTTTTTTTGTTTGTTTAAACTGAAAACTCACAAGGCACACCACAAGCCAAAATGTGTGTATGTTTTTTAAAAAATAATAATAAGCCCATATTATTAATATAAAGTCCATCTTGTCAAAGTAGCCTTGAATAGAAATAAGAACACAAGAAAAATACATTTTCTTATCTTTCACCTGAACACAGAGCTGCTTTTAAGACCAATCAGGTGGAATTGAATAATTTCTCAGGGCACACCTGATGACCTCTCACGGCACAGTGGTTGAAAAACACTGGGTTAAACAAATCCAACCTGAAAGCACATTGTTAATGACTTAACTTAAACTAAAAAAGAAAGAAAAAAAAAAAAACTAGTACTGCGATCTAAAGTGTATTTTTAATCCAACTTTAATATAGAATTGTGTTTAATCTGGTTATTTTAAATAGTCAGAATCCGAACAGATTTTACTTTACACTATAAAGAAGCAATAACAAGTTAGTACGTGTACTACGAGACATTGAGGGGGGCCCCCATGCTACAGAGCTCACGTCCTGCGATCATGCTAACCCCAACGATCAACCAACTTACCACACCAAAATAAACGACAGTATGAGTGTTAGATTTAAAGTCTAATATAGCTGGCTCTAATCAAGCGTACCACACGACTAGTAAATAACATAAAAAATAGTGAAAGCACTCTGCCAAACAACCATGCATTAGCACGCTAGTTAGCCGATGTTACGCTAATGCGGCTATGCTAACGAGGAACTTACCGTCCGATTCGGCCCGAACTAATAATGATATTCCCTTCAATCGTTCTACAAATGTAGACGAAACATGTCCAGTGCCCCTATCGTCCCACTGTCGGTCTTCATTTAGCGTGTACACCTTCACTCGCCGCCGAGTGTCCGACATGGCTAAAAGAGTTGGCGCTAGCACGCTAGCTCGAAGCTAACAGGCTATCAGCTCAACCCGTCTAGTGTTTTCCTCGACCTGTTAACTTTCTTCCCACCTGCATCTTATTAAACACGCACATCTAACTCAAGTTTTTTTTAGGCTACTTCATAAACACATTACGTTTATAACCTAAATGAATTTAATAGAAGGCTGAATATTAGACAAGAAAAGAGAACACAACAACTCTGACGGCCTCCTTGCTAACGTCCACAGACCGCCATCTTGTAATCCGATCTTGTGTTCTTTTTCTTCGTCGACGTCAATCAAGCGCTAACTGTCGCGGGTAGGCGGGGTTTACTCATGTATCGTCTAATCATAGACCGTATATGAAAGTCTATGGGTCCAATGGCAGAAACGCAGCGTCAGGAGTTTATAGCGCCATCTAAGGGTCGGAAAAGTAATAGCAGAAGCGAGAGACGCCGATGTACACTTGAAGCAAATTCACTCGGCTTTTTTTTTTGTTTTTTTTTTACAAACACAAATAAGTCATAAAACAGTCAAGTTTTCTTGTTTGAAAAAAGGCCCCCCTTATAAGCCCCTGGGACAGGCAGTACCAAATGAGCTTCATAAGGATATACGTCTTGTATTTCATTAAATATGGTGCAAAGACTGGATACTGGTTACTTAAAGTGGCTCAAATATTCAGGATTTCTGACTTCATTCATTCATTTTCCTAATGGCTTAATCCAATTTAGAGTCACAGGGAAGCTGGAGCTTATCCCAGCAGTCTTAGGGCAAAGGGCAGGGTACACCCTGGACAGCTTGCTAGTCCATTGCAGGGTTACATGGGGACAACCAACCGCTCACACTCACTCCTACGGGCAATTTAGAGTACCCAATTAACCTAACATGCATGTCTTTGGACAGTGGGAGGAAGCTGGAGTACCTGGAGAGAACCCAAGCATACATGGGGAGAACATGCAAACTCCACAGAGAAAGGTGGGGGGCAACTGACCACACCTTGCCCCAAGGATTGAACCAGTGACCTTCTTGCTGTGAGGCCACAGTGCTAACCACCATGCCGCTGTTCAGCCCCGTTTTCTGACTTCATTTTTAGAAAATATTGAATTGGACTAACAGGGAAGAAAAAAACCCACATGTGCATGGTTAATTTCTGGAAATTACTGTAAAACTATTCACCTTAAAACAATCTACGGTAATTGTTTTATTTTCTCGTGGACTACAAATACAACACAAAAGAAAATGAGTAAGAGGAATACAAGACATGTATTATGCACTTCTCCTTTTGCTTTTCCTATATCTCAATCCAGGCAGATAAAAGGACAAATAGCAACATTAGATATCAAATATGTAATTCCCAAATTAAAGATGGGCAGTTTTTCCACATGTGTACAAACACAAATATAGTTGTGCTGTGAGCAGGAGATTCAACTGAAAACATATTTCTCAAACATTTCTGCAGTTAAAACATGAAAAAGGATATCAGAAACAACATGTCATTTGTAATTGTCTCTCAGTTTGAGGCTAAATGTCTTTGTCCAGCAGCTGAGTCTCTTTTCCACAGATATCTTTCAGTTCATGAAAATATCTGATGCTTCTCCTTTTTAGCAGATTTCACCTGATGTCATCTTTTGTTTGAACCCACTTTGGCACATAAGCCGAAGCTATCCTCTTTTTCAGGAACGTCACGAATCGCTGCCGGTACTGTGGCTATTGTTTGAACCCATGGAGATGCTCTGTTTCTCACTTAGCGTCTTGACAACTGTTGCCACGGGAGACTGGAGCACCTTACGAGAAAGCCTCATTCTGCCATCTGTTGGGTCCCGTCCAAAGTACTTGACCTGTTGGCAAAACACCATTTAAAAACAAGCAACCCAGACTGGAAATGTACTTTTAACGACATTTTGTAGGAACTGTTACACACCTGTATCTCCTGCCCCACCTCTAAACCCAAAGCACTTGGATGCTTGATCTAAATGAGGGAAATATACATCAGTTCATATTAAAAATATAGAAACACTGGCAAAAAAAAGAAAGAAAAGAAACTCCACAAAGGTGAACTTTACTAACCCGTTTATGGTCCAGCTGTGAGTTGTGCAGCAGGACAGCACTCATGTTCGGATAAAGTTTCACCATCACGCCAATGTCCCTGAAAAGCAGCACAAGAAAGCCATTAAAGTCTGGATGAATGCCCAAATGTGCTCTTTATAAACATCCCTGGCACTGACAAATTACTACATTATCAGCAAAACATACAACGATGAGTTTACCTTATTTCTGTGATGGTGGCGGTGTAGACAGCACCAAACTCCAGCTGTTGTTCTTGCTAAGAAAACACAATTACACACCAGCGTTGGTGCAAAATGTATGTGAGCAGAGCTTTCATGCACAGATGTTTGCAAATATGTATAAAAAAAAAAAAATCACAGAATTGTAAGTTTCATTTGAGATATTTAGGAGATCCAGCATTCATTTCTGCAAGTGGAGAAGACTCACATCATCTTTGCAGATCTCGCCAATGAAGTCCTGAGCTTCGTTCATGGCTCCTGGCGTTGGAGCAAACACAGAAAAAGTCTCCTCATCCATCTGGCTTATAGTCACACCTTCAGAAGGAAACAAAATGAGCTGAAGTTACAAAATCCTGCTTTGAAAAAAAAAGTTAAAATGATGCGTTTTCAGCTGAACATTTCAAAGATATGATTATTTTAGGTGACTTTATTCCTTTTACTTGAATATTACCTGTCTGAGCTTGAAGCCTGCGAAGGTTATAACCTCCTGGACCAACAAAGCGAGCTCTTCTAGACACGGGCACTCGTACATTTTCTACAAATAAAGCAAAACTCACACTGCAATATGACTTATTAAGCTGCTTCCAGTTAAATCTGACAACAAAACCTACCAACAACAGGTCCATTTTCTTTCCTGCTCGCTCTGGGTTTTGCTATACATTTATTCATGATGCCCAAGATTTCCCTCTTTGCCACTGAAACAGAGGAATATTCAGACTAAAGCAGTGAAACAAGCACAAACACGCAAACTTTAAACTTCAGTTTAGCTTTCAGGGATTACAGCACCTGTGGCTTGTTGGATGGCCTCCATAACAACCTTCAGAGGTAAACCTGGAATCTTCACATCAGCCTGGAAGTAACGGAAAGGGAAAGCGGCGAGTATTTAATGCCTCAAATAAAATATAAAATCCACTGACATTTCATGAATCTCAGGCTCTTTATGGAGGCAGACAGACGCTTGCTTTGAGGTCTGAATCAAAGTACCTGTAACGCAGTGATCCCCTTGTTTGTTCCTGCCAATTTGAAGTCCATGTCTCCAAGATAATCCTCTATTCCCTGTTCAGAACACAATTATTTGCTCATATAAAGCATCTCCAAACAGATTGAGAGTTTTTAAAAGAGAATTTTATAAGATTCAACCAAATTTCTATATCCATTAATTAAATAAAGGGTGACAAAAAGGGAAAAAGCGATGTACCAGGATATCTGTTAGCAATCTGTAGTCATCTATCTCTGCAGGTTTCTCTGGATTCACTTTGGAGATGAGGCCGATAGCAACGCCCGCCACAGCAGAAGAGATGGGCACACCTGGCAACATACGTTTGCATGACAATATCTCAATCTCATATGAATTTTTCTCCTGTCCTGACTGGGCATGTTATGTCCTGCATTCATACTATTGTTATGCAAGGTGGTCAAATATGCAATTTTATGCAAATGAACCGATTTTAGATGCTTTGGTTTACTCTTTACACACACACACACACACACACACACGCACGCACACGCACACACAACAGATATCCATCCTGAAGATGTACGCATTAAAGCCTTCTTACCTCATACTGTATATTATTGATGATGCTCTAATATGAAATTCACCAGTTCAGGGTAAGTAAAATCTTATCGTTTGTGACAGAAAAAATGGACACAAAAGCAATGAAGTCCAGTCCAACCAATAGGAAACAGGCAGACTTATTTAGCAGAACATATAAATAGTTGTTGCTTTGTGTGCTTCTGTAGTAGGATGACTGTTTTTTTTGTTGTTGTTTGTTTGTTTAATTGCTTTTTTTTAACTACAAATTGCACATGTTCCTTAACTCTTTAAGACTAGACATATAATATTTTTCACAGAATATTTCTGAGACATACAGCATTACTTTATGCTCAAAAATCCAGTTCTACATACCTTGGCTACTTGTCTACTGCCCCCTGGTGGATGTATTTAGCACTAGAATCATTTGGAAAAATAAATTGTACATAAATGCAAATTATTTATCTTTTTGTTTTGCATTTTATTAAAGGGTAAAATGATTCAAATAAAAAGAAAAAAAAAAGCTCATTTATTGTGTCAGGATTTATAGGGATTTAAGGCAATCATGTAACATGTAAGAGCGTCATTAGGTAGAAATGATATTTTGATTATTTAGATGCCTGGAATTTAAAAATTTTTTTTTTTTTTTTTATAAGTTGTCCTAATGTATGTTATTTATTCTGTGTTTTTTTTTTAACCCCTGTGCGGCATTAACAATGTGGCACTTTGGTCAACATTGTTGTTTTTAAAGTGCCTTAATAATAAAGTTATATTGTATTGTATTTCAGTACCTGCATCCATGAGAGCCAGGCTGCCTCCGCATGCTGAAGCCATCGATGAGGACCCTTTGAATAAAATCAGTCAAACAAACAAGATAGTCAGCAAAGCAGGAGAACACATAAACAAAAGAAATAAATCTATGAATAAATGTATAAATGTCCAATGGTTTCTTTATTCTCACACTTTGCTCACTGACCGTTTGACTCCAGCACCTCAGATGTGACTCTGATGGTGAAGGGGAAGTCTTTAGGAATGATTGGCCTCAGAGCCTTTTCAGCCAGAGCCCCTGCAAATACAAAAAGAAAACTCTAAGCTCTCATGGCAATGTGTGACTACAGTAGCAGTCAGCAATCTTAACAAACCATGTCCAAGCTCTCTCCTGTTGAGCCCTCCCATCTTTCCAATCTCATTGGTTGCATATGGAGGGAACTGAAATTAAAGAGAATATTACAAAGATTTAGAGAACCAGATGAAAAAGAATCTTGTTGAGTATTACAAGGAAAGCAACATTATACTCACTTCATAATGAAGCATGAAGTTTTTATCTTTGATGCCGCTTCAGAAAGAAAACAAGTGAAAGATTAGAGATGAATTCTCGTTAGAAATTCCTCTCCTCAGTAATAAAATACGACCAGATAGAGCAGTTTTTTAAAGTTAAAGTTGACAAGCTGAGGGCCAACTATTTGAACTCTATTGATAATATCAGCTGTACATAATTAGAATATACTGAAACATGTAAATAGGCATTAAATGCAATAATTCAACCATACATCTGACTGAAAGTAGTGCAGGTTTGATGCTCCGGTCTCCATTTAAATACATTTATATATAATCAGTGGGAAAATGTGTCAGTGGAATCATACAGGGGGTCCATAAAGTCTCTTTATAACATAAAAAACAGAAATACATAGAGAAGTGGCCAGTGGTTATCAAAGTTTAAACAACATTTCATCATGTATTTCAGGTTCCCCTTTAAACAAAGAGCTTCTGCTTCACAGAACCCTAAAAATGGCTGCTCCTCTAAAAAATGCACAGCATGTGTTGTGGTTCATTGAAACACCAACGGATAAACAGTCCACAAAACCACATGAATAAATGTGGATGACTTTCACCATAACGTCCCTCAGGTTGTGCACGGCACAAGAAATTTGTGGAGAAAGGGACGTTGTTGGATGAAGGGAGGAGTGGACGACCAAGAACGTCAGTGGAAAACAGATGTCGAGGTTTTTACCGTGGTCACAGAAATGCTGTATTTTTGCCAGTTCCCCTGCCTCCTGTACCGGAAATGCTTTTGTCCTGATGTATTTATGTGTTCTTCGTGTAACCAGGAACGGTTGAGCCTTGTTCATAAACCTGAAGGGATTTTTCAAATCACTGCAGTTCACTGTAAGATATAAACCCCTCATTCCTGATTTCTTCTTCTCGGGACCCTTTAACTTCCCTAAGCTACCATACCACTCCCCTTTATTTACAATTTTCCTGTTGGCAATATCATTTAATCATTTTGTCATCCCAACCCATCCTTTTGTTTTGTGTACTTTTTGTGCAAATGTTTATTCTTTTTTATCAAAAGCATGTCTGAACTGGAGTGAGGAGGTTCACATTATGGTTTTATTTTCATTTGTTGCCTTGTACCTTCAGGAGGGAAATTAAACAAAAACTTCCTCGAAAGATCACGCTGTGTTGCCACAGCAACCAGCACAACACAGAAACGTACTGGTTACATTTGCAGCTGATGTAAAAAAAATGTGTATATGCAGAAATAAAAATAATACTTCTGAGTTACAACTTAAGACATACTGGTTGAGTAACATTTTCAATAAAATAAATCTATAAATTCTGATTTAAAAGGACTTTTTAAAGAATGCCCCACCTGTTTTTATCATATTTCTCCTCTAATTTAACTTATTTTAGTTGTTTTATTAAACATCTGCATCATAATTATGACTGATTAGCAACATCAGTGAAAATGCAGCACTAAATCATTTTACCTCAAAGCCGTTGTGATAATGTCCGTTTTGATGCTGGATTCTAGGGAGTCAAATGTGACGCTGCACAGCACCTAAAGGAAGCACATGAATATATGAAAATGGTCTTTTTTTTAAAGAAACAACAACAGATACTGAATCTTTGTGTTCTTTATGCTCTTGAAAAACCTGCGTTTGTCCTCTCTGAAACAGTGCTGAGCCATGGAGCGGCCTGAAGAGGTCCACCTCACAGGAAATGTTGCGTAGAGCAGTTAATTCTCTCCCATCGCACCTTCAACGACAAATGCAGAGACGGACATTCGCATCGGAGCGCTATGAGAATATTCTGTGCATCCCATGCAGACACTCGTCCTCACCTCCTGTACTCGTTGAGAACTAAATTACGAAAGATTTCCTTGCTCACGATGTTGAAGGATTCGATCACTTCAAAGGGCTCAGCTTGTGGGAATTTTTCTACACAAAGTCGATAAAAATCAAACTGATTTAATTCATGAAAAATAACCCATAAATGATGTCCATGCAATCAAAACACTGATTCATAACTCACCTTTTAGATCTTCTTCAGTTTCAAGTCTAATTTTGTTGATCGCTTCATCTCTTGAAATCTAAGTTGTCATGACAACATTATCGTTATTTCTATGGAGATAAATTTCTCTTCTGAAATTCATAAACATTCACGCATCATATAGAAGGGATCTGAATATAAATGGACTCAGATATGTGGAAGAGACGTACCTTATCATGAGTGTAATCAGTGAAAACAGCATAGATCCTGTCAGACGCTAACCTGAAGCAAAGACAAATATTTCACGCTGATATCTGCTTTTCTCACATCTCTCAAACCGAAAAGTTTTCCTGTTTAATTCAAGAAATTACATCTGAAAACTTGTTTAAATGCTTTTTTTCATCGCTCGTAAAAAAAAAAAAAAGCTCTTACCTCCGAACGTGCACCACCATCTCAGTCGGGGCGGAGAACGTTCTGATCGGCGTACGCTTGGCGACCTTCTGCTCTCGCACCAGCTGCTGGATGGCCTGGATGATCTGCTGGGTGTGTTTGACTCCCACCTTGACAGCATGGCAGAAGTCCTGCTGCAGCACGTTCTCAGCGGACGCCTCGATCATCACTGGCAAACACACAATCGCATGACTCACCTGAGCAGCAGGATGCTAACACAGGCGGGGGGACTGACAAGAAACCTACAATGCTACAAACTGCAGATGCTCAGGTGTAGTCATCATAACAACTGGTAAAAATGAACCAAACATCCAACAAGACATGATGACAGAAATAAATACGCATCATTCCTCTATGCCTAAAGGTTAGCGTCAATTTTAACTTTTAGATCTGATTAAAAACAGCATTATTCTACTTATGCATATGCAAATTACACATAAAACAGCCTCATAAAAAGCCTCTGCTGATCACTTACCCACTTGACTGCTAGGAGCTCCAGCCAGTATCAGGTTTAAAGTGCTGGAAGCCATCTCTGCCCTTGTGGGATTAACCAGTAACTCTCCATTAATCATTCCTATCCGTACAGCACCTGCAAACACACAAGCTGTCATGAGCGGAACCCGGGTTTTAAGAGAATAAAACAAAACATTTCAAGTTAAGTGTGTTGTGCATTTATCACCTATTGGTCCATTCCAAGGGATGTCAGATAAGGCCAGAGCTGCAGAAGCTTTACAGAGAGAATATAATGGGTTAGCTGAGTGTTACAGTCTGTGAAAAGGATGACTGAGACTTTACCTCACCTGCATTCACAGCAAGCACATCTGGATCATTGACACCATCAACTGCGAGCAGATTACATAGGATCTTTGGGAGACATGAACATGATGTAAAGTCTCAGACAGATGTATGATAATTTAATCATTGATTTAAAAAAGCAGGGAAATACCACAATATTAAGACATAAAACACTCTTAAAAGTGAACTGACCTGAGTGTCATAAAAGTAACCAGGAGGAAAAAGTGGCCTGATCGATCGGTCTGAGCAACACAAACATGACAGGATGTTAAAGGCAGTAACAGCACATAAATAGCTGTGGAACAACAAGGTTGCACATTTAACAAGTCACATATGTTCCAGCTCACCGATGAGTCTGCTGGTGAGGATCTCATTGTCAGTGGTTCCCAGCTCTCGCCTCAGATAGTTGGTGGGAATTCGACCTGCTGCTGCTGCTTTCTGTCTGTAGTCCACCTGTCAAACAAAGTGGACTTTCACTCATTACTAAGCAAAAAAAATATTTATTAATAATAATAATCTGGCTCCCAAATCCTCATAAAAAGGGTGGGAAATTACACCACCATGTTGGAGAACCTACCACAAGCGGCATAAACTGAGACGGAGAGGGTTTGGTTTTGCTCACAGCAGTCACCATCACAGACGTCTCTCCCAGCTGAAGGCAAATGACAGGATAGAAGAGCTCATTGTGCAAGACGTTTATATTTTTCTTTTATTAAAACAGAATCAATAGACAATCATAGGCCTGCATAGGCAGCGATGTAAACTCTATGGTCAGGCTAATGTATTGACCCGTAAATTCTACATGTGTTCCACCGATGTCAAAATGATGCTTTTCTGCTCGCAGCTGTATACGGCGCACTGATGGCGCAGCTACAAAAAGAGCCTTTTTCAAGAGAATACTCTTGAAAATCCCAAGACACAGCAGTGCCAGTCAGATGTTTGTGAGCAATAATGTCAGATCTTGTGCGGCTTGTCAGACATTGTTCTTATGCATTCATTTGCAGAGCTCTGAAACTGTCCAATGATATTATACAAGCTCTAGTCTGTCCTAGGATAAGCTCTGTCAGGTTCACATCTAATATCTGGAAAACTGGCACTCCTACCCATATTCGTAATTCTTCTTCTTTTATTGCATCTACCATTTTTTTCCATTTTATATTATTTTATTTTATAGGTCAAATTGTTTTGGGTTTTTTTTTTTTTTTTTTTAAAGAGAGAAAAAAAATCAGAGGACAAGAGTCTCATTGGTGAATATTTAAAGGTTGTTTGTACCTGTACTACAGCAGAGCCATCAGCAAATTTGGCAAACCTTCCTGAAGAGATTTCAAGTTTCCTACAAAACAGAAATGTTTTGTCATAAGTGTCCGTCAGAACAAACCACGTGACCCTGAGCACACAATCCATTCAAAGTTAAAAAGTCTTTCCGAGTTTTGTCTCGGTTTAATCGGGATCCCAGAAGCTGGGAAAGTCAACTCACTTCTCTCCAAGGTCCACTCCTACACTGCGCTGGTTTGCGTGTCGGCTGTAAACACTCTCGTGACATGAACGCACGTGGAGACGGGCACACGAGCGGCCCAGATAAAACAAATACCGCATTTTAACACAGTAAAAACACAGAACAAGACGGAGGTCCCGGCAGACTATCTGAGCCTTTTCAGTTTACATATGCGCATGAGGGCTTCCATGACAGTCTGTCACGCGTGGGAAATTACGTATCGAAACTGCGTCCTTTGATTGGTCGGATAAAAGAAAGTGTGTCACGTTAAAAAAGTCCCGCCAAATGATGGAACAAGGTTCCGCTTTGTTTGAATTCTTAAGATTGTGACCCTGAAATAAACAAAGACAAATATGCTTTTAACTTCAAATATATAATATAATATAATATAATATAATATAATATAATATAATATAATATAATATAATATAATATATGTATGTATTTGTTTGTGTGTGTGTATATATATGCATATATATATATATATATATATATATATATATATATATATATATATATATATATATATATATATATATATATATATATATATATATATCCACTTTTAAATTTAATGTATAGATATAATCAATTTTTTATTTTTGAAAACCAAACAGTTTCATGTCATTATATCCTCTATTTAGATACATAATTAAAGTGACAAGAAAATTCTATAAACAACATCTTATAAATAAATAGCTATAAAAATCTATCTATCTATCTATCTATCTATCTATCTATATATATATATATATATATATATATATATATATATATATATATATATATATATATATATATATATATATATATATATATATATATATATATATATATATATATATATATATATATATAGATAGATAGATAGATAGATAGATAGATAGATAGATAGATAGATAGATTTTTATAGCTATTTATTTATAAGATGTTGTTTATAGAATTTTCTTGTCACTTTAATTATGTATCTAAATAGAGGATATAATGACATGAAACTGTTTGGTTTTCAAAAATAAAAAATTGATTATATCTATACATTAAATTTAAAAGTGGATTTTTCATTTACTGGATGAAATCATTTCCTTTTGGTGAATCTGTCTGCATATACAGAAGTATTTTTTCCACGATGATCACACATTTATGGAGTAATAAAGTAGTACAAACAGTTTCTTTGAATGTAATGTGTTTAGAAAAGAGAGAAAAAGAGGGAAATCAAATAGGGCGATAAATCAAATTTATTGTTGTATTTCTCACTAAAGTTTAAACATGTCATTCAAGATTTTCACCACTAGATGCCGGCACTGTAGAGGCTATCAGCTTTTTGGGTCTTCTTTGAAATGCATGTTTGTATTATTTATTGATTTATGCTAACGTTTTGTTTTGCTCAGTCAGCCACAGCCTACTTGACTGACATGCACAGCAGAAATACCACCTCTTTGCATTATACAGTGTATGAGAAACAGAGCCAGACATACAACATTTTGTAATAACCTTGAGATGTTGCTGTGCAAAATTTGCATCCAATCAGCTATCAGCTCATCCTTTCTTTTACCATGTTAGCTTGCAGGTCACACAGCCACCATCAAAGTTGGCGTTTCCTTGCAAACACCTTCCTGTGAGCTAACTCGATAACAGTGGGGGTACTGCAGTTGTTATGGCAACAGATGAGAGTTAGCGGCATCTCTTAAGCTGGCTATATTACTTTGAGTCATGCACACACACATACACACTGGCAGACATACAAGCACATACAGCAGCTAATTACAGGGGAGAATAGCAGGGTCTGACATTGCACACACATTAAGAAACACACAAGTGCTCTTTCCCATTGTTCCCAACACTTCCAGCAGAAAGAAATAGCTTTAATGGCCCGAGAAAACACTGAGCTCTCATTAATCCCAAGCAGAGCCATGAAATATTACCATTCAATGGGAAGTCAGTGTGTATTGGTAGACTAAATGAGAGTGTTTCCATGACTTCAGGAAATTTAAGTCATCTTTTATTTTCATGCCTTCATGTTTCAGGAGGCGACGAAAGGACAGTCATGAGCTCAGCTTTAAGCTCTGTTACACACACATAAACACAAACACACGCATGCAGGAGCCAGAGGATTTCCAGCAGGGGTGAGAATTTAGCATTTCATGGGGAGATTATCTCTCATGCCAAACATTTAGTGACGTCTTTGCTGAATCACTTGTTCTCATGTGGAGAACTTTATGCATATTTGCTGTGACTCATTTAGTTTCTCTACTAAAAAGCCTTCAGCCTCAGGTTAACTAGGTTTTACCACCAAGAATGTAGGCATTCATTATTTTCAGTGGTTAAAATCATCACAGCATTCCTTCTTTCTGCCAATGAAAATCCAGCAGCTGCTCTGACTCACTGAGTAAGCTTGATGGAACCATCATGGACAGCAGTTGGCAACCTGATGTGGACAGAAGTGATTTCCCTTTTCACAAGCGTGTTAATGACATTACGTCACCTGGCAAAGCCCCACAAAACATAAGGTTCATTGTCAAGAATGATCCAGATGTGTTCAGATCTTTGGTTAAGCAAACAAATAGAAGTAAAAATGAAAACCTGGAATTCAAACTGTGGAAATATCATCAGGAAATATGATAATAATGATAAATCACTTCAAAACCTATTAAAAGGAAGCGACAGCATTGTTTTTGTGATGTTTTAATGGTTAATTTTCATCAAGGTTGCTACAAAAGAAAACACTTTTAATATCTCAGGGTTACGAGATGACTCTGCATTATGGACAGTTTTTTTTCATGACTCATTTTTATTACCCTGTAATGTTATGCAATTAGGCTTTGACTCATGCACATCTAAACTGGAGGTCTGACTGGAACTGGAAAGCTGGATATTGATTCCCCATGACAGCACAATGGAGACAGAGATGGAGTGGAGAGGCAATCTGACCTGTGCTGTGGAAATAAACGTCACGCCTTTCAATCAGTTTTCACACTGAAGGGACAGGAATTTTGCTTTAATAATCTATTTGAAACATGAAAAGATTAATCCAGAACATCTTCTTGTTTTCAGTCGTTTATGAGGTAGTTTGTTGCTCCCATCAATAAGACAGAACTACTATGACCTCATGACCATCAATCCAATGCAAACAAACCAAGTAAGCAGAAAAATCTGTGCCGGTCTGATTAACATCCATTGGCTGACATTTTTTTCTCTCTGAATGAGATTACCTTTACTTGTCAGGTCTTATTTTAAGCACAATTTTAATTTTTGGTTGTCTCTTGACATGTTTTTCACTTGTGTCAAAGTTAATAAGAGCAAATACCTCCCAGATTTACATTAACATAAGAATCTACAAAAGACCTTGAATGTTTGTGACACAAAGACCATCTCAAGCACCCTTACTAAATAGCTTATTTGCATGTAGACATTTTTTGTTCAAGTGATCAACATGCAGAACAATCTATCTGCATAAGTAAAGCTCATCTCTAACTGGGATCATTTTAAAGCCGAGAGTTTTTCAGAGGGATCAACCGTGTGGCTTGTAACATGTTGCATTGTATTATACTGCATGTTGTTTGTATGTGAACAACTATTAAATGAAAATAAATAAAATAAATTTTTTTAAAAAACCATCCCATTTGGAGCTTATTATCAACTCTTTGTTCTGTTATTTGTCAAAGGACTTTGCTAGCAGAGATGTTACTGGTTAAATCTTCCTCCAGTTAAGAGAAAACCTTGTTCAGCATTAGTCAGCTCATGCTGCCAAAGGAATTCCAAATCAAGATGCTTGCGGTGACTGTAAATCTCTGAGGAATAACTAACAGGAAGCTGCAGAGAGTTTCATCTGCAGGTCATCCAGTTACTCAGTAAGTGAGTGGCGCTGCATCGCAATTAGTTCAAATGAATACCTACCCCTGGAAAATGTGTTTCCATCTGTGAACTGGTGGGTTGAGTAGTTATGCTCCTGTCACATCTGTGTGTGAGGGAGGAATGCTGCGGTGGGTCCTTACATAGCCACCGAGCCATTAGATGGAGGTTAGAGACAAAACTTATTCACAGCATCACAAATAAGTCATTTTGATTCAACAGTAGGTTCGAGGTTAATGAACCCCACAGTGATCCAAATAAATGCTAACACCCACTCATAAACACAATGAGTGAAGCACGCCTCCACAATGACAGAGCAGAAAACGGTTGTGTTTGGCTGCTGTGTGTGTGGGTATGCAGGCAGACCACCAGGCATGAAAGGTTTTCATTAGTGATGGGGTTAGTGAATATGTGTGGGCTGTCTCGGAAAAGGGATCAATCTTTTCATTTCATCCATTCTCCTCTCAGCATAAAAAGCACACGCACAAACACGTTTGGTCAGCTAAGCTGGTTTTGGATACAGTTAGGTTAAGAATTATATTTAGGTTTTGTTTTGACTGGTTAGAAATATACGTTGAAGCTCTAGTTTTTTGCATTAGGAATGGGCTTAAAGAGGCCTTTTTATCATGAACAGGGTTAGGGAAGTAGAGTCAGTGAAAGTTAGCATCATCATCATAATTCTTTTTTTTTAAATACTTAGATACCTATTTTATTACTTAATACTATTCCTTTAAAGGTAATCACTAACACAGACAGTATGTTTAATACTGTTACTACTGTTAATGTTTATTATTATTATTATTATTATTATTATTATTATTATTATTATTATTATTAATAATAATAATAATAATAATAATGATAATAATAATAATAATAATAATAATAATAATAATAATAATAATAATAATAGTAATAATAATAATAATAATAATATTTGTCTTTAGCCCACAAGGTTCAGCTCAACAATGCAGAGATCTAATTGTAGATTGAGATAATACTGAATCAGAATGAAAAATTCTAGTCTTTACTCCATATTTGCATGTAGTGTTTACACTGACTTGCCGTCCAGTGAGCTCTGTTGCATTTGGCCGAATCAGAGCAGATTCTAAATCATCTGTTTTCAGTCCCATCATGAATAAACACTTTGCTGCTGGAAGCCATGCGTGTTTAAAGCTTTCAGCGCTTCCGTGTGGTTTACAGATGATGCGCTTTAGATCATAAGTCATTCCAGGCCATCTTTCCCACCATTTTCAGTGCAGACTGAAAATGCTGCTGCAGAATAAGCCAGATTTATGCAGACAAATCTAACACTTCCCTTTCTTATAGATAGATTATAGATGTTTATACCTTGCAGTGACCTCTATTTAATTCAATTCAATACAACTTTATTTGTATAGCTCCACTTCACAACAATGTTGTCACAGGGCACTTTTACATACACATCATTTCATGCCAATTCATACATAGCTTATAATAGAAACCAACTGATTGCATTGAGTCATGACTTCAATCCAATCCCCCATCCTGAGCTGCACGTGGCGACAGTGGGAAGGAAAAAACTCCCTTTTAACAGGAAGAAAACCTCCGGCAGAACCCGGCTCAGGGAGGGCAGCCATCTGCCTCGACTGGTTGGGGTGGAGACGACAGGAAAGACAGATCAACATGTACAACTGCACTTAGTCAGGAAGGCCTGCGGAAAAAAGGAGAAGTAAGCTAGAGACTGCAACATTGGCATATATTTATACATTAATATATTAGAGAAATGGAGCGAGGTACTTCTCAGTGCATCAGGTAACATCCCCATATAAGTAAAGGTTGGCTAGACTACCCATAACTATAAGAGCAATGAGCATAACCTGGACAGATGGGTCCCGTACATGCAGACTCCAACTCAGGAGATGCTCATATCCTAACTATAAGAATCATGGAAAAGGAAGGTTTTCAGCTCAATCTTAAAAGTGTGGAGGGAGTCTGCCTCCCGAACCCACGGTGGGAGCTGGTTCCATAAGAGAGGAGCCTGATAGCTAAAAGCTCTTCCTCCCATAGTACTCTTTGAGACTCTGGGAACCACAAGTAAACCTGCAGTCTGACAGCAAAATGTTCTATTTGGAATATATTCAACTAAGAGATCTTTTATGTAAAATGGAGCTTGGTCATGGAGAGCTTTATATGTGAGGAGAAGAATTTTAAACTTTATCCTGGATTTAACAGGGAGCCAGTGTAGAGAGGCTAAAACTGGTGAAATATGATCTCTCCTGCTAGTCCTCATCAGAACCCTCGCTGCAGCATTTTGGATCAGCTGGAGACTTTTCAGGGCATATTTGGGACAACCCATGAATAAGGAATTGCAGTAATCCAGTTTAGAAGTAATAAAGGCATGGACTAATTTTTCTGCATCTTTCTGAGACAAGATGCCCCTAATTTTTGCAATATTATGCAGGTGGAAGACGGCGGTTCTAGAAACCTGTTTTAAATGTGAGCTAAAAGACTAATCCTGGTCAAAAATGACTCCAAGATTTCTCACAGTATGCAAAGTATGCACAGTAAATGCGATTCTCACCTCTATGTATCTATTCTTGCAAAGTTTTCTTTGTATTATATAATCTCCTGGAGAAAGGGCTTCGCTTTGTTGGATATAAAAACTCTGTTTTTATTGAAGACTGTTGTCTTCTGAGGATGTCCTTTTCTTCTGCATTCTTCTTCTCCAAGCTCACAGAAACTTTCCTTTCTCTCTCACAAAGCATCAAACAGTTGATTTGGAGTTGTTTTGGCTGTTCCTATGGGCCTTTGGTGGAATTGTTTTGGTTTTGCATGTAGAGATCCTTTGACTGCAACAGCTTGTTATGCTTCGGATCAATTCCAGACATTTGACTTTATTAATGACTGAATTAAATCACAAGAAATTAACCCTTTGCTATCTATCAAAAGCTTTTGAGGCAACTGTTCATTGGGGAAAAGCTGTTTCAAATGAAGTACTCTGACACTAAAATCTGCATTTAAAACTTATATTGGTTACATAATTGCAATGTTTATTATTAAGAATAAAAAAAATGTGTATTTAGGTCCAGAAATTATTTAGAACCAAATGCTAAGAAACCCACGTCTGTCGGCTTTCATATACCTTGCAATCAGTGTGGTTTCTTATTTTAATGAAAATGTGATAACATGTTTTCCTAAAGATGCAGTCTTTTTCTGTTTGTTAGATGTTTAACGTGGCATCTTTTCCTTCCAAACTATTACTCAATAAGAAATATCTATTCCAGACGGTTTTCTTCCTGCAGTCCTTCTTGTTATACTGACAGTCTGCATGTCATGGTAGCTAATGTTATAATGCAAGCAGGGAGAAGTAATGGTCTGATTATTTAATCTCTTCTCTCTGTGTGTTGGTGATCCTGCTGCATGGAAATGGAACGAAACAAAAACAGATAAGCTGAACTTTTTTTTATTTCAAATGTCAAGTTCCAGATCCAGACGTCAGTTTCAATGGCAGACACATGAGAAAGGAATATTTCAGTCTTAGTTTTTCCTTTAATTTAGCCCTTATCCTCCTGGTCAAACACGTTTTGCAGCATGCAAGATGAAACAGGTCCACTCTGGCTTGCATGCGCTACAGCCTCAAGCAGAAACTCCAAAAACAGCCACCATTATTCCTAATGCAAATGAGCCCCTCTTCATTACAAGGGGAATCCTGAAATGCATTCTCTAATGTTGAACATACAATTGTTCATTAATTCATACCGAGCTCCTGAGAGGTGAGAAAAATCCCCATTTCCCAAAGCAGTGATTGTGTTTTAATTGTCTGGTTAGCCACGTGACCTCTGTTCCTACTTCGCACCATCACAATCATTCATCAGTTGTTGATTATGTGTTTCTAATCGCATGAATACCCTCTACCTTGCTGCTTAAACTGGCTGCATTTACAGTTATGTGGAAAATAAGTTGAACCTCTTCCAAAGGTTTCAAGTTGAACATAAAAAAAATAAAGAAACTGATGTTAAAATCACGAAATATAAATATTGAATGCTTTTTAACACTTTCTGACACATGCCCTGTGTCATTTTGATTAGACTGATGTCTTTGGCTTGACTGACTTCTGCACATTTCTAAACCCAGAACATTACCCACCAGATGTCAGTAGCTCACTTTCTCCTGTTGTACCTTTTAATGCGTGTTGTAAAGCCAGACAAAGAGTATGCACAGATCACTTTTTTTTAATCAACTGAATTAATAAATGAAACAAGGAATCATTGTGTGGTTTCAAATCACATCAGAAAAACTGTAAATACACTTTTTTTTTTTTTTTAATGTTTGCTCTATTTCCTGATTATTCCTCACAAAACCACAACGACACATTTCATAAAGCCAAATATTGACTAAGAAGTATCACTTAGTATGACTCAGAGAAAATGCTAGCAGAAAAGGATGCTTTGATCAATGCCCTACTTTTCTTGCAGAGGGAAGGCGGAGGGAGATGCGCAGGGAGGGAGGAGTTACTACGTGTCCTGCGCTCATCCTCTCAACGCTCGCGCTCAGTGGTGTGCGGCGCTTGAACAGCGGCAGGCGGAGGAGCTGACGGCTGGGAGTGACTTTATTCCAAATATGAGGAGGAAACCAATCATTCCAGAAGCAGGACATTAAAGCTTTTTTTTCCCCCTCCCTCACTTTACTTCACTACTGGATTTTTTTTTCCCTTTTATTTAATCTTGTCGGAGGAATACATCTCCTCTGCTGAAATCACAGGTCTCCATTTGACCGTTTTTACCCTCCCCTTTTTCTCAAAATTTCTATTTAATATAAACAAAGAAGCAGGTTGCAACTAAACCACCAAATACCAGAAGTTGTTTTTTTTTTTTTTTTTTAACAAAAAGATGTGACTCCCTTTCCTTCCCAGGAAGCACATTCCCGTCGTTGGCATCTGAAACAGCTGGGTCGTGTTGAGAAGATTGTGGATTAAGGGTTTTTTTCCCTCCTCCTCCTCAAGAAACCCCAGACGTCTTCCAGTGGCCTTTAGGCAAAATGAGCGTCGATTCGACTGAATTAACTACATGAGTGGAGTCTAAACAAACACGTTTTTCAACCAAGGATTCCCCCCACATATCGCCAGGAAAACATGGAAAACGAGGTTTTCACTCCGCTGCTGGAGCAGTTCATGCTCACGCCTCTGGTCTGCTGGGTAAGCAGGCCAATTAGATATTCAAATAATTTTGGATTAAACAACTATTTCTACTCCAAGTGGTTATGGAAAACCTTAATATCTATTTGGTTTGTCCTATTTATCTTCAGGTGAAGACAGTCGGGCATCCAACAGTGACCGATGGCTCCAAATTATCGGAATATATTGAATTAGTGGATGGGATTTACCTGAACGAGATTATGCTTGAAATGTGAGTAGATCCACATATTTGGACACTAACCCATTTGTTACCTGCATTGATCTCCAAAGAAAGAAAAGGTTAACCCAATAAAGGGCATGCAAACCTTAAGCCACATCAAGTTTTTGTGTATTGAAACAGCTATTTGCACTAAATGGAGGGTTAAAGTAATTCTCACCCTGAAACCTGCAGTGGGGACATCCCTACATGCATAAATTAAACAACTGCATCCTCTGTCCAGCCCTTTAGATTGCCTGCTGAAGTGAATGTAGGCTACTCACACAGGGACCCTGTATTGGGGGCATTGAGGGGTTACACTGTCAGATATCTGTGCAGACAGTCATTGTTGGGCTCATTTTGAGCATTGCAGATTGTCTGCAAGCATCTGTGGTCCATGGATGGAGCATCCAATGACTTTTAAGTGGTCTACCCTACCCTGCATATCATTCGCAACAGTCTTGAAGACAACCTGCATCTGTAAGATGCAGCCTACTGTGCTGTATATTCATATAGAAATAGTTGCATTATCAGAGTAACACTGCTTGCAGCAGATAATGTTTGTGATGGTTGCAGATCAGTGCTGCAGGCAGGCGCAGAAGCACATTTATCTTTTTAAAATTCACATGAAAGAGACTAGATAGATTCAGTGACGAGACATTTGGGATGCTGGAAAAGCAGGCATTGCATGTCAAATTTGTTCCTTTTCCAGTGACTGACTAACATGTAAGGCATGACACGAGAAAGATTTCCATTCCTTTGTCTGGCTCTATGCGGCTTCTTCCTGCTAGCTGGACAATTTTTCAGAATTTCCACTAATGCTACACTCTCCGCTGTCAGCATTTACCCTGCATGCCTGACTAAGGGGCACTCAGTCATGCCTGCTGCCAGTTGAAATGGGTTGTTACTTCTCTAGAGGTCATATGTAGCAGTTTTTTTACTCACCTCCCATTAATACCTTATACTCAAAGTGTAGATTAGCAGACATTTATGGATAAAAGAAGCTGGCTTTAGGAACAAATCTTTTTGTGCAGAGTTGATTTTAGTAATAAATGTGAATGGTTTAACCAGGACTAAGCTGTTGCTGTGTGGCAAGAAGAGCTGATTAACCCCAGTGGCTGTTTTCTGTCACTCGATGGTGTCGTCTTCTTGCAGTCTTCTACCGGTGTCCTCGACCCCCTGCTGCTAAGCTGTCTATCCTCAAGTTTAAACAACCTCTTCCATCTTGCTTGTTTTCCTTCTCCTCCCTCAAGTGGGTTCTCAGTAGTTTCATATCAGAAACATGTTTTGAGTTCATCTGGACAAGGCCTTCTTTCCTTATCCACACAGCCTTTTAAAAAACACACTTCACAAGTCAGCAGTATTTTCAGAGGCTCTTATTTTTTTCCCCTTTTGGGACACAGGATAGTGGGAAAGCAGCTGGAAGGATTTGAGGAGTGAACAAAGCAGAAAATGATTTACCAAAAAGTAAAAAGATGAAAACTTTTGGCAGCACAAGGGACATTTTCAAAGCCACACAGCAGCTCCTTTGCTCTATGGTTTAAGTGTAAGGGTTGTGATCTGGTACTCTGTAGGACTTCTGCTTGCAGATGAATGTAATGAGGTGGATGGTATAATGGTGTGTTCACACCAGATGCGTTAAGAGCGTCAGGTTTACATGTAAAGTCTATGTGGAGGTGAGTCAAGGAGGCGTCAAGCTTTCGCGCACATGGGATGCTAAGTTTGGGCCAATAAATCTCAGATATGGGTCCCAGGTGGAGTAGAAAGTGTCCGTAGAGGTGTGAAGCATACACGTGATACATTAGGGATACATTCCACTGTGATATTATGCCATGATTTTTTTTGTCGCTTTATTTATTAATTAAAGCCATGCCGCTCTCTCTACTGCATCCGCCATCATTCAAACTGACTGGAAAGAAAGCTCCACCTTTCCCCCCCTCCATTTCCCGCCACGTTTGCTGCTTGCTCCCAACAAGCGGCAAATGCAACAGGAGCGTGTTGGGTGCTGGATGCAAAAGTGACAGTTTAGTGACCAGCGGCGAGCGTTCAGCGTTTTGACGCTCAAAACGTGTCTGGTGTGAACACACCGTAAGTTACTAAACCATGGCTGGTTTAGTGCTTCTGTAGAGGACAGTCTGAACTGGAACTGGTTTAGTGATAGCCTGACAGGATGTTTGGGATTGCCAGTCACAGACTGCACAGTGTGTTTGTGTTGGTGTTTTTCTGCAGGGCTTCTGTGTGGGGGAGTATGTGGGAGTCTGTGTGTGTGTGTGTGTGTTTGTGGCTTTTTTTTTTTTTTCTTCTTCTTTTTTTTTTTTTTTTTTAATATGCCCTTGGTTTAAGACGGAGGCAGCTGTTGGTAGACGTCTTGTCCAGCCGCCCTCCCACACAAAAGGACTACAGTATCAGTCAGATCTTGTGTTGGTGAAACTGCTTCTTGTCTGCTCCCCTCGTTTTGTGAGCTGTGTCTTGACTCCTGCAGGCTCACTTAACAGAAATTTCATAAGCTTATGCATCTAACTTCACAGCTGCTGCAGAGTCTTCTTGATGGCAACAATGAAAAATGCTTCTTTATTCCTTTTCTTAACGTTGTAACTTATTAAACAGAAACTTAATGGAAAGGAGACGTGGGAGCTTAGCAACGCTTCCTTCCCCTCAATCATCAAAAGAAGTTTGGTGAAATTTTCAGCAGAACTGTAGTTGATAATTAACGGTGAATGTTTCTCTTTGTACCCTCTGCTCTTACAGATTGAACCATATTCCAAACCGTGTTAGTTTTGTTCATGCAAAGGGTTCTAAATGTGCTACTTTTATGTCTTGGCCAGTATCTCCTGTTTAGACTAAAAAAACTTCAGCACCAAAAACACTGTATTAATGTAATTGAAATAAATTGTGCTGGATTTGTGATTAAAATGACAAATATATACATATTTTTGTTGCTAAAACTTAAAAAGCTGTCACATATTTAGTTAAAAGTATTTATATAACTGATATTTTCTCTCACAGAATTAGAAATGTAGTGTTATATTTGTTGTAGTTGGAGTATAAAGTTGGTGTTGCTGTGTGTCATTAGCAGTTGTCATCGGACAACAGAGGTTATGGACAGAGAAGAGGGACCCCGGGATTATCTTAACGGTTTGCTGACACCCAGATGGCACCGTGTCCCCTCCCCCTGCCATGGTGTGCCTGACATCATCTAGCCAATTAGCTTGCCTCCGTAGCGCTGTCAGACCAATTAGCTTCCCTGCTCAGCAAGAAGGCGCCTGTTAAATTTCCGTCAGAGTAATAACTGTCCAGTTGAAGCCTGTTTTTTTGGACACTTGTATAGACACATGCTGGTTCATTGGCCTGTCTGGTCAACCCGTTCGGTTCGTCCTTGGCAGCCTGTTGGAAAGATGTGAGAAAAGTTGAAGGGATAAATTGCCCATTTGAAACATTTTTGCATCTTTATTATAATTGTGTAACTTTAATCCAGAAAATAGGTCAAAAAGTGGTTTGTGTCGTAATTTGGTTGATAAATTGTGAACCTCTGGAACATGCTTGGATTATTAAAGGAATGTGGTTGATCGCATTCTCTCGGTTAATGTTTCTGTTGGCCTGGACTTTTAGACAGATATGCTCTTGTCTGTAAATAAACATAAATCTTTTTGCACATATTGGTATGAAGGTATGACTACAAAGACCATAACCATCACCCGGAAAAGTATCTAATTTGTGAAGCAAATGATAGATCTGTAGATGTTGACTACAGGGTCACAAATCCATTTTTCTCTCAGGGTTACACTTCTGTAAGGTCACATACACACAACATAGTCTTTACTACATCTGTCATCATGTTGTGACTCAGAGCCAGACCGATGTGGAAGCATTCTGGTATTTGGTGGACCAGTACATACTGGCTTGTTGGGTTAAACCTTGAACTGCTCAAAATTGCTTTCTGCTGTTGATTGTTAAATTCTTTATTTGATTCCTTAGTGAGATGCAAAGGCATACAAAGCCTTTATATGCCTTTTGATGCTCAAGCAGAATATTCTTAAATTAAGCAGCCATCTGGCAGTGTTTTTATCAGGAATCTAGTAAAAGCTTTGAAGGAAAAATGGAGAAAAGTCTTGTATCTTTTTATTTAATCACATTTTTACAGTACTTCTTAGATTGGTTTTGATGTTCCCAAAGTTTTATCATTTTTAAACAAAATGTTGATCTTAATTAAACAAATGTTCAGAACTATCAAATACATTGCATTACAATAAATTGTTGTTTAAATATATTGTGCCTGAATTATATTTCACAACATACAGGTCCACCTTATCAGGCACCTATAAAGAAAATATCTGTTTTTTATTTTTTTAGAAAATGCTGTATTTCAGGAGTTGTTGATACAATTGTTTTGGGCATTAAAGACATCACATAGTTATCTATTATAAACATTTTTCAGCCTTTGGTTGATACCTCAGTTCTGTATTTTTAAAAAAAATTTTTTTTTAGAACAAAGGTGGCAGAAATAATTAATCAGCCTCTTAAAACTAATTGGTTTTTTTTTGTTTTTTTGCTATGGAAAGTCAAAGTATTTTCATACGCACAACAGTTAATAATGAAGCTAATCAACATGTTCACTGAATTCCTAAATACTGTTTTTATATCTAAATTTACCAATTGGAAAGACTCTTCTTATTTTTTGTCACTCCCTCTTCATCACCTTTCAACATACCAAAGCACTTGCCCTTTACCGCTACTTTCCATATTCCTGATGTTGTCTTCATCCCCTCTTTTATTCTTTTTCTGCTCATTCCTCACTTCTTCTGCTTTTACCCTTTCACTTCTGTTTTATCCTGCATGTTGAAGCATTTGTTGGCTCTTGTGGGACTATCTAAGCTGACATAGTTGAGATTCCAGCTGGACTGGAGAATGGAGACAGACAGATCTACTGCTGGGGAGTCGGTCTGCTTGCCAGTGTCTGCCTGCGAGGGGGGTCTAGCTTCTTCATCAGAGTGTGAAGTTAGACGTTAATCTGGCAGGCCCCATAATCATCTTTGTGTCATGCCAGTCTCTCTGTGCCTAGGAAGTAAGAGGATGTTTATCATCAGAGCTGGAAGGAAATGAGAGCTGTGACCTTGAGAAGCAAATTGTCACAATGCTGTTAATGCGAGTCACTCAGAACCTCACGGCTAAGGTCACGTTTAAACCTTTTGTTTCTCTTTGCAAAGTCATTTCGACCTACAGACATCAGACCTTTTAAAGTGATGCATTGTCAAATTTCTGTTATCACATTTTATAAGAAATGCTCCAGCTAGTTTCATGATAAACATCATTAGAATATGAATGAATTGGAGCCCATTGCAAGTTAAAATGGGATCTATTGATGCTCATGCATTTAGTTAATCGCCTTTAACATTTCCATTTAGTTTGCTTCCATTTTTTGTCTTAATTTGCTTGTGCTGCTTTTTTTTTTTTCTTTTTTTTTTTGCAGTTAATGCAAATTCAACATTTCCTCCATCTGTTTCTAGCCTGTCAGTGGCTCAGAGGATTTAATCCTCTCTGCTCCCTGAAAGACTTGAGCTGAGAACCATCACTCGGAATTGCTCATTTCTATCAACTACAGCTTTACAATTAGAATTAACATCAAAGTAGAAATAATTGACTAGGTACAATATTTCTACCCCAGAGAGTAACTTGGAGCAGCAGACCTTTATACAAGTATTGTCATGGAATTGTACCATGTCCATTATTTACGTTGAGTATACAAGGCAAATACTTTTGCTTAGTTTTTTAGATACAGTCTGAATTTTGCTCAAGTTGACCTGATTTAGTTTTGTGTCAGATAACACCCTGCGTGGCAGGAATGAGTCCAGCTGCAGTTCCTATGGATACAGAGGTAGAGGAGAGGAATGGCAAGAGGCCCCGTGGAAACAGAAAGACAAAGACAGGAGAGAAATGACTGACAAGGAAATGTGGTGGTGGGAATCGGGGAAACGTATACAAATGGTCCCCAATTGCATTTGTCTGTTTGTGTACCAATAGTTCCCATGACAAAGGGAGACACAGTCTGGAATTTATCTGCTACGGATACTTCACATACCTGCAAAACTGACTCAGTGCTTTGACTATCTGTGGATGTGGTGTACCTTTTTCTATTGTTCTTTTTTTATTGCAAGTTTACTATGAATTACAACCTTAAGTTGGAAATGAGGGGATGTGCCATAAAGGGCATGTCACTTAGCGTTGATTCTGCTGATTTAAAATGATTTGATTTAAATCTATTTTTGTAAAAAAAATACTCATTAGCTACTGATTGTGTTTACAGCACATACCTGAGCAACCTTTTTCACACACCATGCTAAAGGTGGGAGTTAATTGTGTTTATTGCAATCAGTTTGTAAGAACCAGATGTGAAATGGCAGTCAAAGTTGATGGACCAAGATGGTCTCAGAGTGGAATTTGCATTGATGATAAAGTAAAAAACATAAAACTTCCTGGACATTCCTGTTAGCTTTTTTCAGCCATTTTTACTAATTGGGAAAAATACAAGAACAATTATGGTAAACAGATGTTCTTTGCAAATGGTGATAATTCAGTTAAACAGTAATTATGGCAGTGCTATTATAATAGATTGGAGGAAGGTTTATTTGACATTTTTCTAATACCTAGGTATTACAGATTATTGGTTGAATATAGAGCTTTTTTATTCTGTCTGAAATTGCGTGTCATTTTCTACAAAATTCAATACAGTCCTACATTATTCATTGATAATTTTCCTAACATACATGATTTAACTTATACCTAGTGGCAGACTTTGTTGACAAAGTATTTGTGAATTTACTGTATCTAGATGGTTAAAAGAAATGTCTGTTATTTGAAATAGGTTTATGAACTGAATATAATTTGTAAAGAGATTTTTGCAAAGAAAAAAACACTGAATTGAAGTTTTCAGTGAATGTCTCAGGTTTAATTTGTTAGGTTGAGTTACGCTGATCCACACCTGAACTGTTAACCTGTGCACGGCTAATAAGTACTCCTGTGTGTTTGTTCCATTGCTCTCATGGAGATACTAACCCACACTCCTTCACTGTTTGGACAGTACAGCTCATAAGCTGCATCCCCAACACGTGACCAAATGTATTTTGTATTTCCTCTTTGTGTGTGTGTGTGTGTGCATTTACACTATTTTCTATATCTGTGTGCATGGGCATGTGCCTGGCTGCCCAAGCTGACTGTAATTTAGTCTGTCATATATAGGTTAACACTACTCCATAACGTTGTCAGCCAATCAAAGATGGGCAATGGGAGGAGGACGCCCAGTGGCCCCAGGCCCCAAGGCACACAGTGCCAATCGACTGCACCGACGGACCGGCTTATTGACTGGCCGTCTGGCCGACTTGCTGACTAGTAGTCTGTCTTGCTGGCTGTTGAGCTGGCTTTGCCCGTCTATCCCTAATCTAATTGTGTATTTAAGGTGTTAGATTTACTGTATCAGCAGGATCAAAGAGGGGGAGATAATAAGTGGAATTTTTCACAGCTGCATCTGTCTTAAATCCCTGTGTTTATTTGCCTTCTAATCCACAAAGTGTGAGTCTATCCTGCACCTTGTATGTGTAGCATTAGAAGTGCTTCTGTGGTTCCGATTGTGGCCGCCATGTTCTCATTTGACGGGGATGATGAAGGAATGTCTGAATGTTTTTTTTTTTTTTTCTTCCTTGGCTTTTCTCTCGGTCCTCTCACACACACTAAATTCCCCACGCTGCCCTGCTCGCCCTGATGGGATTACAGTCTTCTTGGTACTTTTTAATTAATGGGTTAAATAGACCCCCTGCCATGGACCACGAGAGGGGCTGTGTGAGAAGTTGGAAAGGGGGGGGGTCATGTGGCTGTTCATTTAGACCAGTATTAAAAGAGTTCTGTGTCCTTGTGATTTGCATGAATGTGTTTGTGTACGAGGGCGGAGGCTGATCAAAAGACAAATGAACACATCTACATTGCAGCCAGTTGACTTAAAAGATGGACTTTTTCATTTAAAATCAGGAATTCTGCTTCTTTTTGTGTTAATGTAATATCTTTGTGTGTGTGTTTTAAGATATAGCATTTCAGAGTTAAGCTCTTAAAAGCTCTGATTACCAAAAATCTGTTGTTTTAAATAGAATTTAATTTTGGTTAAACTAATGGTTTATGCCATTAATATAAACTATTAGTTTATGCATGTTTATTTTGTGTGTAGGAATCGGTTTTCTTAGATTCCAATTTTCTAACAGAAATAGAGAAGTAGTATGTTATAGTAATTATAAAAATTCCTTTCAACCTAATGTCCCTTGTGACTAGAAACATTAAAGCAGAAGGTCCTTGAGGAAAATACAGTGCTTCACCTTTAACCTCTTCTTTGCAACAGAAATAGGCAGAAAATGCACATAAGAAGTTTTGATCCTTTGTTTATTTATTTATTTTTTGTAAGTCCAGAATTTTCTTATATTGTGCCATTCTTGATTTCTAGAGAGCAGATGAAAGCACGCAGACATCCATGCATGACTTCACATGTGCTACAAACCACATGCATGCATACATTCATAAGCAGTCAGGACGCTCCTTCCCCCTACTCAGGGGGGAGGAGGGTTGTGGCTATTGACCTACTATATAGGTCAATGGATGTATATGTTCAGAAATTGGAAGTGCCTATCATCAAAAAGAGAGCTCCCCATTTATCCCATTGTGGTGGTCTGAAAATCTGAAGCACATAAAAACTTCCTTATTAGATTCTAAGACTTTTTTTAAAAGAAATTCATCGAAGAGACATGTTGTTTTTTGGGTTGGCTTTTACTATTTTATTCCTTCTTCAATCATGAAAATGTAAAATACCTCTCACTATTAAAATACTCTCCCCAAATGTTTCAATGTACAAATGACTAGGATACTAGTCTATACTTGTAATATTTCAGCTCTATAAAGAATAGCCTCTTAATACTAAAAATGTTTTTACATTTTAGGAACAACTAATGTACTCTGTTAACACGCATTAGCTTCAAGGGATTTCACTGTTTTACTTATCAATTCAAAGAATAAGAATTGTATTAAAACCCATACTGGATCAAATTGGTGGGAATGTCCCTGGACCTAATTCTAGTCATGCTTTTAAAGGAGTTACTCCTATGTGCTACAAATTTTAAGCAAACAGGCCTTTGAGATATAACAATTCCTTACCTTAGCCCTCATCTAACCCTTCAAACATTTTGAGGTCATCTGGCTAGGTTGATCTTTGATCCCTTAAAGAAATGGGGCACCTTATCTCTGAAATGTAAGTGGATGAGGCTGAGTCAAAAGAGTGTGCATAACTCAGTTTAAGCACCACCACTGAGCTTTGGCAGATTTAAACACTTTGACGCCCTTCAATGAAGGCTAATTGACCCTTCACTAAGTCCCGCCTTAGAACCACCGCTGTTCAATCATTTGTTAGCAACAGTAACTAAGAGAGAAGAACCTGGCAAACTTTATTATCCTGCACAAAATACCAAAATGGTCCATGTACAGCACATGAGTTTGAAGGATGTAATTTTCACCTTCCCTAAACACAACTGGACAGATGACAACTATTGACAACAGTGTGGAAGACACCCGTCACAGCTGAATCCATTGAAGATGACAAAAAAAAAAATCTATTGTGTGTTGCATTGCGTATCTTGAAGTTAATGGTGCATTAACATACAGTAAGGTGTTTGTGTACCGCTTGAGGTGAAACAAATAAATCAGATAAACAGCTGTTTTCAAATTAATTATAGAGTGGAAAAAATAGTTATGAAGTGTGATTTCTCAGAATCAGGATGCTAAGAGGCTGCAATAATTCAAACAAGACAAACACATGGAGTTTTATGGTCATAAAGGTGTCTGTTACTTTAAAAAGAAACTGTTAAAAGTATGTAAGGCTAATCAAGGAGTATGCAACTTGGTATTTTTCATAAGCAGCACTGCCACGCTTTTCAACCATGTTGGTTTCAGTGCTGTTTCAGGACTGGAGCTGGAGCCATGCGTAAGTTGGTTCCAGCTAAGAACTGGTCTGGTTTTTTGCAGCCAGAAAACGACTACAAAGCCCCATCATTGCTCCATTTTAAAGGTCTCCCAGTATATATTGGACTCTCCCTCCAGTGTAGTCTTAATTTCTGTAAAGGCCCACTGTGCAGCGGCACAGTTTCTTTACTTATGTTTACCACTTATAAACAAATAGGGACAAAAACATGCTTTTTTTGAGCAGATATAGGAATACCACCTAACTAAATAAAACAGCAATATCTATAAATGTAGCTACTGTTTAAACACTGAGCAAACATTGTGGTCACTAGTTCACCCATGGGGACAAATACAGATTTTTGAATTGAACTTAATTAAAAAATTCAGAAATGGTGGTTTAATTTTTTTTTTGTTTTTTAAAAGAGAGATGAATTGAAGTGCACTGTTTGACCTCTAGCACTTGCAGGAAGTGATGCTTATAGTAGATCAGTTGTTTAAAAGTTATATAAAAATATACTTAATTTTTCTCTCATCTATCTTTTTAAAATGGGTAACAATGAACTAAAGTTTGAAACTTCTAAAATCTGCAGGAAATATTTTACAGAAATGATGGTGTAGTTATTGGGAACATAGCTCCGTAAGTGTGGGAATGTCTGAACTTTTTGTACTTGTGACACCCCTGATAATATCAGTTGTCATGCTTGTTCATCTTTGCATTCCTTTAGCAACTCTCAGTTGAAAAACATGCAGCCTGTGTGATCTGTCAGCATGAAGAAGATGCTTCTCTTTGGTTCAGAGAGATCACAAGAGATGACCGTCATACTCAGAGGTCACAGAATTACTTGCATATTTCACATCAGTGTAGTGCTAAAACTGAACAAACAAAATAAAGGTTTATTGAAGTTAAATAATTGTTTAAAGACTCAATACTATGCAGTCTGAAATTTGGATACTATTGTAAGGATGGCATTTATATATGTGTGAAGTATCTCTTGTTCCATTTACCTGATTATTTAGTTTACTCAAAGATTTATAGTCACTGTGCTGCTGGTATTTTTTTTTTTTTACAAGCATGCACATGTCATAATGAGAAACATGTAATTGACCCAGTTTACAACATATCCATTTCTCTTAAACGTCCTTTGAAATCTGATATACTTAATAGTGATTTTATGGTAACGCATTTTGTTTTTTCTTTTACAGAAATCCTAAGGCCACTGTGCAGAGGACCAACAAGAAAGTAAACAATGATCCCACACTGCGCATCCAGAACCTTTCTATTCTCATCAGGCAGATTAAAGCCTACTATCAGGTAAGAATTTTATTTTTGTAACATTAGAAAGTAGGAGTCTACATGCTGACATAAAGGTTAAAACTTTTAAAAAGCAGAGAAAGAAGCGGATCTGATGATATAGGTCACAGATCGCTTTGGCTAACCTCCTTATGCTCTCCCATGCCTGAGATGGCGTGGTCACCATTTAAATTATAGGTTACACTTTTAAGTTACAGTGGAAAAATATCTTGGCTCTACGCTTTCTCTCGACCTACAGACTTTTTTCAGTGCGTCTACAAAAACACATGGCTTGCCCTTTTTTTTTTTTTATTTCAGACAGGTCAACATTATTATATTCTTTACATACATATATGTATAGCCTCTCCAATCTGTTGACAGGTCTAAAAAGGGGTAGGAAGAAGTATAATATAAGTATGCCCTTGTGTAGACTTGGCAGGGTTATATTTGCAGATGTTTACATGTGTGATGTGGTATCACGAGGCCTTGTCCAAAAGTCAGAAAGCGCAGTAAATTTAGAGAGACACCAGGAATGTAAAACACATTGATGTGGCAATGTGTTGCCTGCTTATGCTCAATGTCTGGTATCATTTCATTTTTCTATCAGAGCTATGTACATCTGACTTTATTATATTAAATAACATTTAAGCTGGGGTATAGAGGCAGTTCATTAAATTTATCCTGGAATGAGAACAGTTTCAAAATGCTTCATGAGGCATTACTTTTGATTACAGATGAATTTGCTCTGACTTGGTTATTTGAAGTTGAGATTTCCACTCAGTCATGTGGAGCAAAGTTTTATCTGTTCTTCGGTCTGAGTTCTTTACATAGCACACTATCGGCTCACCAAACTCTGAAATGCAACGCCGTTATCATCACAATCTGTCATTGCTTGGACCAAAAGGAAGTAACTGCAACTTGTCTTTCATCTAATGAGAAATATAAAAAGACCTAAGAAGAAAGATTGAATGTGGGCTTTCTTGAAAAAAGGATATTATGAAGTAAACCCATGTGGTTACTCATCACCTGCAGCATTTCAAACTTTGATGAACTGATTACAAATGTCTGTTGAGGTGTTGCTGCGCCACCATATATATATTTTTTTTTTAATACTTGGACTGGTTTGCTGAATATAGTGTCAAAGGAAGGCAGCCAATGTGAATCTCTGGTTTGTAAAAATACTAATTAAATTGATTGATTTTTATTACTCACAAATTTCCCACAAAAATTATCCACGATAACAAAGCAAAAATAACTTTAGTGCTTTTTTTTTCATGAATTCAAATTAATTGTTATTCCTTGGTACTTGGTTAAAGGTTTGCTTATCAAGTAGAAAAAGCAAGTGGATATTTTCAGTTCTTGCTCTCCATACATCCTAGGGAATGGTTAAATCAATATTTGGTTCCATTACGATTGGCAGTATTTTTTTCAGTATTTTGATTTACTTTTTTCTCATAAACATTATTGCCTAAACGTAAAATGAGTACATCACTGTCTGCAGCTGGTAAATGTGAAACATATTGATAAACAGCTTGGATTAAATATGATCCACTGCTTTTTGTGTGAGCTGTGTGATAAACAGCAGTTAAGCATGAAGCAGCATGCTGTTGCGACGGTGCAATAGGTTTGAAATGTAATCATTATTTTAAGCAGTTGTAACAGCTAAGAGTTTTTTTTTTAGTTTGTTGAAATAATCTGTGGCGGTATTTTGAGTAGTTACTTTCATCATTTTAGTTTATCAACTTGCTGTTTTTGTGCTTGAGTCTCCATCTTTAGTTCTTCCCATGAAGTCTACAGAAGACACAGCGAGTTAAATGCTTTGTTGGATCATGGTTGCCCTGGTTCTGAACATCCTGTTAAGCTTCTCAGGGTCATCTAATTTAAACAATCAACCCATTGTTTGGCCTATGCTTTTGTGATCCTCCAAAAGCTCCACCAGGCTTCAGAAAGATTGTGAATTATCTATCAGTTGCCACTTAGGGTTAAGTAGTAAGCTGTAAAGTTGGTGGATGATAGGATGACAGAAAAGGTTAACAGCATTATCAGACGGATCTTTGTTGCTCGGTCAGTAACGGAACGAGACATAAGCAGCTTTTTTTTTTTTTTTTAAACATTGTGGGGGCTTTTATCATGATTCGGGCTTGTTAGTTAAATTATATCATCCATATTTTTGGAAAAGCTTTGTTTTAGAATAAGATATGTTTGCAGAAGTGGAATTTTTTAATGTCATCTGATTTATTTACAAATTCCTGTTTACTTTGTTTAATTTTTAACACCTTGAGTGTTACTAAGCTTTGGCGAGCAAGTTTCAGATATACTGACATCTTTCAACACATTTGTCTTTGTCATTGTGGCCTTTTGTGTCCAGTGCACATATAAAAAACTTATTATTAAGACTCACCAAAATTTCTCACCCATTTTTTAAAAACAATGTTTCCACTTTGTAATTAATAGTGATTCAAGCCAGTTAAATCAATTGTCTGCTTCCTTTGTTTTGATGTGCAGTCAAATGGCAGCAGAGATGCACATTTCAAACGCAACATAGATATACTGGAGTTTTTAGACATTCTGCCATGCACGGTCTCAGATTTAGACAATAATGACACTCTTGTTCATCTATGGTGTTTGAGTAATCCCCCCCTGGTTGTCTGTGGATCACCCTGTTGACCTTTTAGTCACACCATTCATCCCAGCCTCACAGGGACCACCTACAGATTTAAATCCCTTGCTGTGTGTCTGAATGCCCCCATGACTGCCTTTTAGGGACTTAATCAGACAGGTTTCTGTTATAAAAATAAAATAAAATGTTATTGTAATCAAGCTAGTTTTGTTATGTTGGATAATTATTTTTGTATACAAAGTCATTAATAGGAAACAATTAACTAGTTTCCTCTCTTTTAGTGTTTTTTCCTGTGTTGACCCTGTTGGTTGGATTCTTTTCTGGTGTCTGGTATGCTTATAGTAAATTAATAGCTGTGTTAGTTGCTGCTTTAAAATAAAAGATTGTCTTAAGAGCAGATAAAGTGCATTAATCAAACAGAATAACTGCTGAGGACATGTGTAAGAGATGTTTTGAATCGACCTTGATTTATTAGATGTTTGGCTGGTAAGTTAAAGAGATGGTTGAAAACACCTGGGCTCAAAGCTTAATGGATTTGTTTTCCCATGTTGCCATGCAAACACTCAGATCATGTATTGGCCCCATAATTATAAACAAATGATCAGACCACCAACTTTCAGTTTTAACATGAGGTTATTTACATACCATCATTTTTTTTTAACAAAGTTATGGTAAAATATTTTTGCAGTTCTGCTTCTGAAACTGTCGTGTGTGTGAATCCGCTGCTGCTCATCAGCTGGAGTCGCAGAGATAAAACTAAAATACGTTTGTCCTCAAATAACTTTAATCAAAATGTACATGCAACACACTGTCTGCACTGATACAACTGTCACTGGGACATTGGGGGATAAAAGGCTTTGGGCTTTCCATTTATGGTAGTTCTTCTTTCACTTACTGGTATCACATTTCCAGAGACATATGGATAAAGCTGGTGTTACTCCAGTTTTACTTTAATGGCTTTAACAGGTTTTCTCTTTACTGTATTATTCAGCTCTGGGGAATGGACCTGGAGCAAATGGCAGCCTTGTATGGTTGGTTGCTTCCAGTCATTCAATAGCTTGAGCTCACTCCCTCTTTGAATTAAATTATTTAAATAATTTACTGTGATCTTTGATCCAAATGACTAAAACAGCACTCTCTAAGTCTGGACATGGTTGTATGTCAGGATCAAGTAGTCAGTATGTGCATTAGAGCATATGAGGAAAATGAAAAGTAACTCACTAAGATGAGCTTATAGTGATTAAACAGTGCTTGGTAAACACCCCAACCCTAGTGCACAGATTTCTTGTCTCTTGTGTAAAAGCTTGATATTTCATCCCTGGGTTGGAAGGTCAAGGGAAGGAGTTTATTAAATTGAAGCCCTTGCCGACTCCCCAGAGGATCCTCTGGTGTCGGCAGAAGACAAATTCATTAAGCTTGTTGAACCACTAAAAGCAGACAGTTGAGAACCTTTCCTTTTGACTTTCCTTTGTCCTTTTCCTCTCCTATTCCATACCTTCAGCTTTGTAAGTAAATCTGTGTGTATGTGTGGCATATGTACGAGATGACAGTTCTTGACAAGAAATTCATTTAGCCTGAGCTGTGCCTGTGTTGACATCATTACATATTGCTCTGTGTCTCTGTTCGAAGCAACATTTATTCTTCTGGGAAAGTAGATTGTGTAGGAGGAGGTCAGAGTCTAGACACGCTTGACTCTTTGATTTTAAAATCTGGTAGAAAGATCAAGGTTGAGTAGCTGTAAGCTGTGTTTTTTAATGCCTATTTTACATCTTCAGTGTTCCACAAAAACTGGCATGTTTGCAGGGACACCTCTTACAGTAACATACATCTGCATGTTAATGATCAACAAATAATTATTTACTTATTTGGTCATGCAGTCATTTCTGTTCATTGACTGGTTTATATTTCTGGGAGTTAGTATGAAAGCACATGTCAGACTTCTTTTTATTGTGGTGGTGTCTTTTTTTATTTATATTTTTTGTAGTATTTTCTGGTGGGATGTAATATGGCACATAAACCACATCACCTTAACTTTGTTCTTTTACAGACTTTTCCTCAAAACGTACGAAGTGAATCTACTGGTTTATGAAAGTCGGGCTCAGTCTGGTGTCAGTAATGTAAATACTAATCTTTCACACTGTCAGGAGTTCTAGCTTTTTTTTATTTACAAAAACATTTAAATTAACATTGAAATTAACTTTTTTTTTTTTTGCTTCTATTCTTGAAGGTTTCAGGCATTACTTTAGGAAATAAGAGGACTTCTGTCCTCGATGCCCCTGCTTTGGTTTGGGGTGTGGCATAAACGCTGGGTAACAGAGGACAGCATTCATGGAGAGTTTGCCTGGCCCCAAAGCTTTACAAGGATCTTTGGTCAGTTTCAAAATTGCACCAAAGGTTATTAGCTCCATGTGTTTTGTTTTTTTTGTAACACAGGCAAGAGGAAGCCTGAGAATATTTCAATACTCTGGCCAAAGTAAAAAAGTTCTCTCTCATCATCTTTCTCCAAAGGTTTTTTTACTCTGTTGTTAAAATTTCCAGGTTCTTAGCTCATCAGTCTGGCATTACTATAGCTTAAAAGTAGTGGGGTTAATTCTTAGAAGGTTCTTGGCTGATTTTACTCCCTCGGAGAACACAATTCTCTGAGACCCCCCCACCCACCCCCTGTCCTCTCTGTGGCTTTCAAAATTAGAGGAAAGATTTTTTTTCCTGTGTTTGCAGCTTTTGCCTTCGACTAGAAGTTTTTTTTAGTTTTTTTTTTTTTTATAAGTCTGAAGTTTCTTTTTTGCCTTCTCGCCTTGCTGCTTCTTTCAGCATCAGTCATGGTCAAATCAGTTTATTAGGGCGTGAGCTTGAAGCTGCAGGCTAAATGTGTGTTGTCATGCAGACTCACATGCTTGCTAGGCTTAATATCCTGTTGATGATGTCAGTTTACTAAGTTTTGAAGCAGTCACACAGGAAGTAGACAGTCGCCATTTTAGGCACTATTATTAACCACAGAGCTGATTCAGATGGATGCAGACTCATGTCCTTTTATTCTAGCAAAAGGACAGCAAATAATCCACAGTCACTACAGTTTGATTCAGCCAGGCAAGAAGCAGCAACTTGTCAAGTTAAAGTGAAACTTCTAACATCAAGGCTACATATTTCTTACATTTAGCTAATCTTTTTGCATTTCTTACCAAAGTAAGCTTTCTTCTGAATGCTTTCATGTATTGCAATTGATCTGAAACAGCACAAAACATTACTTTTCATGTCATTTAAGGGTTACTGCTACTGCTGACTTTTAGTTGCTTACTTGAATGAATAAAGCTTTCTTTGAGATTGCACACACATGTCCTCCATTTTTTGTTCATGCTTTGTTTCACCTTGCATCCTGAACAGCTCAACAATTACATCATATAATCACAGGCTTGAGTAGGAAATAAACTTTTTTTTTTTTTTTGCTTCCTACAAGAGTTAAACGGTATGCATGCAGATGTCTGTAAGCAGTTTGTTTCTGTGCCTGGTGAGAAAAAGCACATACGAGTTAGAGTTTCTGGAAGTAACTACAGTAGGTTCCCAGGTGCTAAATTGAGTTATTTTTAGATACTGGCAGAGGAATAAGGGGAAACTCAAGGCTGGGTTCTCCTTTTTTTTTTTTCTTTTTTTTTCCCTCCCTTTTTTTACTATCACTGATTAGTGAACTAGAGCATGTCTGTTTTTAAACTGCTGTTGCAAAGAGATTCTGAATTAAAATCTTAAAAATTTCAAGGTCCTCTTTTTATATTCCTTCAGCAGTTACAATCCCTTGACAGGTCTTAAGGCTTCTTGAGGAATAAGGTACCAGGGAGCTTTCTGAAGGGAAACGTGCCTGCTTTTTTATTGCAACAAAGCCTCAAATAGAAATTCTGAAATTTAACCCAGTCCTTCATTGTTCACTTGAAGGTCATGAGGGACAGGTTCCTTAACAAAATGTGCAGCAATAAAGGAGGAGATGGGGTCAGTAGATGTCTACAAATACAGTCGCATTCTGATTGTTCCAACTTTCATTATAGCTATTTGTGTACTAATGGCAGCAAGAAAATCCAGAAATTTAAAAACACTTGATTACAAACTGACCAACCAAAAGGGAGTATTTCTGCGTAACCTTGGTGCACGTCAGGTCTCTAAGAGATGCGTTTCAAGCATTCAGACTTATGCAGTCTACGGTGGTGACACAACAACTTATGCAGATGCTGCAAGAGTGTAAAGCTGGCGGCCATGACCATACACTGTATATAAAAAATGGACGGAGCCTCTGTGACGTCACCTGTAGGTTTCTGAGATCTAACTTGAAGCGTGGTAGGCGGTTCCTACCATCATTATCTTGGCAGTGTTACCCGTGTCGTTTCTCCAGGAAAATACAAAAATGGGCAAAGAGGTGGAACTGAGAGGGGGGCTGTGAGTGTGGGGGGTGGGTGATTGACATCTAGCAAACTCTGACCTGCCTGTAGCTAAAAGCTAACCGAGCAAACCTGGAGCAAATAGGAGCTAACCAGCTAACGGAGGTAAGCGGGCTAAAGCTAAGTCACACTGTTAACTGGCTAAAAACTGCGGTTGTTTTACGTTCCTCCTTGAAGCAGGAGGTTGGGTACCTGTCAATCAAAATGACACGCCCCTAAATATGCAGAATTTTGAGGTTAAATTACTTCTAAATGGACGAGTTAGAAAACAAATCACTCCCCCCACATTTGTCATGAAGGTAAACCTGACCTATTAAACCTAAAATGTTTTTTGTACCAGGCTTGTAAACATGTTTATTTCTGCTGTGAAGCTGGTTGTTTTAACATGGGAGTCTATGGGGATTAGCTCTGTTTTGGAGCCCCTCATAGATGAGAAGGGAACTGCAGTTTTTGTCACTTCCACATAGGCTTCACTTTAAATCGCTGGAGGTTGCAGCTTGGCTATGACACCATGACCACATACAGAGACCGCACAAGCACAAAGCCAGCTTTTAGTCTAAACCATCATTACAAGCAACAATCTAAGCTACTCTGCATATTTACAGATTAGAATATCTGTGGTTACTTTTCTCTGTTAGGCTTTGTTTTTCTTCAGTGATGATAATTCTGTGTGGACCACTCTGTCTCAGCCCTGTGGTAAGGCTTCCCTAGCCCACCTGTTTCTACTTCTTTATTGTGAGCAGGGGGATCAACCAGTCCATTCGCTTTGCCTCAGGGCACTGTTGTAAAAAGCACTTTAGCTGATAGATAACAACGGGGAACAAAAGAAACAGGGTACTAACGATGTTTTCCCTCCTCATCGCAGAAGAGATGATCAGCCCATCTGGCCAGCAGTAAATCCTGATTGCTATTGTTTTCAGGATGGGTTCTATTATCAAGACCAGTCAAGTTTAGATGTTCATTGTATACATTTGCTGTGTTTGACTTTTACTTTTTATTCTAAATGTTCAGCTTATAGCAAGTAGGTACGTATGAGTCACCAGCTATTAAATCATTGTGGTTCTCCTTGTAAAGCACAGGTTGTGTGTTCGCAACAGGAGTGATTATATCAACACATAATAATGTGCAGGCCTCTTTTTGTACTTGTCTGGATCTGCTACTGTGCTGAAAAGCAGAAAACGCTTTCTTTGCATTGATTCAGTTTGGGGATGTTGTGTGTTAAGTGCTTTCCCGTTGTGTGTGTTTAGATGCGAGAAAGCAGAAGAATGGTCCTTCCTATTTATTGCCGGTTGGAAATAACCTCTCTGAGCTCATATTCTCTGCAGTTTTTCTGCAGTAGAGAAGTCCGCAGAGGGCAGGGGAGCTAATGTCTGAACATTTACTGTACTATGTGTGTCAGCCTCTCTAGCATGGGGAGAATAAACCCATCTCCACGTTTCTATGGTAACACTCCATGTCTGCAGAATGGGTGTGATTCAGGCTTTCAGGGTTCAGGCAGCATGTGCGCACACACACACACACACACACACACACACACACACACACACACACACACACACACACACACACACACACACACACACACACACACACACACACACTCAGTAGTAGCACAATTAGTCCCCTGTTAAAGCTTTGCCGGTAGCGGAAATGGTGGAAGATGGAAGGGAGTTTCAGGAAGGTGTGTATGTGGTGTTTGTTAGGGTTGACTAGTTAAACATACAGTGCTCCTCTGTGACAGTAACACGGAAGCCTTTTTTTTTTTTTTTTACATTATTTCAACATAAATATATACACATATTGTACATACCTGTTACATTTCTCACAGTGTGACTCTTGCCTTGGGTTATATTTGCTCCTCTGTGTATATGTCAGTATGTGAGAGCATCTTCTGACTGCTGGGAGATCAGTTGAACACTATCTCTTTTGTTAGCAGCATTTGGTCACATTTAGATGTACACTATAAAGCAGGATGTAGAGCTCAGCATAATTATTTGGGAGTGATATGCCTCAGTTTTCTCTTTCAAAATATGTGAATCAAGGACGCCAGAGAAATGTATTACTGGAGGAAGTGTTTTAGAGGCAGGTGAGGTTGAGACAGATCAATATGTTTAGGTCTATCAGCTCTGATCTGCAGAGCTCACTTGAAGATGGTATTTCTCTTTTCACATAATATGCACAAAATATACTGAGTGGTGATTTCCATAGTCTTGGAAAGATTTTTGGAAAGTGTTCTCAAAACCTTTTTAACTAGTAGTTTATTTAATCCATGTAAATATCTCTGTGGGATGGAAGAAGAGCTAGTGTTTGGAAGGCTTGAATCCTGCTGGAATCAATATTACAGCCATGGTAGTGTCATGGTGGGGGGATGGAAAGATGAGGAGTGAGGAAAATGAGGCAGATCCATCCTACATGTCTGGAGTGAGAAAAGTGATGGAGTTGAAATTACAAACCTTTATTCTATGATATCCCAAAGTTTCTTTCTCATTCATCTTTCTCTCTCCATCAAAAACCATGTTTGCTTTCTGAAAATTGACTATTTTAATCAAATAAGTTACTGTTCCACATTTCACATATGGGAAATGGACATGATCAGATGGCTAGAATATTGAAAAGATTATAGAGCAAGCCATTTCAGCTGTCACATCTTCAGCAGAGCAGTGAAAGCTTTTTATTTAAATGCTTCAGCTGTGTTCGTCGCATCCCTCTGTCTGTCACATGTGGCCATGACATGCTCAGTGTGATAGCGACTAGTGTTGTTCCTGCAGTGTCCATCATGTTTTATGTATGAAAGCTAAGCCATTGCCAGCTTATCCTAGAGGGGTATTAGGCTACTGTACATTAGCTTTGTTATTAGTCTCCAGATAATCCTCTAAGCAAGTCATTACCCCCATTCCTATACTATACACGCCATATGACCTGCGTTTTATGAAGATACTACATTATGAAAACATACATTGTATTGTTGTATCTACTGGAAACAAATGTTGATTGGACTCCTTGTTCCACTTTGTTTTTATGCTTTTTGGGGTGTTTTAAGTTCTCAGAACCTTGTTTATATTATCCTCTTCATGGTGTTAAATATAAACCTGGTTGATAAACACTTTCTTTACTTTGTTTATGAGACAAGGCTACAACCCCGCTTTGATCAGCAGGAAAGACATGTTGGTGGTAGAATTGCATGTCTGTGAGGCACTAGGGCTGTGACAATATTAGGGGTGTCACGATTCTCCCAATCCTCGATTTGATTTGGTTTTCGATTTTAGGGTCACGATTCGATTCGACTCTCGATATTTTTCTCGTTTTCTTACAGCACAAAGACCTCTGACATTTTTAGACTTGTCTTGTCTATGATCATTTGTTTTCATTAACTTTTGTACAGTAAGTCTTATGTCAAAAGATGGGCTACATTTAAGTGATGTAGTTTTCATTATTCTTGTGTAATGTATCACATTAGACACTTATGGTACAATTTGAAATGAATTTATTTACAATATAAAGATATAAAAATAACAATCTTGTCCTCAGTCAAGTTAAAAAACAACAAAATAACAAAAATGAGAAGTCACAAAGGATGCCTGCCATCTAATAACTGTGGTCTGCTGCTATAAATAGCCCTATAGCATTAGTTATAGCTTTCGCACGAGCTGAGGTCTGTGGGAGATTTATTGCAAATGAGGATGGAATAGTTTGCTGGATCAGTCATGGTGTTTTCCCCAGTTGTCCAATATAAATCTTTGTGATGCCGGCAAATGTGTTCTGCCATGTTTATAGTGTTTCCCGTGGCCAGGTAAGGTAAACGCACTGTTACGACCCCAGTGGTGTCTAGGGGAAAAAGGGGGTTGCAACACATATAAAAGTGGCAACTAAAAGTTCCAATAAAAAGGTGGGATTTTATTTACAATAATTCAAACCAAGGAAACTAAAGGGTACAACTTAAAACATCCTGTGATAGGAGCAAAACCCACTATTTAACAAAACTCCAAAAGGGATAACTCAAAACTTCCCAATACGAAAGAAATAACTTAATACAATGACACAAAACCCAAACAACTCTGTAATCACAGACAAAAATACCACACGTTCTGTAACTCTACAGCAAGTCAAAAGTTCCAGAAGGCAAAACCTCAGCAAAACCCACAAACAGTACAACAGTGGCAAACTGTGTCACACTCAAACACAGCTGCCCTGAATGAGGCTGATGATATCCCTTAAATAGGAGAGTGGCGGAGGAGGTAGCCAATGAGCCTTGGTCCTGAAAAGTCCTCCACCAATCCTAAAGCACCAAGGGTAGAGGCTGAGATGCAGAAGGCTGGCCAATCCTGGTCTTGTGCGGGTGTTGACATCTTCCTCCACATTCCAGCAGGCTTGGGCCGTAACACTCCCCCCCCCCTTAAAATGGAAACCTTAAAAATCACAGTTTCTGTAAACACAATCAGGAAGTACACAAAACAAATCAGACACGAGACAAGGTATCGGCAAGTATGTTGGCTGCACCCTTTTTGTGTAGGATTTTAGGGTTGAATTCCTGTAAAACGAGAGCCCACCGCATCAGTCGCTGGTTATGGTTGTACATGCGAGCGAGAAATACTAGCGGATTATGATCAGTGAACACCGGAGTGGGAGCAGGGCTGGATCCATTGTATACCTCAAAGTGATGGAGGGCCAAGAGTAGAGACAGGGTTTCCTTTTCAATGGTGGAATAATTAAGTTGGTGCCGGTTAAACTTGCGAGAAAAATAGCAAACGGGGTGATCAGTTCCGTCACTACTAGTCTGCAGAAGGACGGCACCAGCTCCTACAGCACTGGCATCTACATCAAGCTTAAAGGGTTTAGTCAGATCAGGTGCAGCAAGGACAGGAGCATGCACCAACAATGATTTCACACTGTCAAAAGCATGTTGACAGGCTTGGGTCCACTCAAATTTCACTTTCGGGCTCAAGAAGGATGTCAAAGGGTGTGCCACTGTAGCAAAGTTACGGCAGAAGTTGCGGTAATAACCTGTCATTCTGAGGAAACGCCTTAAAGCTTTCCTGGTATCCGGGACAGGAAAAGAGCTAACCGCAGCAATCTTTGCCTCTACTGGACGCACTTTACCTTGTCCCACCTGCCTGCCAAGATACGTCACAGTCGCTTTGCCAAATTCACATTTGGCTAAGTTTAAGGTAAGCGACGCGCTCACAAGACGAGAAAACACTTTACGGAGCACAGCTACATGTTCTTCCCAGGTAGGGGTGTATACAACCAAGTCGTCCAGATAGGCATTGCAATTTGGGATGTCAGACAAGACCTTATTCACTAAGCGCTGAAAGGTGGATGGTGCATTGCACATTCCAAAAGCCATTACTGTGTATTGCAGGAATCTATCTGGTGTGACAAAAGCTGATATTTCAGATGCTCGGTCAGTGAGGGGGACCTGCCAATATCCTTTCATAAGGTCCAGCTTACTGACAAAACGAGCAGCACCAAGGGTATCAACACAATCCTCAATCCGCGGTAAAGGATATGCGTCGGTAACAGTTACAGCATTCACCTTCCGATAATCAGTAATAAACCTGGGGGATCCATCAGGTTTTATCTCAACAAGGCATGGTGAACTCCAAGGGCTAGAACTATGTTTGGCAAAGCCATGTTGAAGCATATAGTCAGTTTCACTACTTATCTGGGCTCTTTTGGTTGGATTTGCTCTATAGGGATGTTGTTTGATAGGTGTTGCATTACCAACATCAATGTCATGTTCAATAACAGTCGTACGTGTTGGTACATCACTGAACAGCTGAGAATGTTCATGCACCAGAGACATAATGTCTGTATGTTGCTTTTCTGTCAAATGTTGCAGAGAAAACATATTGTATAACATAACATATTGTAAACACTGTGGTAGTCTTGTCGACAACGCGAATGTTGTCCACATGACTCACCGGGAATGCAAAATATTTCCACACTGGCGATTTAAGAGAAGCATGAGCAGCTTGAAGCTCCGGTACCGTGTCTCCTTTATCGGCACTTGCCATGGTGTCATAAAGTGCAGGTTAGCTAACGGGTAGCGTTGGCAACAATAGTCAGCGACTTCATGCGCTTTTACTTGTTTGCACACCTCCCTAATGTATGTCAGCCTAACCAATCGCTATTGTAGACGGGGAAGGGAATGAGGAAACACACGGTCACAGACAAATACACAAAAACCAGAGTGAGGGAGGGGAGGGGAGGGGAGGAGGAGGAGGAGGGGTAATAGTCGATTTCATTTAGATGTTCGAGATCATGACGTAATTTCGATCGATAACGATTAAACATCAAAATCGTGACACCCCTAGACGATATGCTTTCATCCAGATTCGTTTCGATTCAGATATTTTTGGTGCCGATTCAATTATAAATTGCGATTCTCATGATGCTTTGATATTGCTGATTTTTGTAGACTTAAAACCAAAATAAAAATGGAGAAAACTTTTTATGCGAATCATATTTTGTCATTTCAATTCAGAAAAAAACAACACAGTAGCCAGACCATCATTTTGCTGCTTTACTGCCCAAGAAGACAAGTAAAAAGATCAATAAAAACAATAAAAATGACAAAAATTTTTAGAATGGATTATTTGTATTTATTTAGAAAAAAAAGATTTTTTTTTTTTTTTTTTTTTTTTTTAAACAAAAATATCTTTTGAAATCGTGAAGAAAAAAAATTCAAATAATCAATTTTTTTCAATTCGATTTCCCACCCCTATTAAGCCCCCTTTTAAACATGAGTACAAGCATCTGGAGCTTCATGAAATCCTGTTTGGTTTTTTCTTCCTACCATTAACTTCAATCCAGCACCTCATCAAATCAGATTAACAAGTGTGCTTTATTGGACTCGAGAAGAGGGAAGCTAAATAAAGGAAGGAAAATGAACTCGCTCTGTAAAATCATTCATTTGTTAAAGGTTTAAGTAAAATGAGGAAGTAATTGTCAATAAATAAATATAGGTAAGAGAAAGGCTACAATTAATGCTAGATCTTTTACTGTAAGTTTGTCATGCAAGTGAAACTGTTTAATCATTCAGCATGTGTCATGCATGGGTCTGTGTTGCATGTACATGCATCACTGGCTTGTAGCGATCAACTGAGTTGTCTTTTGTTTATCTGATGGCAGAAAACAGTTATTCATGCTGTGCTTCCATTGCAAACACTTGCTTTTATTGAAGGGGGCAGGTGTGAGTGTGAATTAAGGTTCTAGTGCTCAGAAGTAAAACAGGTGGTTGTGGGGATGTAAATGTGTGTCGTTGTGCTTTTGTCAGACTTCTGATCCAGTTGGACTTCCTTTTCTCTAGTTCCACATTGCACTAAAACTGTATATATGTTTAAGATAAATAGCTTGTAGGTAAGCTATTCCTGTGTTCAATAGATAACAGAGGAGTTTGAGATGTGTTGTTTTTTCTCTCTAAATGTTGAAAAGCTGATACAAGACACCACTCAAAGCAGTCCAAAGCGTTAGTGTCAGCTAGTTACCTTTAATGCAGATATTTGCTTCTTGACTGATTTAGCCTAAAGCAGCTGTCATGACTTCATGGTCAGCTGGCTGCCAGGCACACAAAATGACTCTGAGAGACACCAACTGTGACTGTCTGTGCTACACTGATTATTCTGTGCAACGCTTGTTGAGTCAGTCTGTCTCGGTTTTCAGTCAGAACTCAGTTTGGTTATCTCATCCTAGATCTGCCTGAGATTAGTCAAAACTGTCAGAATCATCCTTAGTTCCTACAACGATCAAGGTCCTTTCTTGCCATCTCAGTTCATAAGAATTCCCATGTATTTATGAAATTTTAAAATAAGTACAACATTTAATCTATCATGTTTTATAATATCAATATTGCATGGATATTGAAATTATTTTTTTCCTTTCAAGATCAATAAAGTATTTGTGATCCATTTTGTTATGTATTAGCATAGTAGAGGGCTTTTTGTATTTGTTTTTGGAAGATCATATTAAGGATAGCAGCTTAGTCTCTCTCCCTTTGTCTCCATACAGTTTTCAGAAAGCTAAAGCAACTCTTCTTATAAACATAATTATGTGCTTTGCCTGAGAACTAGAAATGACCTTTTCTGCGATTCAATCTGACCTTCACTTAGGGTCATCTCGTGTTTTTGTATATATTGTGAGGCTTGGATTTGTTTATCAGATAAGTCTTTTTCCTGTGTGTGTGTGTGTGTGTGTGTGTGTGTGTGTGTGTGTGTGTGTGTAAATATAATAATTTAGTAAAGTGAGTTTTGTTGTGGGTAACATAATATATACCTTTTTCTAACAAACTTCCTGATGTTTTGAATATAAAACGATACCAAAAGAAAAACAAACAACCAAGAATTTAATCCATCAGTTCAGCTCCTCTTCTCTCAGGTTGTGCTATTAGCTTCTTGCAACTAGATGTGTGGGATACACTCTTTGCTCCACAACATCCTTTGTAGGATGGTCTCTACACCGGTGTCCAGTCAGACAAGCAATGAAAGCCGAGATAACTACTTGCTCAGACTTGATTCTGCTGCCAACGTCTGACAAGGAATATCACACACATTTTATCCCCAGATTCTTCTAGTTTTTAGGTGAATCAGATTAAATATTTTCTTTATTTTTTAATCTATCAATTTTAACTTTGTTGTCTTAATATTTTTAAAATTCATGAAAACACAATGAAGGGTTTGTTCAGCTTGTCTGACCAAAACCTTCAACTAAAGTGAGATGTCCATCCCCCCTTTCCTTTTACCTCCACGGTGAGGTAATGCAATATGTATAGGGCAGATGGTTGCTTCAGGAAGGGGACTTCTACAAAACCCCTCACTTACATAAGTCTCATCAGGCTAGCAGTAAATCTGCACAGAGCAGTTCAACTGTTGGGTAGGATGAGTTCAAGCTGCCCTCCGCTGTCAGGTAGACATAAAACAATAAAGGTACTTAACCTGTCTGTTTGTGTCTATTCTGGTTTGGAAATGCTTTATTCTGCTAAAATGCATGTCAAAAATGGCATATTTTTTCAGACACACTTGGAGGCATCTTGTGCATTTTCTTGCTCATTACGGTAACAAGCTGTTGGCTTTAACCTGTTGGAATATGGCAGATTTAACATCTGCACAGATGTGACTATTTTTCATCAGCGATCCTGTGTGAAAACATAGGCATTGTGCTTCAAGACAGGAGACGTGAACAGTCTTTCCCACTGTGAGTCTGTATGCGCACATACATATTGGTGTGTGTGGGTGTGGGTGTGGGTGTGTGTGTGTGTGTGTGTGTGTGTGGCTTTATGACTGTGGTAAGATGAAGCTCACAGTTAGATTTTGGTTTTCTTGATTGACATGTGAATGGCAGGAGCTCTATGGTGTAACCCACACCAGCAGTTTAATCCGCATAACCCGCAGTGTCGCTTAACTGATCACTCAAGCACATGCACACACATAATGTGCACAGTTGCAGTAAGGCACCAGTGTATTAGAATTCATGTACCTGCCTTTGGAAACATAATCACAAATGTCAATGTTATCTACAATTAAAAACTTTAAAGATTTGCCAGTTCTGTCTCTTCCTGACAATCTTCTTTCATATCTGTGTCTGTGATAGGAAACTCTCCAGCAGCTGGTCATGATGCCTCTACCAAATGTACTGGTGTTGGGCCGAAACCCTCTTTCTGGTAAGTAACCGTGATAAACAGCTGAAACACCACGATATTTATTAACATCCTCATCAGTGATTTAGACGTTTTAGTTTGTGTACTTGTTATAGTAAACATGCAAACGTTTCAGAGAGACTAATTTCTTTCTTCCTTAAGGATGCAAGTGTGACTTTCTGTCGTTATCCAGTATGTGTTGTGACTTTGACTGTAGAGTTTCAGATTTTCTTCTTTTTTTTTTTTTTTTTTGCTTTGAGTTTCATTTTATTTATTCAGAACTAATAGAGTAAAAGGTTTCATATTATTTGTACGTTTTCCTTTGTAATACTTCAAGTTTGGTTCATAAATCTTGTTTGCCACAGGCCAAAACTGTGTAGAGCTCTATCACCCAGTGTTAAATTTATTCAACCATTTTGCGCCAAAGCTTTGACATACTGAACCCAGCGATGCTATTCAGGATCCATGAGCAGCATTAAAGCCAGAGTGATGTAGCATCAAGTTTGAGTGTCGTGAAAACATTTTTGACCTTACAACTCCAAGTGCTGCTTGACATTATATGATGTTATCACAGAATATAACAAGTAGCAGCCATGTGGTTATTAAAGGTGCTTGCTCAGCTGTTAGTAGGTCATGAAATGATTTGTTGACTGTTCAGCATAGATCAGTAGATCATACACACAAAGGTTCATAGCCTCTGCATGCATCAAATAATCATCAGCTCTTCAAAGTTGATTGTTTCCAGGCCCAGCTTACAGGTGTTGTTGAAAGATGTCTGTGCCGCCTTAAGCTAATGAAATGGGCCTCTTAATCCGAGTCCTCCTTCAGCTGGCTTTATCACACATTTCATCTCAACCATTTCTCTTATTTGTGGCTTTCATCACCTTTTATTGGCTACAGTTACCTCTTTGTTTTTTTATTCATCCCCCTCAGCATGAAGGGTAAACAAATGAATAATGCAGGCTACAAAAATATGCCCACATTTGTATGCGCCCATCATCGGCATCACATTTTAGGACTCTCACAAAGGTTTTTAATCCCTCTGAGTGCTGCTTCTTATGACTTGAGCTTGTCATTGTCAGGTCAAGAGAAGGCTTTCATGGACAAAACTCCCAAAATGCAGTAATGTAGACGGTTTGAACTTTTTACCTTTTAAACTGTTAGTTGAACAGAAGTAAAGCACTTTAAAAATCCTCAACTTCTATGGTCTTATGCACAGCCAAAGTATATATAAAAATGACCCCGTGCAGAAAACAACGCAACGTAGCTCCAGGCAGGTGGACCGGAGCAGACAGGAACCATTAGATGGCTATCTTGAAGGTCTGTTTTGGCCTTTACCCTGTAGCTTGTCAGATAATCAGTCAGTCAGAGTCAGAGCAGCGATGGATGAGAAGTGTGGCTCATCAGCTCAGTGGCTGCCAGCTGAAAGTCATCGTCCATGTGGCTTTTATTATGCTCCCATTTGGGGGTAGGGGACGACTCTGCATGTGTGCGAGTGCATGCACGTGTGCGTTTAGTTGGCAAATGGGGGAGGGGTGTCTTCACTACAGTGAACAGTGGAAATGCTATATATTACCCCCCCCCCCCCAAGGCTTTGAGCCAGCCTTGTCTGCCTTGCATAAACATGCACACTGAGATGCAGTCTCCTGCACATGCAAGTCGTGTTATTGGTTAGTGGTATAGTTGTACACACATGTTGGAACACACACACACACACTAGTTCCTTTGTTTAGTCTGTCTTAAATCCTGTTAATTATCAGCTGTGATCTGGTTTGATCTTTTAATATTTCCATTCAAAATGTAGTTAGAACTCATGATTATCATATTGGCTAACTTGTAGATGCTTTTACTCAAACCATCTGAAGGGTTCCTGTGTGAAAGTGGTCTGCTGCTAAATGCTGTTTACAGCTAATGGTACTTGACCAAATAATGTAACGTCTTCTCATACAACCTGCTCAGATGCTACCTTCTTCTTATGAATGTGTTAAATGAAAAAATATTTTGCAGCATAAGCGGTAAATGGACAAAAAGTATCATTTGATAATGTTCTCTGACCATAGCAAGAACATTAGAGAGCTGATGTCAACTGACAGGAGACATAAGCCCCGAAGCTTAGTTTCTAGTTTCACTTTTTCTATGTGTGTGTGTGTGTAAATGTTTCTAACCTTTTAGCAGTCTGTTTTAACTGATGATGTGAGCAATGTCTTTAAAAGAAACACATGAATAGTTAAAACTCAAACAAATTGAAGAAAATGCCTGTTTTAGCCCAAATTATTGCATGGTAAGCAACTCTGTGCTGCATCTATAAAGGCTGTCTGGGTTGTGCATTCGTGTTTGTAGTACTGAGATCAGCTTCAGGCTGTTTGTGATGACACTGTCTTGTCTTACAAAGCACAAATGTCCTAAAATAATCTGAAAGTAAGATTCAGCCAACTGTCCTCGTTTCTTCTGGGGGAGGCTGAATACACTGTGGCATGCTGTCAGCACAATATCAGATTGCATGAACTAGTCTCATCACTGACACACACGTCCTCAGGTCCTGAAAGCATCTATTCATCATGGCAGAAGAGCGTGTTGTAGCAATAGATCACACATGAGTACAAACAAGCTTTTTTCTTTCTTCTTATTCAGTCACATCCTCACACACAAATTAACAATAACATTGCAGGTCGAAGGGTTAGTCACTGTCCTCCTGACCTTTTTCTTTCCTGCCAGGAGGAGAATAGAGGGAGGGATGAAAGGGGTGGAAAGGGAAGCTCAGATGTGTGAATTCATATGTGTACACTGGAGGCGTAGATGATTTGGAACAATGTTGAAGGAAGGAAGGAAGGAAGGATGGGTGGATGTGTGTTGTATGAAATGGGTGAATGGATGAAGTGAGTGTGTAAGATGGGGGGGTTGGAGGAAAGATGAGGTCGGCAGAGAGAAGGATGACACCGCCTTTAAGCCTGCTTGCTGCTGGAGGGACATTTCTTCTCTTTTCAACCTTGCCTCCTGTCTTCACCTCCTGCTATTCTATCACCTGGTCTCTCTATTTTGGTGTTTATGATACTTTTCCTCTTTGTCTATTTTTTTCTTTCATCTCTCCCACTTACTGCTTCTTTCTCTTGTTCTCCCTCTCTACCTGTATGAATTATTTATGCCGTGAGGTTCCTTATCTTTTCCCATTGTGCGCCAATAAATTTGCTGAGCTGAATCCCCTTCCTGTCTGGATTTGGTTCTTATGGCTCTAATAGCGAATTGTTAAGCCATGCAGCCTTTGGGTTTAATTTTAATCTACTGCCACCTTTCTAGGCTCAAATCCGCTCTTATTCTGTTTTTATATGTCATTTCATTCTATATCACGCATGCTTATGCTGATGATTGTTATGGTCATATTGTATTTTCTCCTTCTGGGTTACATTTAGGCTCTGCTGTTAGAAAGGAGCGCGTTTTTTAGCGGCTAGGTTGTGTCACAAATCAAATATGCAGTGGGGAGAAAAGCCATTCATAAAGATGTTGATTTGTTTTATAGCTCTGTTATTATTTGGCACAAATATGATGAGGTTCTCCTTCACAATAAAAACCAAAAAAAAAAAAAAATCAGTCTGTGGAGGTATGTGGTTCTGAAAAATGCATTGACTTGGCTAAATCTATTGATTTAGGAGGAATGAGAGAAGAGAAATTGATTTGGTTGTGTGGAGGATCGGTGAAAATGAAGGATAGATTCTGTCAATGTGGAGCACTGTTTTGGCAAATTGAACGATCCCGAAGGAACAATAGGGTTTTCTATTTGTTGCTCTTTAAACTAACATTTTACACAGACTAAGAACAGCTGTTTATGAACAGCTGTTGTCCTTTTATTATTTAAACACATTTTGTTATTAATCTTGTTTAAATCCTGTGCAAGGTGAATAATATTTAATATCCAGCATATCAGAATTCCCATCTTGTGTTTTTTTTTTTCCATTACAGCAGTTACTGCTGTGATTGGTCCAGTTAAAGCGCTGGGATGGGACAGTGTTAACACTCACTGCTGCCTGGGGCACACCATGAGTTGGCTTATCACAGACATGCACACCATGATTTTAAATACAGAAAATGCACATCTTATTACAGACACAGATGTGCAAATAAGTCTGCACTAAATATTTTAAGACTTAGTGTAGCACATGCACAGACAGATGCACACATACACACCACCTGGTTTGCTGTTGTTCAGCCCCAAATCCCTCAGATGAGCTCAGGCCTGTTGAGCAGGCAGACAGCTGTTTATGGGTTTCAGCAGTTTCTGCCAGTATGTCCTGACATGTGCAGAAGTACGGAGGTTCATCCTGCCAGCCAACTGCACTGAATAACATTGTGGCACAATAACTAGAGGAAGGGATTTCCGAGAGGAAATTCTAACAACCTAAGCATTTTTCTCATTGGAAGAAAATGTGGGAAAGATTGAGGATTTATCCCCGTCTTGACAAAGTTGGTATTCTGTGACCTTCTAAATCTAGAAGGAAATGAAAATATATTTGGCTTATAAGAGGAGTGAGACTGTCTAAGGAAAGACTAACCCAGACTGCTTTGTTGCTGCAATCAGAGAGATTCTGATTGTAAATATTTCCACAGCATTAAAACAAAAAAGCAAAAACAAATAAACATCAAGGTTTTTTTCCACCTTTCTAATCCATCTGAATTCATTTAGAAATGGTGACCATGGACAAACATGTAGTGAATTTCCTCTTGTTTGCATTGTTTTTCTTTTAGAACAAGGTCTAGAGGAGATGAAGAAACTATTGCTGCTCCTGCTCGGCTGTGCTGTCCAGGTAAGAGACAGTCAAGTCTGTCTGAACATATTAAATTCAGGTTGCATGCAGCACGACTCAAATGACATGATCAATCTCGTAGTTCATGCTTCAGTAGGTCAGGGCTATAAATGAATCCACCTTGTGATCTTTTGTGTATTAGGACAAATTTGAACAAAAATACTTGTTTTATATGTTTATTACTTCAAGTACTTATCTAATAATGGTTTAGCAACAAATTTAATTTCCAAAGAAGTCGCTTGTTTATTTTAAGGCTCTATTGTTTTTCTTTACTGATGAATAAATTGGGTCTAATTCAACCAAACGCTAAGAAATGACTATAATCAGAACGTTTTCGGTCTTATGACCAAATCACTGATCTTTTACCAAATCTGTTGTTTACCCACAATTAGTCTGTTGTTGCATTCGTGCAAAGTATTCCAACTTCATATTGTGCACATATAAGCTTTGCATTCAGTATACATATATATTAGCCAAGCTCTTTATCATCATACAGTGAACCTTTGCTCACATCTTTGTAAAGTTTCACTGAAATCTAATTTTTTTTGTCTTCTAGAGCAGGAAATTATTTTGTCATTTTAAGATGTGACTACGTTCCAACTTAAACCTCTTAAATAGATCAGCTACTCTCCCACCAAATAAACATTTCAAGAGCTCAAAAATACTGAATATTCATAGATTTAGCTTCAGCCGCTGTCTTTTTTTGCTTGCAGTGTGAGAAGAAGGAAGAGTACATCGAACGCATTCAGACTCTGGATTTTGACAGCAAAGCTGCCATAGCTTCCCACATCCAGGAGGTATTTAAAGTACATAAAAGTTGTGTTTAGTAGTGCTAGGATGAGCAGGTGACTCTCACTAAGACAGAATTTTAATGAGAATATCATTGATAATTTTAGGTGACTCATAACCAGGAGAATGTGGTGGACCTACAGTGGTTGGAAAGTGGAGAAACGCCTCCTGAGGATATTGACACCCTCTCCAGAAACCTGGCGTTTCACCTCAAACGCCTGGTGGATGAAAGGGACATGCAGTTAGAGGTAATATCATGCAGTATGCACAGCTTTTTCTTTTCTTTTTCAGCCATCTTTTAATGTGTTTTTACCAGGAGGTTTGCTAATAAAAATCATGAGCTTTTCTTGCAGTGCTGTGGAAACTTTGCTCCTTTTTTTTTTTTTTTTTTGGCTCTGACCACAAGAGAAGCAGCCAAAGGAAGGAAGGGTTGAAACTGTTAACTGTCATGGATGGGTGTGTGTGTGTTTGTATGTGTGTTTAACTTTGACTATATGTGTCATTAGATAAATTTCCAACCCATGGGGTGCAGATCTTCATTACTGATATAGCAGATTTTTTTCCCTGTGTGTTGGTGGGAGAGTTCTAATAGCCTCCAGATTATCAGTGAATAGTCCAGCCGCTCATAGTTAAAATCCCATTTCCTGTTGAGGGCAATAGATCATAATAGGCAGCGTGTGGCACTCTGTGTACTTTTCTGTCCCAATGTCTGCATTGTGCTTGTAGTGGGACTATTTATTTTTTTAATCATCTCATTTTGCTTTTAATTCCATTTCTGTCTAATCCCTGAATCACAGCTTGAGCCAGCTCATGTATGTAACAATTTACTGTTGCTTTTCATTTTTCTTTGTGTCCCTGCTTCCGTCCAGACTATTGTGGAGCTTACTCAGGAGAGAGACTGTGTGCAGCTGTCTCCACTGGTCCCCTGTTCCACACAGTCTCCTGGTGACTCCCCCAGTATGAGGCGGACAGAGAGCCGACAGCACCTCTCTGTGGAGTTGGCTGATGCCAAGGCCAAAATCAGGCGCCTTCGGCAGGAACTGTGAGTGCTACTGCTTTATCGACTTGATCAGCAATTATTTTGATTGGGCAAAAGAAACAGAAATGGGAAAGAAACTAGAGCAGTGAATAAACTCCTGCAAGTAGAGTTTGAGGAAATACACGGAGCTGGAGTAAGGATGTCTGATAATCCTAATCTTCATTCTTTTTCAGATCTTTTTTTTTTTTTTTTTTTTTTTTAATCCATATCACTAAATGTTCTCTTGTCGTCACACTTTGACGACAAGAGTTACGACAACTGTTAACTGAGAAGATTAGATGACATTTGGTCATCAAGGTAGTTTTTTGTTTTGTACATCATCAGCCCTTGTTTAACCAGTGATTAATAATTCCTATTTTTAGGTTTAAAGCTTTGTTGTAGAAAACATTTATTTTCAATCATACTTTTCTTAAACATTCATCTGACATTACCGTTCTGTCATCTGTTGCTGGTTACCCATTACTATTCTGACACTTTTACATTTTTGTAAAAGGTGTATGAAAAGTTTTTAAAGTAAAGTTAAAACAAGGATAATAAATATTTCAGGTTGGAGAGGTTGTCTTCAGTAAACTCAGTATGGTTTTGATAAAATCTTGCTTTTGGTCTTGTGTAGTAATGACTGCATATGGGGCTGTAAGATATGAAGGCCACCTAAATTAAAATGTTTAGCACATTTGACCATTTAAGCCCTTTGCATAAAACACACACACACACACACACACACACACACACACACACACACACACACACACACACACACACACACATATAAAAAAATTTTTTTTAAGTTTTAATACATAGATAAACAAATATATTACAGGGTGCAGAAGAAGCATTAAAAAATATGTTAAAAACAAACATAAAAGAAATTAAAGACAGAAAAAGTTGAATGAGATAAAAATGCCACAAAATAAATTTTACTGTGGAAGAAATGACCTTTTGTTTTGATAAAAGCTAGCGGCAAAAGGAGGTTTTGAACCTTGATTTGAAAGAACCAAGAGTTTCAGTAGATCTGCAGCTTCGTGGGAGCAGATATACTAAAGTAGTGTGACTCTGATGACTTGATGGATCTGGCTGATTAATAATGAATGAGAAGATCCTGAGTGTATGTTGGCCCTAAACCATTCAGTGCTCTATAAACTAACTGCAGGATTTTGAAGTAAATTCTTTGAGTAGCAGGAAGCCAATATAAAGATCTGAGGCCTGGAGTTATATGATTAATTTTTGGTCTTAGTGAGGACTCGAGCAGCAGCGCTTTGGACTAACTGCAGCTGTCTAGATTTTTTAGACAGACCTTTAAGGACAGTGTTACAGTAGTCTAGTCTCCCAAAGATAAATGCATTTGTCTGAAACATCAGTCCTTTAATCCTCAATATGTTCTTTAAGTGATAAAAGGATGACTTAATAACTGTCTTAATGTGACGGCTGAAATTCAGCTCTGAGTCCACGACTACTCCCCGATTCCTGGCATAGTGCTTACCTGTAATCTCTCTGAGCTCCAAAAACTATTACTCTGATTTTGTTCTCCTTTAACTGAAGAAAGTTTTGACACATTCAGTCTTTAATTTGAGCAGTGTTTGTATCAGGCTGTTGTCTCTTGGTGAGATTTTGTGTAGATTTGTGTGTCATGAGCATCAGAAGGACAGTTGTGAGTCTAACTTTTTTTCATCTTTCCTACCATCAATCTTTTCATTGTAATTCATGCAAACAAAAGAGAAAACCAAAATGCCTTTAGGAATCTTTTTTAAATTTGTATTATGATAACAAAGTGCCAGAACTAAGACTTACTGGACAGCACGGATGTGAAAGAGACCTCACGGGGAAGTATTTCACTGTTGCACAAGCATAATATGCAACTGAACAAACTGGCTGGTGTCCTATGGTTGCTGTAGATATAAAAGGCCTTACAGGATCTTTTTAAAAATTGTTTAAGTGGATGATGAAGTAAAAATGTGTGTCAAGCCACTTGACTCTGTAGATGGATCAAATAAAAAGGTCTCATTCTTATCACTGAGATCAGCATGAATTTAATCATGACCTAATTTTGAGATAATCGTTGGTAACCTCTGCAGGCTCTCACGGGAGTGGATCTGATTTCCAAACTGGAAGTCAATCCATCACCTTAAAAGCATATCGGTGACAGATAATGCCTGCTGATAAATGTTGTGCATGTTGCGGTCCATTTCTGTATGGACAATAACAACTCTCAAGAGGTGAAAGTAAATTTAAAAGTGCAGAAAAAAATATTTTAGCTCTGTGCATTTTGTAGTTTTTAAAAGGTCTTTGTTGGCCTTTTGTCAAGCAGAATGCTACATTATTCTGTCATTGGGTCTAACAGGACAATATACTTTTGTTTGTCAAAACAACAGTCTGTGTGAAGGCCTGAATCATGGCTTTTTAACAAATATAAGTCAGAATGTTACCCTGTTGCATCTCGCCTTCATTGACCCTAAACTAATTCAGTAGACATCTGTCGACATCGTTCCCACACTTCTTTGTCTGTGGTTTAGATTGTTTTTTAACTCCATAACAGCAGTTTAAGAAAATTAGTTATATTTTGTTGGTTGCCATGACATTATTTACTTGTTTTTGTGGAATCTATGGTCAAGTGAACATGTGATGTTTTGGACAATGAACAAAAAAAGGATTTAAGGCTTTGTATATTTATGTAGTTTGGTCACATGACTCCTGTTTCTTCTTCTGAGTCCGATTAGGAGTGTGTTGTGACTGCTGGCTTCATGCAAAGATAGTGTCTCTACACACAGATGTGCATCTGTGTCTCTACTGTGTGGTCTGTGTGTGTGCCTGAGGGAAACCGGGTCAGAGTCGGGGGGTATGGCCTACTGTTCCCACAGTGGTCTGTTTGTTTATGTTTCTAGTAAAGTGACTGACTTGACTAATTTACTCTGTGTTAAAGCTTTGACACACACTGAGTTAATTCCTATGAAGCACATTTAGGGTTGTCTTTAAGGCTACTTTTTTATTTTTAGGCTTTAAAACGTTTTGTGCAGTTTATTACTCCAGAAAGTCTTGTTCGTTAGCTTTAATGGTGTGTGTGTGTGTGTGTGTGTGTGTGTGTGTGTGTGTGTGTGTGTGTGTGTGTGTGTGTGTGTAAGAAAATTTAGACCAGTCCGAGTTAAATTACAAAAGTGAAGATTTTATTAAATAAAAAAAAAAAAGAGAAGAAAACCAGGAACTGATGTAAATTTAGACATTTCAGCAACAGTTGGACCATTTTCAGATTTGATCTCAAACTGATGAACAGAAACTTGAGCTTTACCAGCAAATCATTACAGATTTATTGCTTCTCATTCAAAGTCCTTCTGAGCTTGTAGTCATCTGACTAATGATCGTTTCAATATCGTTAGATCATTACAGCAAGTAAAACTCACTCTGCAAGAAGGTTAATAGCAAAGTTGATTTGCAACTTTTGTTCTTGTTAAGTCATGGGAAATAAAGATCCTGTCAGATCTTGCAGATTCATTGCACCTTCAGTCAACATAAATGGAGCCTACTACACCCATAATAAAGGCAATCCTCCATGCCGGATGATTGGTGTTCATGATTTTGCAAAAACAGGTTGTAAGAACAGGGAGAAGCTTTAAAGCCGGAGTGGTTAACCACTGAAACAAAGACAGCAAAGGGTAAAAATGCATCCTGCTTTAATATTGTACTAACTTTAACAGTGCAGGAGGAAGGAGAAGATACATAAGAGAACAGAATTAAGACTCAAAGAATGGGATTCCTTTCTTTCTCATGATGCACTGGGAGATTCCAGAGAGCTGTAGTCAAATAAACCATCAGATGTTTAGTGGAGCGGTTTCATGCAAACACATGCAGACGCAGAGCAGCATCTCAGGAATGCAGTTGTTTTCCTTCAAAGTGGTGTAACACATTCTCCTTGTACAGTCGGAGCCTCTCGCATCTACTAGACAACTAGTTTCAAGCTGCACTTATTGCAACCAGAAAAATCAGACAATTGAAGTTAGATATCATTATATAATGTAGATTATAATTCCATAATGAACTAACATCTCTGTCTTGTGCTGCTTGTAGTTATTTCTGCTATATGAAGGGAGATTTCAGATTTTAGCCTCAGGGAAGGATTTGCAGATGACCACTGAAGTGGTCACAGGATTTTTCAGATTTTTGTGGCAGTGTTTTTTTTTTTCTGCGTGTGTGTGAAAGAAAACAATACTGTCTCATACTTACTACACACACATAACAGTTTTTACTTAAAATGAGAAAACAAGGTTTAATGATACTTAACACAGGAGTTGCTGATGCTTTTTTCTCCCTGATAAGCTTTAGCAGGTTTTTCTTAAGTTACTAGGACATTAAAAAATACATCACTAAAACACACAGGTTAAGTTTCATTACTTTATTGAAATTAATTGCAATATTTTGAAGACTAAAGTAAAATAAAATAAACCTGCTTTTCTGTTTCGCAGAGAGGAAAAGAGTGAACAGCTTCTGGACACCAGGCAGGAACTGGAAAACATGGAGGTGGAGTTCAAGAGACTTCAGCAAGAGGTATCGCCAGCACTCTCTGCAGCTGTCTCACACCTACATACAAGCCAAACACAAACATCTAAATGACTTTATCTCCCTTCCACCTGCTCCTCTCCTGTTCCTGAGTAGTTTGTTACTGCAATGTTGCTAGGTTTTAATCAGCTAGCAAGAGACTGAGCTCATTAGAGGCTATTAGCACTATTTTTAGTGTCGCTACCATCTCACATGACTTTTGATTCGCAGTGATCTCACTGAAGCGCTTCTTTTAACACTGTTGATGAACGTGAAAGGTTGTGTGGGTGTGCAAATTTGTGATAATAAAGTGGAGATTTTGATCTGTTCTTGATCCATTTTGCATGCAAACAAGACCGTTAGTTGTTTAAAACCTACTAATCGTAGAATATTAAAGAAAAGATAAACCCACTGACTGTTTGCTACTGTATCTGTTTTTAACTTGGTTCATATGATAATTATTCAAACTAACTCCATTGTGTTTGTCGTATGACTTCACACAGTCATTTTTTGTGTCTGCTTCTGAACTCCTGCAGAGCTATCAGCTGCTGTCAGACGCTCGGTCGGCCCGGGCCTACCGCGATGAGCTGGACGCGCTCAGAGAGAAAGCCATACGTGTCGACAAACTGGAGAGCGAGCTGAGCAGATACAAGGAGAAGCTTCATGATATCGAGTTTTACAAGGCCAGAGTTGAGGTACATAGCTGCACAAAAAACATTTGTTTTTATGGGACTTGTAACACAAAGGCAACGTGTGACCAATATGAGGAACCCCGACTTCCATTCACACTGAAAACCATCTGTTTGTCAACCTCACATAAACTTTAAATTAAACGGAGAACGTTGTTCATTCAGTTAAATCACATCAAATAATCAGAACCTGTTGTTGTTATAAAAATGCTGTAGAAAAAGACAATGAGTTTAAGAAGTTGGAGTAAATAATTATGGACTCGGGACACATCAGTAGCAGTTGTACTAGCTGAACATTTTGTTTTTGATGTGTTTAATGTAGGAACTAAAAGAAGACAACCAGATTCTGCTGGAGACAAAGACCATGCTGGAAGAGCAGCTGGATAACAGCAGGACCCGCTCTGACAAACTTCATCTTCTGGAGAAAGAGAATCTACAACTCAAATCCAAAATGCATGACCTGGAGATGGTAAAATGCTACTTTTATTTAGATGGGGGCAGTCTTTTCAGCAGTCACGTGTTCAGCGTCTCGTTATCTTAATAAACATTTCCATCTCTAATGTTCAGGAACGAGACATGGACCGTAAACGTATGGAGGAACTGCTTGAAGAGAATCTTGTGCTGGAGATGGCCCAGAAACAGAGTATGGAAGAGTCTCTGCATCTGGGCTGGGAGCTGGAGCAACTATCAAAGGCACCAGAGCTCACTGAGGGTAAGGAATGGGGCTAAAGGTTATAAGAAAAAACTTGGAATAAGGGGTTGAATTTATCAGCCACCCAGCGACCCAGGTTCAAATCCCAGCCTGGGGCTCTTTCCTACACGTCATTTCCTGCTCATCTCTGATCCCTGGATAAATAAAGGCCAATAGAGCCCAAAAATCTTTTAAATATCCCCCCTTTTAAATAAAAAGAGAGGACTGGTAGGAAAGCAAGTGGAGTTAAGCAGAGTTAAAATCTCAAGCGATTTTTGACTGACTTAAGTCGACCAGGTTGGAGGCTACAGACAGTTGGCAGACGAGGTTTTGGTCTTCGGCCCTTAATCCTGCCACCTTCCCCTCAGGATCTGTCTGCCTTTGCCAGCCTTCACGGGGTTTTCTTCCCACTTGGTTAAGACCTGTGCTGTAATTAATATTCAGTAGCTCCTGTAAGATGAGCTTTGTGTTTGGATAATGGGAGGTGTTAAGAGCTTTAACTAGCCAGGGATCTGGATAAAACCTCTGTGTGAGAGGGTGTTTGTTAAAAGGTGCTTTAGGACAAGTAAAGTTGGATCACAAGGTTATGCACTAATTGTTTTATTTTCCCCCTCCCCCTTTTTATTAGAGACATGTTGGTTTCACTCTGGTATCTTACAGCTTTTATTTTTTTCCCTTGGTTATACATCAAATCTCAACATGAATACACAGACTTTAGTTTGTATTTGCTGAAACAGTGATGTGTAGTCAGCGTTTTGTTGCTTTCATCCACTCAGTCCCACAGAAGTCTTTGGGTGAGGAGGTGAATGAATTGACCTCGAGTCGTCTGTTGAAACTGGAGAAAGACAATCAGGCTCTGCTGAAGACTGTGGAAGAGCTCAGAGGATCAGCAAGTCAGGATATCATAACAAAACTGGCCAAAGTCAACCAAGAAAACCAGAAACTGAACCAGAAAGTAAGAATCTGACTTTGTGTTTACTTTTTGAAACTGTTTAGATCACCATGCTTAATTTTTTTCATCTTGAACTCATCACAGTTATTAGCATACTGCAGTGGCACATATATGACCCCAGAACTTGGCTGTAGCCCTTTTCCCAATGTGACAATGAGGAACTAAAAACCCAGCAGCAGAAAAAGGATAGAGGGGGCTGGACAGGAGGATGAAAGCAAAGCTGTAAATCCAGGCAGCCTGTACTGCCTTTTCTTTTCCTGTCTTTGACACTTAAACGCCCCTTGCTAAGAAGGTTCTCGGCTATTTTCGGAAACATAAGACTCTCTCTATGCCTTCCGAACAAAAAGCATGAAATTGTGTTCCTCTCTCACAAAGATTGGGGACATTCTTTAGTGATTTGAAGACTTGAGCTAAAGAACAGAGCATTAAAATTGTGAAAGCAGCTGCTGGGAGATTGAAAGCCCAGAAATTGCCTCATTTAACAATTTCTGTCTGAGTTGCAAATATGAACTTGCCTGAGTTCGTTCTCAAAGAGCTGATCTATTCCTTTTTGCTCTATGAATTAATAAGTGCCTCTTTTTTAACTGAGAATCATTCTATGAATAATATAAGATTATGCCATCGGTTCATCTGCTGGTCATCACATTTGTCGCTGAAAGAGAAACCGTCCCTAAACTTGACAAGAGCCACAGCTGAGCCACCATCCGTTTTCATCATGAATAAAAGTCAGAGGATTAAAGTCTGGTGTTTGTTTTAAAATGCTTGTCTCAACGTTGTGTGCAGTTGGAGCAGCTGGAGAGTGAACTGACGGTGGACAGAGAGTCGCTCCACAGCGCTGAGTCGCTCAGTACAGATCTGATGAAGGAGAAGGCTTTACTGGAGAATACTCTGGAAACACTCAGGGAAAACTCAGAGCGACAGGTAGTCACAAGAACACATGCACAACCTACAGCCTTACAGTGAAACGAGACTTTAATTCAGGTAGTTTATCCTGAAACTGATTATCATGCCTTTTAAATATTTATTTTTGTTGTGAATACACGTTAAAATAGAGAATGACTTACAGGAGGTGTATAATGTATTATTTGTAATGATGCTGAATGTAAATATGATTATGGATTCATTAAAATATTAGTAATGTTGCAATCTCTATACTGGAAAACCACTTTAGCCACATACTGAACACATTAGTACAAGCAGAGCTGTGATGTGAGTGCTTCTCTTTGTCTTTTTAACAGGACATTCATTGCTTCTTATTTCAAGATTCTCAAAAAGGTGTAATTTATATACATGTATACTTTTTTTTTTTTTTTTTGTGGAAGTTTTTGTGTTTATTGGTTTTGTTTTTGGCTAAAAAAAAAAACATTCCCTGGAACTACCCTAATGTTTTATTGACTACACAGGTTTCTGGCTCTTTGTGTCCCAAATGCAGTCGCTGACTGTGTGTCTGCAGGGACTTTGTAGCTGTTAGACCCAAATCTGACACCTTTGATTAGTCTAACCATCTGATTTATTTAAATCTGGCTTTGAGCTTCAGAGGGGAAGAAAACAGAACACTGTGCTCTCAGATGACTTTGTGCCTTCCTGTCTGTTCAATTGGAAACATAATGAGAAGTAACTAATGCAATACTGTTCCTGTGTACTTATACTTATAAACATCTGTTTCTGGATACTTTAGTAATTTTCCTATTTTCTTTTCAAGTTTTTTCTGCTGAAAAATGTCAAATCAAGCCAAAACTAAGTGTGACTTGTTCAGTTCAGCACATAAATCGCATAAACAGGAAAATGCTGAACTTTAAGCTGACCATAGATCATGATTAAACTCTGCTGTATGATCGCTAGCTAAAAGGCCTGGAGCAGGAGAACAAGCACCTGAGCCAGACGGTATCGTCCCTCCGTCAGCGCTGCCAGGTGGGAGCTGAAGCTCGAGTAAAGGATGTGGAGAAAGAGAATCGCGTCCTTCACGAGTCCATCTGCGAAACGGCCGCTAAAATGAATAAGATGGAGTTTGAAAGAAAGCAGCTGCGTGAGTGATGTTTGGGATAGCTTCAGTCATTCTTTGCAATAAGTACCGGTGTTTGTTTTTCCTCATGTTTCTACAGAAACTTGTATTTTTATGGTAATGGTTTAGTTTAGCTTTCTTTTAATTCTTTTGCTTCAGCATTCTGGCTGTTTGTGAAAATGGATTATTTTTGTGAATACAGGTAAGGAGCTTGAAGTGATGAAGGAGAAAGGTGAAAGAGCGGAAGAGTTGGAAATCCAGCTAAATAAGCTGGAAAGGGACAATGAGAGCCTGCAGAAGAAAGTTGCCAGCCTTGGAATCATCTGTGAAAAGGTCGGGTGCAGTGCTGCTCTTTGTTTTCACATGTGAAATATTCCATCTCAGCTTTTAGGAGGATTTCCGTAGCATAAAAATGCTTTGTTATAATTCTGGATGGAAATGACTGAAATGGTCACCAGAGTGGCGCTTCTCTTCTTAATTTATTTCTTATTTATATTTAGGTGTCGTCGTTGGAGAAGGAGAACACTGAGCTGGAGGCGGAGGGCCGTCGTCTGAAGAAGAAGCTCGATGCTCTGAAGAACATGAACTTCCAGCTAGAGGCTCTGGAAAAGGAGAACTCCCAGTTGGAGCAGGAGAATCTGCAGCTTCGCCGATCAGCTGAGAGCCTGCGGTCGGCAGGGGCCAAAGCTGCGCAGCTGGAAGCCGAGAACAGGGAGCTGGAGAACGAGAGGAGTCAGATGAAGCGCAGCCTAGAACTTCTCAAAGCCTCATCTAAGAAGACGGAGAGATTAGAGGTAATGCCACACGTAAAGCAGGTGCTTCTGCGACTGGAGAGCAGTGAGATGTAGCTTAAATACAGTCATGCCCCAAAATATCCCTTCTTCACCTCAGTGCTAGCTGTTTGTTCTCAGATGTTTATGTCCAGCTGTGTTTTTATATTGGTGTTTTAATTAAAGAGACAGAAAAACTACAAGTTAGTTTTTTTTTTGTTTTTTTGTTTTTTTCTCACATAGTCATACAAAAGGTAAAACAAGACTTTACAGTACAAAAAAAAACTAAACAGAGCACCATGCTCAAAAAGGAGAAAAAAAAAAGACAGACGTAACGCACCAATGAATGGTTATTAATTTTCTGAATGATACTCAATGAAAGAAGAGAAAAAAAAATCATTATCATTGCATAGCATGCCATATGTCTTAAGTTGTTCCCTTTATAAATGGATAATTTTCCACATTTTAACTGCTTGTGATAATTTTCACAAAATGAATTAAATTTCTCATGCATGTAGTTATGTACAATCACATTTACATGTACATAGATGGATAAACATAAACGTTTGTGCAAAGAAGGGTGGGAGGAGGGGTGTTTATGTGCTCCGTGTTTTTAAACACGAATATTTAATGTACATGTGGAGTATTTTTTATTACTTAAAGCATTTTGAGCTCCTTTTGTATGAGAAGAATAAATAAAGTTTGATTTGTGTCTGGTCCTGAAAGGACACTGCCTCTGGCTTTATGTAGGAGTATACAGAAACGCTTTAGTGTTTAAAAAATGTATATGTATGCAGATTTTGTAATTCATCACCACTTAGCACTCTTACAGGTGTGTTCCACGACTTTTGGCACATATAATAGCATCTGGGAGCTGCACAACTAGTTCATGGATGATTTCAATTTCTTAATCTGGCTTCTCCTCTCCCAGGTGAGCTACCAGGGCCTAGATACAGAGAACCAGCGTCTACAGAAAGCTTTAGAAAATAGCAGCAAGAAGATCCAGCACCTGGAGGCAGAGCTGCAAGAGATGGAAAGCGAGAATCAGACCCTCCAACGTAACCTGGAAGAGCTCAAGATCTCCAGTAAACGCCTAGAGCAACTGGAGCAGGAGGTAGGTTAAAGCTATTAATAAGAAGAAAAGCAATTTAGTTTGAGTCTAATAAAGAAAACTGTTCTGGATGCACCTTTCTGTTGAGCAGGGTAAATAATAAACCTGTTAGATTGCTGCTGCTGTTTTACTAACACAACCTAAGGTCCTTCATTTGGAATGGACTGATTGTTTTAGACAGAATGGGGACAGTCAGGCTGGCCCATTAAATGTAGCTGCGGCAGACTGAAGGCTGTGTTTGTGATGCAGCTTTATTTATTTCTCACAGATCTTAAATACAAAAAGTTAAAAAAAAAAAAAAAAGGACTTGGAAGCAGAATTGCTGATTCATTTCTGGTTTTAAAATGTAGTCACATTTTCCTGAAGCCCAGATTATTTGTCAAATGGATTTTTTGGCTGTATGAAATAATCTTTGTTGCATTGTTTGCCAGACTTGTATTTACCAGGCATTTAGACCAAAAGTAATCCAGTACATGATGTGTAATCCACCTCTACTTCATTGCATGCTGTCCTACCCCAGAACAAGAGTTTGGAACAGGAAAGCTCTCAACTTGAGAAGGACAAAAAGCTTCTTGAGAAGGAGAACAAGCGGCTGAGGCAGCAGGCTGAGATCCGTGACTCAAAGCTGGATGACAGCAACCAGAGGATCTCGGCCCTGGAGAAAGAGAATCGAACCATGGGCAAGGAGATGATCTTCTTCAGGGACTCCTGCACGAGAGTCAAAGACCTGGAGAGGGAGAACAAGGAGCTGGTCAAACAGGCTAATATTGATAAGAAAACCCTGATGACGCTCAGAGAGGTAATCAGGACTTTTACAGCTTCACTAATAATGACCGTGAAGAACACCGGGAGTTTTGCAATGAAATATGAGACTCCTGTTGTAATTTCTTCCTCTGTTTTGAGTGTTTTCATATGGCGTTTGTATTAATCTGTTGATGTAACTGACTTAGTGGGACATTTCTGCTCTGTTCCCTTAGTCCACTAACAGGTCATAGTATTCTGTTCATTTATTTTTCCTCCTTTTGGGTTTTCTTGGCAGCTTAGAGCTTCATTACCTCCATCTTGTGGACTTGCACTCTTTAGATGGATCTGAAAATGTGTAATGATTATAACTGAGAGGAACATAAACTTTCTCATGATCTAATTTTAAAATAGTTTTATCGCCCAGCTCTAGATTGAAGCGTGAAGCAGAAAAAGTAAAGTATGAACAGAAATACTGGATGTGAAACGTGTACCAGTATTAAACACCCATCAGCATTCACATTGTGAATCCAATGTGTCGCTGCTGCTCTTGTAATGTAATTTAGGATTTTTAATTGTCTTAGGAACTTGTAAGTGAGAAGCTACGGACTCAGCAGATGAATAACGATCTGGAGAAACTAACACACGAGTTGGAGAAGATTGGACTGAACAAAGAGAGGCTTCTTCATGACGAGAGCTCAGATGACAGGTATCATAGCAAGACCAACATGAGCACAGTCACAATCTAATCTACTAATCTGTTATTTGTTGTTTTCACGGCTTTAAGGAAAATTTTGCTATGTGAATTATAATATAAACGGTCACTATTGTTGGAACATAAGCCAGGTCAGGAGCTCATTTTAGGGTAAATACTGTGATCTTGATCAGAGCCTTGATCAGAACCTTTCAGAGGCAAAGTGATCTGTAGAGGACAGTTGCTAAGAGGACATATAATATTTCTATTTACAGTTTTTATGACTATGTATCTTTACGTGTTGCATGATCTCAACCTTTATATCTACAGGTTTAAGCTCCTGGAAACCAAACTGGAGTCTACTCTAAAATCATCTTTGGAAATTAAAGAAGAGAAAATTGCCGCTCTGGAGGCCAGATTGCAGGAGTCCTCCAACCTCAACCAGCAACTTCGCCAGGAGCTGAAGACGGTCAGTTACAAAACAAACACTTTTTTTTCAGAATGATTATGAAAAACAATATGCAATACTATGTTTTATTTACACATTTGCAGTAGCTTTACCACAGTAAAGGAAGCTCTATGACAACAAAACCCTCTATGGTTGATCTTCCTCGAAGTCAAAACTCCCAACCTGCCAGCTTGTCCACTTGAGAGCAATTTCTTAAAAATTTCTTCCAACAGTCAAAACTCCACAAACACTCCAACACTCAGACCTCCCGTGGTCTGATACATTATTGATTAATGTGCTCTTCTACTGTATGACCAGTTATCTATTCATAAACCAGCAGTAGTCTGAAAGATGGAAGTACGTCTGGGTGCAGAGCTGCACTGTGGGGACAGTTCGGATGCAGGCTCCACTCTCAGACCGCCACAGAGCAGGAAGAAACAAACTTTCCTTCACCCAATGCTGCCAGGGACGCAATTAAAATGAAGAAGCAGCTTTGCTAAGTGCTGATGAAATGCAGCAGAAGAAGACAAAAAAGACAAAAATTAACATTTGACCTACTGAAACGTAGAGCTATTATCCAAATATTTTTAAAAAAAAGACCTTTTGTTTTAATCCATGGTCAGTGAGAATCCTAAAGCCACCTGGCTGCATTATTTTTGTATACGCACACGTTGTTCGGCAAATCAAATCACCATTGTATCACTTCATTAAGGGTGTCACCATAGCAACAGGTTAATCAACTAATTCAGATCAGCTGGCTTTTAATGGGTAAAATGAAAGAAGCTCGCTGTCGCTTGACAACGGTTGTTAAGCATAAAAAGTACATCAAGGTCAACATAAAGTAGTTCCTATATGTCAGCATATTTAGCAAGTTTTGTAAAAAAAATTAAACATTTATTATAAAATGTTTACTTTTTAGGGCCATAGAAAGTGGATTTAAAAGCTTGGACCGTCATAATACACTGTTTTAATGCACTTTGATGAGGAACACTCCCTCGTTGCGCTTTGTGGTGTTATAGACACCACGTTGTGTATTAAAACCGTATAATGCACGGCTCCTCATTGATTAATCCTTACATAATGTGTAGTAGTTTTATTATAAAAAACGTGAAACATATCACATAACATAACAAGTTTCGCATTGTTACATAAAACTATCACCTTATTGCGAGATAAGATCTTTTTTTTAGGTAACAGCTCTACACTCAGTACAGTAAAAAACTAAACTGCAATAAGTAGAATGTCACGGTGAACAGAAACCAACCAAAGAAGTGGAAAGAAAAAAAAAAAGAAACTAACTGTTGTCATTAGTAAAAACATAATATAAACGTAACATTCAGCTAAAGATCTTAAGTTCTACAGCTCAAGTACAGTGGTCATTTACAGAGTTATCAATATTTTCCACATTGAAATCAGCAGACTGTCAAGACCCAAATGGATGTTATTGATGGAAAAGTGTATTTTTTTTTATGAGAAGAACATGAGATTCTTTACATGTTTGATCAGTGCATTTAATGTTTATGGCGCAGCTCCGACAGCGACAAAGTGGTAAAAACACACTTTTTTTTTTTAAATGGAAAAATCTTCTATGCAGTTTTGTAATGCAACTTATTTTGAAAAGTCTTTTGTTTCTTCCTGCCCTACGATGGAGGTGAGCTGAGTAAAGCCTGCACCAGAACTGTCCTGAAATGAAGGATGTCTACATTTTCTAAAGCAGACAACACCAAAGCAAAGCTTGATTTTTTTTTTTCCTGTTAAGCCTGACATGTGAACTCCTTTATAAAGCCTTCTCTTAAGTTCGTTTCAGTCAGACCTGCAGACATCTTTGATTTGGGCCCATTTTGTTGGATTTACCTTTAGTTTTCCGAAAAAGCAACAGATTTGACTCAGTTATTTCATGTTGTTGACTTGCTTGTTTTTCTACAGGTAAAGAAAAACTATGAGGCACTGCGTCAAAGAGAGGAAGAGGAGAGGATGGTTCAGAGTTCCCCCCTTAAAGGAGGGGAGGAACCTCAGGCTATTAGTAAATGGGAAAAAGAAAGCCATGAAACCACCAGGGAACTGCTGAAAGTTAAAGATAGGCTCATTGAGGTGGAAAGAAATGTAAGTTTAAGACAGCCAAGATGATGCTTCTGTGGCAGTTCTGACTCTGTATGGTTATTTAATTATGTGTGTTTTTCCCCAGAATGCCACACTGCAGGCTGAGAAGGCTGCCTTGAGGAGCCAGCTCAAACAACTGGAAACTCAAAGCTCGAACCTGCAGGCTCAGATAGTTGCTGTTCAGAGACAGTCTGCGTCCTTACAGGAGAACAACACAACTCTACAGACACAGAATGCCAAGCTGCAGGTAATTCCATCACACAGGGTTCAGTAATCAATGCGTGACTTCTTTTTGTAGCGGGATACGTAACAAATCCTGACATTAAGCAAGGAATCAATACAGCTTTATCAGTTAATAAAGCTTTACCAGACTGCAGAAAACTAAATAAAGAAATGAATAAAGACTTCAGTTTCCAATTTAAAGGATTTATCAACCCCATTTTTATTTAAAAGGCAGTGATTTTGCCTGATATTTCAGTGTATAGTTGTTATAGATTTGCAGAGTTAAAAAAAAAATCTTTTAGCAGTTCGTTTTTAATCTAAAGCAGTGCTTGATAGTGGAAAAAGAACATGACATATAAGTTTTAAACAATTTTATATTTAAATAATTATTTAGCTGATATATAAGTTAAAAAAGTTCAAATATAGAGCTAAAAATTCTCATGATGTTTCTGTCTTTTTAACTTAAAGCTCCCTTTTCAGATCACATACAGAAATATTTCCTTTTCTTAGTAGCTTTTTAAACCTAGTGCTTGATCATAAATGGAAACAAAAATGCCATCCCTGAAAAATATTGACACAAAGAAATTCTAGTATTAACTTTTAACCCGAAGTGTTACGCTGTTTAGTCTTTTCTCTCCATTGCTATGTTTGGCATGTATTCCACTTTACCATTGCTTTTCAACGTGGTTTTTAACTTCTGTGTGCGAAGTTTTGCACATTGACCATACTGTAGCCATTAGCTGTTTCTGGCTGTGTTCATGTATGTTACTTTATATGCTAAGTGAGTTGTGTGTATGTGAGGGCTCACTGTATGTGTGTGTGTGCTGCAGGAAAGTAAAAAAAAAAAAAAAAAGAAGTTTCAATTGACAGGCCATGGGGATTGGGGATGCACCAATATCAGTATCAGTATCTGTATCACCTCAATACCATGTGTGTGTGTACTCGTACTTGGTATTAATAAAACTGTACCAATACCACAACCTATTTACTATACCGCACTAGTCAAGCTAGCGCAGATGTGTTTGATGACATGCTTCGGACATGTTTTAAAAGAAATAAATACCTTGAATGTAACATTTTTTGTTACACTAAACCAAAATCTTTGTTTCAAAATTGCACATGTATAGCTGTTTTTGGGTAAAATGTGCCAAATCAAAATAAAACTTGTTGAAATTGTTATATCTGTGTTATTATATTTGTATTGGTGCGGTAACTTAAGAAAGGATGGATAATTTATTACAGCCTAATGAAATCCTACACAGTTAAAACAGCAATAATAACCATAGTTACAATAATATTCACATAAACAGATTTAGTATCGGCAAATATCGGTATCTGCAGACTTAAAAATTTTCGATATCTATCAGATCGAAACTCCCAAAAAGTGGATTGTTGCATCACTAATGGGTATTGTGTGTGTTTGACACACGCAGTAGTGATGATTGCAGGGGGATTTGAGCCGGGGGGGAACAAAACTCTGTGACCATAAAGGAAGTATGAAAAGAAATATCTTTCCATCTTTTATCTGGTATCTTAATATCTTTTTTTTTTTTTTTTTTATTTATTTATTTATATTGGAGAACATTTCTGCAAAGCTGGAGAGCAGACTGAACAGTGTCACAGTGCCCCCTATAGACTAAAACTACAATGGCTTCACACTTGTCCTTTTTAAAATTTGATTTTAGGTGACACACAACACATCTCCATCTTCTCACCTCTTAACCTGATATATCGCTCTGTTATCCTCTGTAGGTGGAGAACTCCACCTTGAGCTCCCAGAGTGCAGCCCTTATGGCACAAAACGCCCAGCTGCAGAGCCAGCAGAGTAGTGTGGAGGGGGAAAAAGAGGGTGCACTCAAAGAGAAAGAGGAGCTAAGAGCGACTTATGAGCTGCTTCTCAGAGATCACGAAAAGCTGGCAGCACTCCATGAGAGGCAGGCGGCTGAATATGAAGCCCTGATTGGAAAGCATGGTGGCCTCAAGACTTCTCATAAGAGCCTGGAGCAGCAGCACAGAGACCTGGAGGACAAGTGAGACACAATCATCATGGTTTATATGCTGTCTTAGCAGAGCAATATTTAACCTCCTCATCCAGGCAACGCTTAGTCAAAGGAGGGTGTTGTAGTGTCTGTTTTACTTTCTTTTGTGTGTTTTATGTTTGTGTTGGTGTGTGTGCTTCTCCATGCAGATACAAACAACTCTTGCAGAGAAAGGGGGAGCTTGAGGAGCTGGAGAAAAATCTGAAGGAACAGCAGGAAAAGATGGCACTGGAGAACCAGACCCACCAAACAACAGCTGACCAGTTCAGACTTCTAAAAGAGGAAAACGACAGGTCATACCAGCCTGTTCCTGGATTTTTTTTTATTTTTTTTTTTTTATAAATGTCCATATGCCAGCATTATGGTAAAATGACCGAGTCACATATGCATGTGTTCGTGTACAGGTTGAATTCTACATATCATCAGCTGCTGAAGGACAACGAGAATCTCCAGATTGATCATAAGAACATAAAGAGCCAGTTGAACAGCGCAAAGCTGGAGCAGACCAAGCTGGAGGCAGAGTTCTCTAAACTGAAGGAGCAATACCAGCAGCTGGACATCACCTCCACCAAACTCACCAACCAGTGTGAGGTGAGGAGGAAAACGGCTTTCACTTTTTCATGTTTTATATCTTCACACATCAAGTTGTGTTGTGGAGGCGTCACACTTATTTTATCAGTCTGGTGTGTGAGCGTCTCTTTAATATAAGTGTTTGGGTGTGTTAGTTGTTGAGCCAGCTGAAAGGAAACTTGGAAGAGGAGAACCGTCATCTGTTGGACCAGATCCAGACCTTGATGCTGCAGAATCGCACACTTTTGGAGCAGACAATGGAGAGCAAGGACCTGTTCCATGTAGAGCAAAGACAATATATGTAAATACACCATAATAAATGTATTTTCTCCAAAGTGATGAGCAATTATGTTTTCTTATTCTTAGATTTTGTCAGTATATCTGACTGCAGGGTTTTCAAAGTATATTGATTTGATTCTGAACAATGAAAATGACTAAATTATTCTCTTCTTTGTGGAACCTTTAGAGACAAGCTGAATGAGCTGAGAAGACAGAAAGAGAAACTGGAGGAGAAGATAATGGACCAGTACAAATTCTATGACCCTTCACCCCCACGCAGGTAAAAAGAAAAGCCTCCAACTGTAAGAAGTTACATGTTATTAAACCTATCACTAACATGAGTGGTGGAGCATCTTCTTGGCTCACAGTAGAACTGGTGGACTGCAGTAAATGCAGGCTGCATTTTGCTTTAGAGGAAAAAAATTGTCAAAAAAAACAAAACAACGCAAGGTTGGAAGGAGATTCATCATGAAATATGTATGGCTTGCAGAGCTGTGCACTGCAATAGTTCTTGTACATGAATATCATCATATGGGAAAGAAAATAGCATTTATGTAGAGTAAACGCATGAAACAAATCCATCCAGCCTTCATACGATTGCAAGCATGTATTGGGTTTTAAATTCTGGTTTTCTTTTTTATTTATTTATAAATAGGCGTGGTAACTGGATCACTCTGAAGATGAAGAAGCTCATCAAGCCAAAGAGCCGGGAGAGGATGCGTTCTCTCACTTTGACTCCATCTCGCTCAGAGATGGGAGACGGTTTTCTGATGTTTCCCCAGGACAGCCTGGACAGCTCATCCATAGGCTCCGGCTCCAACTCGCTTGATGACACGCTCACACAGAAGAGGAGCAGCAGTAAGTTAAACGTTGCACACATGTACACGGATGAAGACAAAGATTACTACAGTTTATGAATGAAACAAGTTGATGAAATACTGTTTTATGTCAAGTAAATTTAATGCAGATTTTTCTTCTGTGACACATAGGCAGTAAGCAACACACTGCTGCTGTGTGTGGGTTTGTACAGTGAGCCTGAGTATTTGAATGGGTCTTTCCTTCCTTAACCACTCCTTTGCTTCTTTATCTCTCTCTGCAAAGGGAGGAGAGGGCATCAGTCGCATGTCCAAATGCAGGGTTCCTCCAATGGTATGGCGCAGATGGGGAGGGAGGGCGGGGCTTATGACCCAGCTGTCATTTCTCTCGGGGCATGTTTTCGTGAGTCCATCATCGTTGTCACTGCTGTTGTAGAGCTTACAGTTGAACTGCACAGCACGAATGGGTTTAACTTTCTCCCTCAGAGTTGGTTAGAAAGAATTAAAGGTATTTCTTGTCTGAAACACCATCAGGTGGACTTGATTTCTGCAACATTTTAGACCCTTAATTACACTACCTGGCGAAGGTGTCGCTCCATGCCTTTGTTGAACAAAATTCTCCAACTGTGTGTGTTAACACTGGTTGTCTATAAATGCTTAACTCTTGCATGTTTCCCAGGGATTTCACCAAGAACAGTTTGTTTTATAATAATATAATACAATAACATTACATAGAATGCAAGAACGACAATTACAGTCATTACATAATTCCAGGAAAACAAGTATTTGAACAAACCTTGGTTGATATTACTTTTTAAAACAAAGTACCTTTTTCTGACAGGGTAACAGTGAATGTTCAGCTTTGAGTTTAACTTTTAATATTTGACCGACTGAAAAAGTATTTCTGCTTAACTGATATCAGTGTTAAATAACAAGAATAAGCATCTCAGTGTCTCTGTGGGTTTATTTTGGCTTTAAGCCCAGTAAAACAAGGAGAACGCAGTCACTCGGAGGAGCAGATTGGGGGTCAAAGCCGGCAACGACTAATTTAAAAGCAGTGGTAGCATCGTATCAATAGGAAATGACATCAGTTTTTAAATTAAATTTGTGGATATCAAGTTTTAAAATGACCTCTTCTTTATTGTTTTAATCTGTCACTAAACTGTAAGCAGTAAAGGTTCATTGCAGGTTATGTAAGAACATATTTTTACCGTCAATTTTTTAAACAAAAAAAAAAAGTCATTTCTGCTTTGGCTTTCCTCACTTTTCAGCTGTCATCCCTGACAGTGTAACAAGCAAATACTTGAATGTTTTGAAAAATTTTAGGTGATCAAATATTAATCCAGCACACCTCATGTGGTTCAGATATTGATTCAACTGTTGTACTCCTCCTTCTGTGTTCCTATCCTCTTAGCCTGCTTATCTGTGCGGTTCACCTGTAAGTGAGACAGAAACACGCTCCAGCATAGATATTAAATGGTGCAATGCATTGTTGCTCACGTCCATTCATTGCCTGGCAGGTCGGGTGTATCCAGCTGTTAGTTTAACTGCAATGGCTGAAAATGTTTACTACTAAAAAGCATAATTTGAGAATGTATTCTTCCAAAGTTCAATATAAAATATTGTGTTGGAGAAGCAAGTCAGCTAAGTTATATGACAAAGAAGGCATTGCTTTTAACTAGGGATGCACCGATACCGATATCAGTATCGGAATCTGCTCAATACCATGTGTGCGTACTTTTACGTGGTATTAAGTGTTTTCCGATACCCGATAACACACTAGTTAAGCTAGCGCAGATGTGTTTGATGACATGCTTCAGACATGTTTTAAAAGAAATAAATGCTTCAATGTTAAAATGTGACATTTTTTTTGACACTAAAAGAGATGTCTGTTTCAAAATAGCACATGTATAGTTGTATTTGGGTAAAATGAGCCTAATCAAAATAAAACTTTAAATGATTAGATCTGTATTACTATGTTTGTATTGGTGAGCTAACTTCAGAAAGGATGGGTAATTTATTACAACTAAATGAAATCTTACACAGTTATAACAGCAATAATAACCATAGTCACACAGATTTGATATCAGCAAATATCATTATCTGCAGATATTCATATTTCAGATATTGGTATCGGATCGGAACCCAAAAAGTGGATCGCTGCATCCCTACTTTTATCCACCATGTTCATTAATATTTATTACATCTTGCAGCAGTTATGCTACATCAGTCATGTAAAACTGGTTTATTCTTTCTGGGTTTTGGGAAAACTGCAGGTGTCTATGAAGCTGTCGACCTCCCCTGTTCACTTTCCTGGTTGCACCCTTTAATAGTTGTCGTCTTCTGTGTCTCATTTAGGTGTGGTCACGTGTTAACTGTTATGTTGTGTCTAGTATGTAATGCTTTCAGATCAATTTGCTTTGTAATATGGAAAGTTCCAACTCATTAACATGAGAATGTTTGCATTGTGTGCTGATAGGAGGTATGTGAGTGTGTGTATTTGCGTTACAAGTTTTACACATGCTTTATGTTGAAGTCTGCCCTTAAAATTATTACACATTTTTTTAAGTTGGCGAGTCATTTTTGTTACCCCAGAATGTACTTGAACTAAATGATTTAATTCATAACTTATAAACACTAACAGTACTTGTGAAAGTGTAGTTATGCCAGAACACAAGTCACTTAGATTTGCTTTAAGATCTGTGTTTTAGATGCAGCTTTACCCGTATATCTGTAGAAGTGTAAATGATTAAAGCTTGAATGCATATTCAGGCTCATTGTAGGAGCTGTTTTTTTTTTTTTTTTAGCATTGTTGTCTGTCCATCTGAGTGTCCAGAGGCTCAGCTCTGTCTGTACATCTCTCTCCCGGCTCCGGCTGTGTAAACGTTAACCACATCCATCTGTTCTGCCCTCCTTTTTTCTTTGTTTTCCTCTCCACCTCCCTCGGGCTCGTTCTGCTCTTCCTCTGTCTGTCTGTCTGTCTGTTTCTGGCTGCACCCTGACAGCTATAAAAAGGTTGCCTTTCATGAGGAACAGATCCAAGGACAAAGACAAGGCCAAGGCCATCTACCGGCGCTCCATGTGTAAGACCCCCCCTTAGCCGCCACGCTAGCCTTCCTCGCCCTCTTGTTGCCATGTTAGGAGAAACAAAGAAGGAGCAGTCACTGATGCCAGGGTGGCGGCAGTGTGGGGCAGTGACAGCATGCTGTCAGAACTGCTTTTCTATTTAATATATAAGTCTAAGTTTGATGTGCACTGCTGCTATCTGGAGTATTTGAGTTTCAGAACAAGATTTATTAAGTTAAACTTTTGTTACATTGTCTTTTTACCCCACTTTTCTGCACCTGGCAACGTCAGTGACTTGTTCTTAACTACTTCCTAGTTGTCACTTCCTCCGCCGTTTGTCGTCGTCCTTCACTTTCTCCTGTAGAATATCTTTAAGCTTTCACCACTGTAGTGTCACTGTGTTCTCACTGTCTGCAGATACATGAATAAGAAACTTTATAGATCAAAGTGAAAGCCGTAGGACTTAAACTGCAATGACGATCAGGATTTCCTCTTCTGTGACCGTGTGTTGTAGTGTCATGCAGTCTGATTTGCAGCTTTTGAGCAAAGCGTATCTTTCAGTTTGGTCTTACATGAATCACTTAATGGGCAGCTTTCTCATGTGCTTTGTGGTTCCATGTTGTGTTTTCTGAATGAAAGGCTGTTTGTGTGGGGGGTTGCCTGTTCAGGTGAGATAATGGGAGAGGCTGTGGGTTCGCCTTTCATGGTGTGCTTGCTCCCATTCTGTTGAAAGCATGACTCAAATGAATCACCAACCACTTTTATCAACTCTTGCACTCACCATGGAGGACTTGAAATGGAGCCTTTATTCTCTCTGTCTGTATCTCCGTCTCACTCTCCTGCTCTGTCAGCGTGCTGCATTTCAGATCTTATTCTGCTGACATGGACTTGCCCTGCTGCTGGTTGGAGCAGCTCTGCATGCCATCATGCCTCTCCGCCGTCGCATATGACTCAAAATACAAAGTGCAAAAAGACGGGCAGTGATGTTCAGATATGTGTGGCTGTGATGGTCCAGGTTGGCCAGCCATGCTGCCACCATCTTTGTGCACTTTGACATCATTTTGGTGGCTCTGTGTGTGCATGTGCCTTGGGTTCCACCAATGTAAATAATTAAGACCTAAATAAATGGGTTTAAAAATACCAGCCTTTTGCTTGATATTGTAGCAATCTGTTCATCTGAGCTACTTTGTTCTCGTGCTTTAATGTCTACGGGGAAACAAAGACTTGACTAACAGTAATAAGGAGAACTATTGGACCTCAGCTTGGGATAAAATGTGCAACTCCTGATTTTGTGTTCATTTCCATTCCTTCTTACGGCTCTTCAGCCATGAATGACCTGCTGCAGACCATGGGAGTGGCAGGTGTTCCTGGGGCTCAGTGGACAGGAAGCACTGAGAATCTGGACGGGCCTGAAGCTGGAGAAGCCAGCATGACGGGAAGCAGCAGGCGCAGTGGCCAGCGCATGAAGGAGCTCGCCCTGTCCACTAATGCCATTGACTGTGCCGCCTTGACACTTCCCACTGCAGGACACAACAGAGCCAAGCACCGGCTTAAAGTCAAAGGTGAAGAAGCTGAGTTTCTGGTCTAATGACCTCTTTCTGTTAGCTGTAAATGTTTGTATGTTGAAGTCGATGAAATCTGTGAAGTACACAAAGCATCTGTTGCATCACTTTCCCCTTCATCTTCACAGAAAATGCCTCCTGCGAGGATGTTGCTGGCTCCTTGGACGACCCCAAGAGTCAAGGTAAAGCCATGGAAGAGTTTTTGTTTAGTAGCAGCAGGAGCAGCTTTTTAACACTGGCTGGAAATCTGAGGACACTTCAAATGAGCAAAGAGAAGACTTAAGTCATAAAAAAGCAGGCCATGCCGTCTGCAGCCCCCACGCTAATCTTTGAGATGCCTTCCTGCACTTTGAATGAGCCTAATCTACTGATCTGTCGCAATATTAGAGGGAAAAAATATCAATCTTTGTGGAAAGAAGGATTGACTCTAATTCAGGCTTTAGGATGTTATTTAGGGCAGTTAATCTGCACCCAGGCAGAAATTCATCAGTTCTGCTCTGTCCTAATGTTGACCCAGTTGTTAAACAGTCTCCAAACTATCGACACACTCTAAGCTGTGGCCGTACAGTTAGTGGTAACATTTTTTCAAATTTTAGCTTTTAATTATTAAATTAGAAATGGTTTCTATCTGAAAAATGTAATCCGATGTAGAGTTTCGATGGTAAACCAGACTGATGAAATATGTAACATGACCTTTGCTGGCCCTTTGTTTTTCATTAAGCCCATTTAACAGGACACTGGTGTTGTGCCCAGTCTGGATTCTGAGTTCTCACAGTGCCCTTAAAACCAAATGGTATCACTCAGATCCATTTCCAAGTTCATCTCTGTAACGATTGGAGGAAATGGACATCCGGTCTCTGCAACACTTTAGACATCACTAATAATGTATGAGCTGTCAGGATGTTTTATGTGATGGTAGTTTGAGAAACTCATTGATCTGTTGGGCGACTTTAAGAAGTTTCTTTTTTTTTTGTTACCAAGCTTTACAAAATATGAAACGTCATCTGTTTCTCATCCTAAATATTAGCAGTAAGATGCATAATGTCCCTTAAATATGTCCCATGTCACCATGAGGGTGTGTTGCATTGTGTGTCTTATCAGGCCTGCAGGGGTATAGCAGTACATTTGCTTTGTGTCGTTCTCCTGTTGAGCTGAGCGCTGTGTGCAGAGTGCCCTGTAGCATCTGCAGTAAGTGACAATTACTGTTCAACAACAACAACCACTGAAGCTACGTGTTGATGGGCTGGTTTCCGAGACATAACACCTTTTAATATTGATCAGATCTGTAATGATTTTTTAAACCTAAATTTGTGTGACTCGTCCTGAAAACCAGTTGGAAATGATTTCACAGTCACTAATTTCCAGTTGAAACTATCTTTATGGACACGGGGAAAAGGAAAGTCACGTTGTTGTCACTCCTCTGCTTTGCTTTCTTCACTCCTCTTCCTCAGTTCAACAAGTCCTCTCACCTCTTTTGGTTCTCACAGACTTTCACTGTGTTATCCTTTTATTGTCCAGTACCAACCTGTTAAGTTCCCCCCTGTCCTCTTCAGTGGAGTGGTCTTTGTCTGCAGGTGTCCCTGTCCTCTCCATCATTAGCCTCTTTGTTTATTAGATGGGCATATTGGTGTAGCAGGCTGGCAGTGAGCCACCCTTCCTCTTCCTCAGCCTGGCATGTGCCATCTGCTGCCCCAGCAGGAGATGCTCTGTCAGACCGTTAACATGCACCTAACTCCTTGCGTTAGTGCATGTTGGTGTGGATACTTGTAAGCCTGTATAAATCCTAACTGTGAATGTGTGTCCGTCTTCCCTCTTGTCCCTTGCCCAGCCTCCAGACCCTCCAGTCTCCATAGCAACAGGACCACCAGTAGCAATAGTAACAATAACTCGCACCTCACTTCTCCTCTGGAGGGCAAAGGTATGCTCCTCCTCCTCCTCCTCCTTTCTCCATCTGTAGTTCTGCCCACCAGCTACTTTATTTCTCCCTCTTTTGCTGAGCTTGATGTGCTGATTTTAAGGTTATTGTTATTTCTCCTCGATGAAGTTTAGTTATTAGATTTTTATTTTTTTTTCCTGATCCAGGCTGGACTAAATTGAACAAGTGCATTTTACCTGCTTCATATCATGAAAATTAAATGTTTGACACATGCTTTATTGCTTATCTGGGATTTTAAGGCAATCCGGCAGACAGCTTTAGTAAATAACAAAAGTTGCCTCTCCCATTTTCTAATCTCCCAATTTTACAGGTACTCTGAATGGCAGCCTCAGCAGGCCCCACAGTGAAAGCAGTGGCGAGTTTAGCCTGAGTTTGGATCAGGAAGTGTGGTCCAGCAGTGGCAGCAGCCCTGTCCAGCAACCCACCACCTCACGCTCCTCTCACCAGAGCCCCCTGCAGCTGCGCAGGTCCCTTGACCCATCCAACACCACAGCCAGCTCCAGCCAGATCACAAAAACTGGATCCCCGAGCGAAGTACTTTCCCTGCAGCAGTTCTTGGATGAGGGTATTGATCCAACAGAGGTAAGGCCTTAAAAAACTGTTTTTTGTTACATCATATTTACTCACTTACTGGAACTGGTTTGCTTTCTGTAGATTGACATGATTGTTGGACCCATATTATAAGTCATAAATGTCTGCGAATATGCTGATGTGTGCAGGCTTGATTGGCACTTGGGTGGAGGGTGTGTCACTTTGGGTGTGAACGCACACGTTAGAAATAGTTGCACTCACCTGAGCGCATCGTTTGGCTGTACGGATGAGAGCTCGGGAGTAAACTTTTTGTTGACCACAATTAGATGCTTTTGCTCTGCGTATTGTTTGTTCATTGTTATTTATTTAAAGTAACGATGAAAATAAACGCAAATAAACGCAATAAGGAGAACATACATCTTAGTGTGCTTCATCAATATCTCCCGTGTTTAGCCTGCAGCGGCTGAAGTAGATAATGGCGGACAGTTAGCCGCAACAATGATGCTCAATGATTTTCTCACATTTCTTTTGATTTGTTGCTCATTTTCAAAAAATACTTTAAAAAAAATATTGTGTACTAGTTTTAGTTTTGTTATTGATGTCGTCTGATCTGTATTCTGCAGTCCGGCAGTCAGGAGAACCTGACCGTCGACTCTCCTCGTCTCTCCACCACCTCTGACCACATTAAGAAGGAGCGCACCTTCACCAAGGGTCGAGGCATATTGCGCTCGTCCAGTGGGAAAGCAGCACCATCCACCACTGACCGGCCACTGAGGTCTTCAGGACAACCCGGCCGCCCGGCCCTGCGGAAGGCTGAGAGCACCCGCGTGAAAGGTTCTGCCCCGGTTCGCCCCAGCCTGTCCTCGCAGGGCAAAGCTACATCCGTCTCTGAACGACTGGACTCTGCTTCTTCCACGCTTCCTCGTGCCAGCAGCGTCATCTCCACCGCTGAAGGCACGACACGGCGCACCAGCATCCACGACATGCTGTCCAAGGACCACCGACAGCCCGTCTCTGTAGATGTTTCTCCACAAGTTGCTTCCCCGAAGGCTGGAGTTCGCTCCCAGCCAACACCCAGTGAGTACCACCCCGACAGCACCCACCCAAAGGGATCCCTTACCAGCACCGCACCCATGTCCAAGTCTGTCAGCTTACCCTGCCACAGCTTGGAGGACCCTGACCTCTCAACCCTCGAGTCTTTCCTCGGCCCCTCCTTCACTGTAGAGTCAGTGTTCATGGATTCCATATTTAGTGAGTCAGCAAGCATAAACCTCCCCTTCCTGTCTCTTAACCCCACCCTAGTCAGCAACATCAGTGGGCCTCCTGTTGCAAATAAGCCCCACTCTCCCCCCACTCCAAACCTCAATCTAAACCAGAATCCGCTCAACCAATCCAATGGTCAGACGCCGTCCAGCTCAGCAGGCCTGGCAGGGTACAAAGAGGGTGTTGATCCCAGTCGTGTGATTGATTCAGACCAGTCCCTGAGCCCAGAGGACAGCCAGTCTCTGTGGTATGAGTATGGCTGTGTGTGATTGACTGGAAAGTGTCTGGCTTGTCGACTGGGACTGTTCTCAAAGAGCGAGAACAAAATCTGTCTCCTTTGCATGTTATTTATCAGACTATCTGCTATCTGTGTGTGGTGTATTTGGACTGTTTTCTGTCTGTCATGGTGCTGAAAATCGGCATTTTTTTTTTTTTTTTTTGGCCATTCTTTGAGTTGGGACTGAATGCTCCTCTGTCCAAACACCTTTGCCACAATCATTTTCTCATCAAACTGTTTCATTGGCTAACATTACACTATTATCTGCTGTGGTGGGTCTTAATTTAGTTACATTAATATTTCTGTTTCAGTCTTAATTTTGAGAAATACAAAGAACTGAACTGTCAGCAGGACCAAGAAAATAAAGTCTTTTATTTTTATCAAACAGCTGTGTGACATTATAAAGGCAGTTTAATCACATTTAATCTTGCAGTGTGTCAGATAATAGATTCACCTCTCATTTTGTTATGTTTTGATGTGAGTGCTTCTCACTGTAAACCTGGTTGCATTGTTCACTAAACTGCATGGCCTTGTTCCGTCAGCCTGTGCAAACACTCATTTTGATCTCTGATCAAAATGCTTATCATGTTTATCTCCTTTTTGTTTCGGCTGACACGTGCACTGTTCGTTTTTATGCTTTTGATAACTTTATATCTTTTTTTCTAATGTATACTTATATATCAACTGAAGCCTTTACTGGGTGCATGATGGGTAAAAATCTGGTGGATTTTAACTGGCTTCTGGTGACAAAATGGTGACGCTTCATTGACAAAACAATCTAAAACAGTTTGATTGCGTTAAAGTAAGTTGATGGTGGAAGTGACGGGGAACGATATGAACACGGTGACTAAGTTTAATTTTTGGGGGTTTTTTGACACATTTGATGGATTAAGAAAGTTATTAAGTTTCAGATTGTTTTGTCAATGAAGGTAAAATAATTTCTTTTTGTTATGTTTAAACTTTTGTTTACTTCTCCTGACACAAGAGATAGTTGACTATGTGCTTTAGACTGACATCTTGTACAGACTCGAATCATAAGACTGAGAGAATAAGCACTGCTTATTGTGCCAAACTTAGTCCGACTGCTTATATTTACATCCTTATTTATTTTTGGTTTTGTACTGTGTGGTTGCTGTTTTGAATTTGCTTCATTGTATTTATGTTAAACCCCAACATATGCAGGAATAACGTTAAAGTGTTCTCACCGCTGTGCAGATGTAACAAACGTTGCCTTTTTCCTACAGATATGGAGGGCAGAAAGTCTAAAAGCAGGAGTGGGGAGGCGCAGCAAAGCTGCTAAACCCTGCCCCTCCCACCCTCGTCTGTCTGCTACCATGCTGCGAGTGCGTGGTGAGTGAGCGCTGCTCGAGCGGGAAGAAAAAGGGGGTGGGAGGGAGGAGTTGGTCAGTCTTGTCTCCATGGGAACCTAAAACGTGGTGTAACAGATGTCTTCCATCCTGCTGTGCACTTGCTTCCCCTGCTTCTCTCAGCTGCTACCCAAAAGCAACTCCCCCCCGTCCCCCCCCCCACTTCACAGTCCCCGTTGTGCCAAACGCCTGCTTATAAATCCTGATGGGAACCCGGTCTGCATGACATATGGGCCATTTCACCACGTTTCCTGTTCTGTTTCAACTCCCCGACTTGACTTTTCCCTCAACAAGAGACGCTCTGCGACTCCAGCAGCGCACACTCCTCCTCCGTCATGATGTGTGCTGTCATACTGGTGACCGCTGAGTGTTACATATGTGTAACTGGTGGCCCTTTGCTGCTGTCAGGCTGCTTATCACTGCTGCATGGCTTTGGTGTAACAATGAAATCCTTCTCCCTTGCATGTAGATCCAGGCATGGTTGCCTTCCCTTGTCTCCTGTTGACACATTTCCGTCTTTACTGGTAGACTTTCTGACTTTAAGTCTTCAGTTTCTCTTTAACTGTCCTTTTTTTCTATTTTCTGTCAGGTTTTTTTCCCCAATCTCTCATTTTTCTTTTCTTATTCTTTCCTTTTCTTTGCTTGCGTGGGACTCAGAGAGAAAGGTGGCCTTGGAGCTGTGTATGAAGTCGAGTTCAGCTAATCTGCTGAGACCGTCTACAGTGAGAAAAGATTGTATATCCCAGTTTCAACCTCTTTATTAAACCCTGGACTTTTCAGAGCAGAAAAGTGGCTTCCTTCTCTGTTTCGCTTTTTTTTTTTTTTTTCCCTTGAATCAAGGAAATGACAGAAATGCTAGAAAATGTTGCATTGACATTTTTTTTTTCTCTTGAAGATACTGTGGCAGATTTCATTGCCGCATGTGATCCAGAGTGGCAAACTGCTAAATGTGCACTTGTCTCTGGACTAAGATTTAAGTGCCAATGTTCACACAACAGCCAAAAAGGCTATCTGAAATCAGAATGAGTCATTTCAGATTTTTCTACACAACTTAAAAGTCGGAAGGACCTTCTTCTGAGTGCACAAAGACAACATGAAGCACGTCAGCACAAAACATCTCCGGCTACTCAGACTGAAGAATCACAATCTGCATGGAGCAATCAATCAATCATCCCACTTCCTTTTTTTCCAAAGAGGAGGACGGTGTCCAGTGGGAATTTTATTAGCCAGGAGGCCTGATGCACTTGGACGTAAAGCCATGACAGCGTGGTGATTGGTGTTTGTTGCCTGGATGTCTGATCTGAGACTGACTGATCATGGGAGTGTTCCAGGTCACCTATAAGGCAGTGGTCAGCTGTATTTTATGCCACAACAGAAACACTCGGAGACAAACATACACTGTTCCTTACTGAAACTATTTCATCATAGATAATTTACTTAATGGTACTAGATCATCTCATTTACTGCTTCCTATCCTGCTCTGATGTAGAAAGTAATGCTTGAACCGCACCTGCAGTACTGTGTATCTACTTCTGAGAAGGTGTTTAAAAAAAACTGACTGGAGTATAGGTGACCTGTGATCTGCCCACTATATACAGAACATGTGCAGATTTTTATTGTGTTGAACATGATGGTGGTGATGAGACCCAGTGTTTTTCCTCCTTTTCCACTTTTACATAAGTTCATTTGATGTAATTAAAAATCATCAAGACTACTGCTTTTCATCTGTGTCTTAGTCATTTTGGTTTGTGCTTTCTGCTGTCCAGCTGAGGTTTGGGTTACAAACTCAAAATTTGGGCCTCTGAATTGTCAGTAATTGTTTTTTTTTTTTTTTTTTTTTTTAAAAACGCATTAACTCACACACTTGTACTTAAATTAGATAAAAAATATGATTTAACTAAAGAGTTATTTAACATTATTACCAGGTAAATTACGCATGTAATGTAAAATTTAATTTAAAAGTTCTGTTGTTTTGATTGAGACAAAGAAATGTCTCTGCGTTGGTTGTGCAGGCGGCGGTAACGCCTACAATACCCATAATGCAACGCGGCCATCAACTGATTGGAGCTCAGCGAGCTTTAATGCAACCTTCTGCTACAAATTATGAAGCGTTTACGTAACTAAAAATATTTTTTAATGCGATTTGTGTGTTAGTTTGAATATAAGGCCGCTTGTGACAAACAGACAAGTAGTTAAAGGAAACTTGAGCCGTTTGTAGTTGGCATAAATGTAAGAAGGAAAAAAAAAAGTAAGCCGCCAAACCTCTCAGTAAAATTCAGAAGTTTGTGTTAAACATTGATATTTATTATATAATTTCTCTCAGTATTTGTTGCCACTTGAGGTAGTAAATGTTTTAACCGCTGAACAACTTCCATTGAAGCTGAAACCCGCACAGGTGTTTCCACTTTATCTGTGGCAGGTGGGACAAAGAAAAGATGACAGAGTTAATTAAAATGATACGTTTGCAGGACTGTGCAAATCAAATATAGACAAAGTACAGAGAAGGTAAAGAAGGTACCAAAAAAAACCCGAAACAAATGTGCATTAAGTCAAGTAAAGCCTGTCATCTGGAAACTGCTGGGTGGTCGAAGAGGCGAAGATCCAGGAGAAACAGGTAGGTAAAAACACGGCACTGGTTTCTGGTTTAGACTTGTTAAATTAACTAAAAGCTGCCCAGGAATGTGCTAAATTGTCACAATGTGAAGCCAAGGTTACTTCTATTTACAACGAAACAGTTGAATTTATTAAAAGTACCTCAGATTATTTGGTGTGTGGCGACTGCTAATGGTGACCGATGGTAGCGCACATTGTAAACAAAACTTAGGCGATGGAAATTTATTTATTTACATATTTATGTCTACCTACCTACCCCCCCACACACACACACACGTATTAAGGGGGGGGGGGGGGGAGTGAGCCTTTACAGTGAAGTTGACTGTAGCAGACCTGTAGAAACGGCCTACATTCTCCCATGCGCCTCCATTTATTTGTAAGGTGTAAGCTCAACCACAACGATAACTTCACGAATTTTTACCCGATTTGCCGACAGTTTGGTTTGTTACAAAAGGCAGAGATTTTATGATACAGATCACTGTAAAACATTAAAAAACGACGTGCTTTTATGCTAAAATATTTTTAAATGCTATTTAAGACAAGGTAGCTGCAATATAAAATGTATAAATGAATTTGCCACTAACATGTTTGATTGTTTATTGATGCATTTGGATTTATCTATTTTTATCTGGTCAAATTATTATTCAAACTTATGAACGCGATCTGCTTTCAATATTTCGCCGGTTATTGCAACTGTATACTGAACAAAATAGGGGAATATTTGCTGCTTTCTCTTGACTACGGTTGACTTTTATCAACATTTATTAATTTATCAATATAGAGATACAGTTGTACAAAGTCTGAAAATATATTGCATCAAAACTATTCAGAATATACCCAGAAAAACACCCAAAGAGTGTAGACCTCCACCAAGGCCTTTAAAAAAGTTCCTGGATCCAAACGGTGATCTAGATCACCACCAAATTTAAATCAGTTCTTCCTTTTCACATTTCCTACAATTCCTGAAAATTTCATGAAAATCCGTCCATAACTTAAGTTATCCTGAACACAAAGCCTGTAAAACATAACCTCCTTGGAGGTAATTATGCTACCATGTAAAACTTTTTGTGAAGCATTGATATATTTTTCCATAAACACCTCATAGGAGTCAAATTTATCATTTGCATTCAGTAGATTACACTGTTAACATTATTTATCAACCAATTATGTAAAAAAAAAAAGTGTTTGTGTGTAATATATATACGTTGTTCCACAGAAAACTGACTCGAAAGCAGAGACCCATCCAATATGGCGGCAACGCTGGTTCACTCTCCTGGGCTCAATAAAGCATCTATGTGTATATGATGTCTATGGTTTTTCAACCATCAATCACCAAGGCCTGATCAACAGTTCTGGTACCAACTCCAGGTAAGGCTGACGCACAAACAGATGCAGAACAGGGAAGACTCTAGTAGCCTATCTTTTTTGTAAAATACCTCACCTGGATGCAGATCAAGCTTTATCATGTCTATGTGAACAGAAATCAAGTATGTTAAAATTATGATTTAGATAGCAAGTCATGTCTGCAGAAGAGAATAGTTTGTTAAAACTGTCCAATTATTCTTAAAATGCTCTATTAGTTTTCTGGTCCCAGGGACTAATATATCTAAACTAATGATATAAAATGTTTTAATATGTTTTTTTCTTTTTGTTAAACTTATGAGTACTGTCATTGAGATCTGCAAAAATGTATGAAAATATCTACATTCAAACAAGGTGCTGTAAAAATTTCTACAATTAAAACTATTTTTATTAAAGCCTGGTTAAGAAAAGATAACTTTTTTTTTTTTAAATTCCAATACTTTTCTTTTTCTTTAGGTTATTCATTATTTGGTGCAAAGAGAAACCAACAAGCATTGTATCTTGTTGGTTACAACAAGATGCAATGTTGTTTAAGACCTAAATTTTCTCACATACTTTAAGTGAATATCTGGCATATTATCAGCCCTAGATCACCATGTTTTACTGATGTGGCACAGACAGCAGCTGTTGCTTTTTGTCATCTGATGACACCTCTGCGTATTTTACATCAATGTAAACGTATCCAGAGTCAGAAAATCTGGGTTGACTTTCCACATAAACCTGTGTTGTTGAATCGGTTTGTGAGATCTAAGTTAAGTTTAGCCAGAAAAGCAGAGAATAGCCTGCTTCTCCAGCCCAGACCCGTTGATGCAAAGTAAGTTTGAGTATAAGAAATTAGGCTTGCAGTGAGATTGGAAGGAAAATGACAAATGGGACTTAAAAGTTGCAGCAACAGAACATAAACACACATGTAGTTTTTAATGTAGAGTTTTTATTAAGTTTATGATCATGCAAAAATCCAGCATCCAGTTGAGTTTACTGAAGTGGCCCCCTTTTTTTTTTTTTTTTTTTTTACTGTAAGGTTACAATGTGATAAATTTACTGTCAGAGGGGCACAAACGAGCTAAGGCTTCTGCTAATCTTTTATGCATTTTACTGCAAAACAACATCACTTGATTTGGATATCAGACAGCCATTTCATAACCTCAAAGATGCAAATAACGAAAGTTTCCATTTCTTTATTAACAGTGAAAAATTACCAGAAACTAGACATGCATATTTCTTCCATTTGTAAAACTGCATATATGTTGTCGCTGATAAAGTTTTTAAATGATTTTAAACATCTGCTGTAGACACTTGACTCTCACAATTCAGTTTAAACAAGCACCTCGCACAATTGCCAAAGTATTTGAACACTTTTTAAAAAGTTTTTTTGATGTTATAAGCTGGGAAGTTCTGTTCCTGCTGTGGTTTCTGTGGTATATTTCAGGTTTTCTGTGTTTCACTAATTCCGAAAAGTGAAACAGTTTAAAGCAGCCAAATGTTGCTCTATTTAGCTGATTTCTGGCCTGGAGAAAAAGTAAAGTTCCCAGCAGAACCAAAGCAGGGTAATTATCTGAACCTCTTATTTGTGCTTTTTCCAGTTAAACCTAAAACATCTGTAGTAAAGTCTTAGCAGATTCTTATGTCTAAAATACTTTATTGTCCAAATAATTTGGCAAATTGTGTTCCTCAGTTCAGTTTAGATGGGTGTAATACAAAGCAAGCTGATGGACGTTTTGTGGGTTTGCTTGAGAAAATCTCAGATCATAATTACATCGACAGCGTTAACCAACTCGTTGGCGTTTCCTTTCTGTTTTCTCTGCATTACATGTCAGATTTAAGAAGGAAAAAGCTGTAGGTTAAAAAGTTAACATTGAGTTCTTGTAGGGTGTGTGGATCATACTGGAATTCTTGAGTACATCTTAACTCCCATTTGGTTATTTTACAAAAGCTCCAGCAGCTGCTTTTAAACAAAGTTGGTTCGCTGTTAGAATACCAACACAGACGAGCGCAACAGGGTTGTTTTCACACATGAACATCTGAGACTTTCAGGAGAAAACCCAGACAATTTGGTCCAATTTTTAACCACATTTGCTGATTATACAATCACATATCAGGAGGCTTTCTGTCAGAGATGTGCCCTCCCCACACAGGGATGTTCAGCTCGCATGTGCAGGAGGCAGAAATACCATTTAAATAGTCGCTTTCTTCACAGCAGGTTGAGAAAAAAACCAGAGCAGCAGAGTCACCAGGAAGAACCAACTTGCTTTAGCTGTTGCAAATACGCAGAAATATTTGCAGAAACTTTCTCACAAGTTGTTGTTGTTGTTCCAGACGCCTGGTAGAAAAATCTGCAGAAAGTCTGGACCGAGTGTTGTGAATATTGGTGTTCTGACATGCCACTGCTGTGGAACATTACTAGGACATTTCAGGACTCCAGTACATGTGCGAAAGCAGCTAATGTCACTAAAACACACCCCATGTATTTTACTTAATCAGGCAGGATGATGGAAGATGACATGTGGAAAACTAACCTGTTTATCACTGTGCTGTAGGAAAATACAACCAAGATCATCTCGACTAACTTGCATCTTATAAGAGACAAACAATCTTATTTTTTGGTGATCAATAATCTGTGGCTGGTCTACCGTTGAACACACAGGTGTCAGACTCCAATCCTCGAGGGCCAGTATCCTGCAGGCTTTTTTTTTTGTCTCCATGCTCCAACACACCTGACTGAAATGAACGAACAGGTTAACAAGCTGTTGGATCCATTTGTTATGAACCAGGTGTGTTGGTGCAGCACAACAAAAACCAGTCAGATACCGACCCTCCAGGACATTCCTGCTTTAACAGCTGACATGCTGAAAAGATGTAATTTAATCTACTCTCCCACATGGTGTAATTTGACCCCAATAAACTGATGTTAGATTTTTACCCCCAAAATCATAAAGTCAATAATTTAGTGTCTATCAATGGGTCAGTCAGATTTTATGTAAAGATCAGGAATGAGTTGGTAAAAGTTTTTTCTTCCAGCTATTTTAAATCTAAACCTGTGCACAGACTCAGCTCTGGAGCAGACTGGTTATAATATAACAGCTTCATCTTCTTTAACACTTGCTTTTTAATACAACCATTAACTTTTAATTGCATCTTTTTTTTTTTTTTTTTTTAAACATTACAATGATTGAGTTAATACACACACACACACGATGTAGAACAAAAAAAAGTGTCTTTGTAGCATCAGCACACAAGTGGGCCTACACCCCGAGCACAAACAGAAGTACTTAAAACCATAAAAACATCAGAGTTTCAGTACTGGTTTTACGACGAGTCATGGTGGTGCAAACGGTGGGAGGAAACACGGTTTTCAGAATGTCTGATATGTCACGGCACTCAGAGAGGAGCACGGGTGGTCAATACAGGAAGGGATGGGGCCCCACATATAATTCACAACGTTTTAAGTTTTCTCAACTGTGTTGGAACACACGATATGTGATGATCTGAAGCGGAACTGCTATTTTTTCTTTTTCAGGCAACCACCAGCAACAGTGTAAAATAGTGCATGAGTTCTTATGTAGCAGCGTGCCATAGACGGGACCACACAGTAAGCCTCTCCCCCCTCCTCCGGTACAAAGTCACAAAGTTTCTACGACACAGTGAAACGACTGACACACAGGTAAGTTTCGTGCTCTTCTGAAAGGAGAATTCCTCGCGCTCGTGTGCTTCTGTAAAATGGCGAATCTGCTTACAAACAGGAGCTTGTGTTGAAAATCGACAGGTGCATTTAAAAAGAGTGGGGGGAGGGGGGCTCTGGCAGTCTGCCTCATTTCATCCCGTGAAAACCGATAAAAAAATATCAACATCAAAACATTTACAGCTACAACATTTACAACGTGATTAAAAGGGACCAGATTCTTCAACTGTCGCACAGCTCTCAAGCTGACGTAGCCCTCTTCTATTCATGCCCCCCCACAGCTGCATTCCCTTTTAACATGCTTTTTAAAACGCCAAGACTCCACAGAGTACAGCAAGCCAAGATGCACAAGATACACATTTTAAGAACACCATCAGAACAAGAGATGAGCGCAAAGGTGACGTCCTCATCGTCACACAGGCTGGTCTTACTGAGACGGTAGCAGAGGTCGCATCATAGGAGTACGAGAGGCAGGAGTGATCAGAGTGGAGCAGTTTTGGTGAGCATAACCTGAAGTTGCAGAAAGGTTTACTCCTGCAGAAGAGCAAACATAACAGCATCGAGTCTTAAGTGTCTGTGCATAAAACAGTACAGGCCGAAAACACACATGGAAGAGAACCAAGGTTGTGTGAGTGCGCTCGTTCTGCTAGACGTGCCACCCTGTGTTTGACTTAAACGCTGCAGGCCAGACAGGTGGAGACCTTCTGCAACTTCAGGACGAGCTGGCCTCGGAGACTCCACCTCAAGGGCGGAGAGCAGGGAATTTTTGTGTGTGTGTGAATATCTTTGTATTTACACTTGTGCGCCTCACAACCTCTCCAAAAAAAAACAAAAAAAAGAAACACCTCTTATGTCTAATTCCCCTGAAAGCAAATTGTTCCCCTGATAAAGTTCTGATAAATAAAATCCCCCTTTTTTTAAATCATTTTCAACAAAAATACTTAAAAATATCCGTCATTGAGGAGATAAAAACAAACTTTTACTAACACATAATAGAAAAAGACAAAAAGAAAAGTGTAAAGATCCCTTCACTAACGCGTCCCCTTTAAAACAAAGTGTACACACGCTCAAACCGAGGTTAAAGTCTGAATTAGTTCGGCCACATATCAAAGTAGACGTTCTGCTGCACTATCCAGACAAAAAAATGATCGCAGATAAAATTGCTGCCCCAGCCATACCCACTGTGAGTGAAATGTACTTAAGTTTTCTATATGTATATATATTCAACACATTAATACTTTTCCACATGGCAGACAAAACAAAGACAGGGGAAATAAAGGCCATGGCAGAAAAGGACCAGGGCAGCATCACCCCTGTTGCCATCGGAAACATGCACCATCTGCAAGAAGGGGGCTGATGTCGGCTGGACCCAAACGTCATCTAGCTAGGGGATGGACTGGATTGGTGTTGGGCGGTTATTCGTTAATGCCTTTTTTATGTTTTTTTTTTTTTTCTTTTCTTTTTAAAAGTTTGTAATATATATTCCCCACTTTTGTGTTCTCTGAGCAGCCTCGTCCCAGCCAGGATCCAGGCTCCACTCCAACCACGGAGAGGACACGCTCCAAAAAGCTCGAGTTCAGGCCGACCTGGAGAAGACAGAAGACTTAAAAACAACAAAAAAGCCTTCATGGAGGTGGGTTAGGTTTTAATTAGAAGTATTACAGCTTTATAGAGACCATGTGAGAGTTCATCTACCAGTTTATCCTATTCTGAACACGTTTATTGGACATAAACTGCATGCAGAAGAATCTGAAATTAGAAGGGTTTAGAATTCACTCGAGCCTCCTCGCTTAACCTGGCAGAAGGTTACGGTCCATTCAGACCAGGACCACTCGCCATAAAAACAGTTTCTTCCCCTCTGCCGTCAGACTCAGGAACACTTCTAAGACTCAAACGCTCATAGAACCTGAGCTGGACACTTTATAACTCCAGTCACTTGAATAAGTCATGTCACATCACCTATTGCACTGCCAATCTGCACGGTTGTTCGGATGCTACTGTTCATATCTGCATGTCTACATACAAAATTACTTTCACCTTTTTATAATATATTTTTAACAAAAAAAAGTATATACGTCCATTTCTCTGCATGCCCTCACCTTATTTGTAAAAGTTATAAAAGTAGAAATACAGCTATTTTATATTATTATTCAGCGTTTTTATTATGCAGCACCTTATCACCGAAATTAGTTCCTAGTCTGTGAATTGTTCAGACAATGGCAGTAAAAATCTTTCTGATGAAGATTTACCAAAATGTCTGGATATCCTTGGAAACAGCTTCCAGTCCTGGCCGGTGTGTGTAAAGTTTCATGTTTCTTTTGGTGCCGTATCACTTTACTAAAACAAACTTTTTAAAAAAAAAATCTTTATCATCTATGAAGGAACCACTACATGCTGTGGGTCTACATAAAAGGCAGCTGCCCTATTTGTCTGTCTACCGAAGCGCATCAAAGGACATCCCTCAGCCCCGGTGGGCTTTGACCAGCAAACGCTGAATCCATTACGCCCAGTCATCCCAGGGCGAGTGGAGCACAACCAAAAGAGCCCAAAAACCACCAAACTCACACAACGCCCAAAGAGAACCAGACGGCCATCCGGCAGGAGACGGTCCACACCCACCCACTCTCCCCGTGACTCGGAATATTAACCGCTAGCATCGACTCGCTTCTGTGATCAGCCTTGGAAGACATTGCGATGCCCTTCTTCACAACTAGACCTCGGTAAATTCTTCCACACCAAACACATTTTAGGTAAGTTGTGTGAGCAGGAATCAGCCCGTCGTCTAACGGGATCCAACCTGCAGAGCCGTCGTAGAAAACGACCTCAAATGACCTGCAACAGGTCAAGGTCTCGCTGGACCAGCAGTCAGCTGAAAGACCCAAGAACTAACATGCAGCACTAAAGATTCTTCCAGATGATGAACAGACACTGACTAAGGTACCTTATCCTTCTGTCCATGTGGGGCGAAATGCTCAGTTTTATCCTGATCCAGGTGTTGAAATATATCGCCTGGAAACGACGCGTCTTCAGAAACTGACATATTCTATCCCAGGAGTGGGCAACAGTCCTGCAAGTGTTCTGAGTTTCCCTGCTGCAACGCACCTGACTGACATGATTAAGTCGGACAGGTATCAGGATGTGTTGCAGCAGGGAAACTTTCAACACTCTGCAGAGCATCTATCCTTATAAAATGTTCCAGTAAACCTGACTATCTTCAGTCGCATGACGTCTGACCTTGGCCTGCGTTGTTGGTTCACTGCAGCGGTGCGGCCGGGGCCCCCGAGCAGTGGAAGTGCACGTTGAGCCATTTGGCATCGCGGCGATGCCACACACGCGTCTCCTCTGACTGGCAGGAGCGTGGCCGTCCCTGGCTGTCGATGTACTGCGTCAGGCGGATGTAGGCGATGCAGGCGGCATCCTCGCTGATCAGGTGGACGTGGGGGTTGAGGATGGTGGTGTGCACCGGTTTGTTGTTTTTACTCAGAACTGCAAAGAAGCAAATCAGGTGAAAGGAGCCGTGTCGTTTCAGACATGCTGCGACGTTACAGACTGTCCTCAGATTGTGTCAACGGGCAGATTTACTGAGAAAACTACTGGATTTATAAAATGTAAAAAATAAGCTGCAAATCGTGAGGAAGAAGTAAACGGATATAATCAATTCTGTATGAGATGTTTTGATGTCACTTTCTGAGGAAAGTCTCCAAAGTCGAGTATAAACTTCTCACAACAAAGCTCCGTTTTTTAGTCTACAGATGGAGAGATGAAACTTCAGGTGATGTTGGCGGCTCCTTCCAACCGCAGAACCATTTAGTCATTTACATTTTTTCCCCAGTAGTCTGTTGGAACGTAAAATCTTCATGTTAAAACGAACTAACAGGGATCAGCTGCAGGACCTTTACATCAGAGTGGTCCAGCTCCCGTCCACAATCCTGCAGGTTTACCATGTATCCCTGCTCCAACCAATCACACATTGTGCAGAATTGCACTGACTGTTGGATCCATTTAATGGAAGCCAGGTGTGTTTGAGCAGGGATACATGGACAACGGCCCTTGAGGACAGACTTTGGACATCCCTGATTTTAGATGTATTTTTAACTGACCTACAATCATTGTTTGACCGAGCCACGTGGACCATCAGTAATGTTTTTGTGTGTGTGTGTGTGTGTGTGTGTGTGTGTGTGTGTGTGTGTGTGTGTGTGTGTGTGTGCGTGCGTGCGTGCGTGAATGAGATTATTTGGTGTGAAAACTACTTTAATAAGCAGAAATAATTTTTATTATGCAAAGTTTAAAATTTTGTGTTGGTGGTTGTGTAAAAAATGTTTTATGAATAAAGTTGGATTTGAGTTAATGCTACGTTTCTGGTCTCCTTTTAGCTTGTTAACGTTGGGCTCCTTCCTGCTGTCCTGTCTCAGATCTAATCCACGAACAATTAAGCTGAAAGCAGATGTTAAATGTTGAATGAGGCGGGTTTACAGTTCTGTAAATACGTCTATATTTACTTAAGTGAATACATTTGTCATCCTTCTAAATGATCTGTTTTTACTGGGTACCAGTGTGGATTATGTCCAGTTAGCATTAGGTTAAATGTACACAGTATTAGTCTTAGTAGTAGATTACTTCAGTTTGGTTTGATATCAGCGACGCCGACATATTTACATTAATTTTGAAAATGTGTCGGCTGAGCCTTTTGACAGATTCCCACTGAGCCAGCAGAGTGTGTAATAACTCGTGGAATGAGTGACTTACGATTCTCAAAGTAAAACTTGTGAAAGTCCATGCCCTCGACCAGGTTTCCAAGGGCCTCAGGCTCAAAAGAAGTCAGTCCAGGGTCACAGATTCTCCTGTCAGAGGAAAATTAGGCAATAAATAATCCTGCAGTGAGGAAGAGACACTATAAGGTGCAGAACAGACGTACTGAACCCAAACAAGCCCTTTAAAGGAAGGTGTGTATTACACATAAAAAACAAGACTTTGCCGATGAGAGATTTTTTTTTTAGTTTTATATTCAAACTTACGTGTAGGCCTCAAAATCCCCGTTGTTAATGGCTTCAATCAGCTGCTCCGTCATCTTTATTATCTCTTGTTTACGAGCTGAAATCAGAAGGAGGAGGAAGAGGTCAGACTGTCAAGAATAATCTGGATGTCAAACACGAACCCACACCACATGCTCTACCTTATCTGACATTTCAAGTTGATTCCTGCCTCTAGCAAACTTGATAGTGACATTTAAAGTTACCCTGATCTAAAACTGAATGCACAAAGGTACATGAGCGACCTGATCCACAAATTCTTCTCAGCAAACGGGACACACACCCCACACAAGCAGCTCATTTTTCCATATAGAACAAAACTTTGCAGGTGATGGAAAAATCGTGACAAACTGCCAAAACCTTGAAAAGAAACAAATGAGTTTGCACTGAGAAACAACTTGTGATTGTTCTTGCTGCAGAAAACCCCAGCTGGAACACAGCAGACTTTATGGCTGGACTTGCAGCTGCATGTTTCTCTGTTCATAAAGTCTGTCCCCGACACACAAGAGGCTCAGAAAGTTCCAACAGACCACGTCAAACTGCTTTCTGCACAGCTTGTCTCTCTCTCACTCATGCTGCTGCAGGCTGCTGCTGCCTGCTGGGGGTGACTGGGTCCAGTCTGGTTCCGAACAGGAGCGCTGAGCTGGACTGGTCTGAGCTACAGGGACAGCGGAGCTGCTGACGGCTTCCTGCAGGGGACCAGCTGCAGGCAGGAGCAGTCATACCGGGAAAATACTTCATCTGAAGCTACTCAGCTTTGTAAAATATAAACTAATTAATTTATGATGAGCAAAATGTGTAACAGTAGTCAAGTAGTCGACTCCAGACATCTGCTGAATAATGAAATGGGAAAGTGAGCTGCAGTCATGTCAAGGTGCCAGTAGGTGGCAGCAAAGGAGGGCAAAACTGCTGATAAAGGCTTTTCATACATTCCTGTTCATACATTTGCTTTTTAATCCTGTTTTACATGCAGGACAGGTGTGTGTGTGTGTGTGTCTACAGTACTGCTGCTGGCTGTAGAAGGAAGGACAGGGGAGAAAGCTGAGTCAGGTAAGAATGAGCGGTGGGGTCTGTTCCACAGTCCCGACACTGTGTGTCATCACAAACACAAATATGCACCCTGACCAGGAGTCTGAGAGAACGTTCCTACAACCGAACCTCTCGTCTCACCAGAATCTAATCGTTTGTGATCTTATTCCCACCCAGATGAGGACTATTTGGGCTAACTGGGCCACAGGTGGAAAAAAGGTTTCAACCATCCTGGTTCAACAGATGCCAGCTGTCTTCACCGCTAACATCAGGTGCAGGTTTAATCTGCAGGTTCTTTCCACCAATAATCCAAACAAGACTGAGGCATCAGATGCTGCTTGTCCAACAGCGCCTGATGTTTTCTAACTCAAGGAATTCAGTGAAACCGATGGAGACGAAGACGACAAGCCTGAAGAAGGTTTTCCTCAGTGAAATGAGCCTGAAGTATCATGTGGTATTTTTGTTTCTTCTTCTACTGAGAATCTGGTGAATTCTCTAAATGTTAAAGGTTCAACACTTCCGGTATTATCTCCTTCAGGATTTAATACACAGGATGCTTCTTCATGAAAGAGAACTGAGATGATGTCGTCTCACAAAATGGTTAAACTGACTGCATGATTCCCAGTCCAGACAGACAGAGAGCAGGTTCAGGTCCGCCGCACTGCAGGCTGTAAACACGGTTTTTTCCTGCTGTGCAGTCGGACATTTTACCACAAGGCTCTCTGGGAATTGCCTCACTTTCAGAGACAGCTCAAGTTGCCGTGTCAGAGCTGCAGATTTTTTCTGCTTTAAAGTCCCACCGTCCTCCTGATACAGCCCACCAAAAGTACAAATAATTCAAAATCCTGAAACGTTAAAGCCAACTGGCTCGATCATTTCTTCATTTTATAGATTATTTTCTCTAAGCAGGTTGATTAAAAGCTTCGCACCTTTAACACAAAGCTCATCTGCCAGTTTATATACTGGGATCATCAGTTCGGAGCGGTTCATTTTTATATCATGTCTCAACCAGATGTAAATATTTTTCTCCTCATTCTGTAAACTGATAATCTGAATTAACAAATGACTGATGGGATATTTAGTTCTGGAGCATAAACAGGGATGTAACCGAGGCAAAAGCAGAAGTATTATCTGTTATAGAAGAACTCTTTCAGAATATTCTTCATTTCTAACATTTCAATGAGTTTATGTTGGATCTCTGAGCATCCAGTAAAGTCACCGAAGCTCTCGGCTGTTCCCCATAACGTCCGTCCTGCAGCCACGCGTTACCCCAACATTTCTGCTTATTTTATCCGATCTGGACGTGAAACACTGTGAGCCACAAAGCATGCAGAGTAGGTGAAAATTGGACAGGTACCTTTCCTACCTTTCATCTCCTCCTCTTCTGCGTTATTGCAGCTCTCTGTGGAGCCCTGTCGAACAGAAAAGGTTCAGACAAACACAGATGTGGAAATAAAGAGAAGAAATGTCGCAATGAAACAACAGCTTGTAAGTGAGACGGTGTTGAGGAGCTTCGGACACGTTGTCCATAAAGACGTCGAGTCAACAACACAGACAGATGAACAGGTGGATGACTCCCTCCCAGGAGCACAAACCAGCAAGACACCAGTAGGGGTGATGGGGGGGGGGCGCAGAAGGCCACAAACAAAGCAGCAAAGTGTGTGAGCAGGTCTTAATGTGACCTGGAAGGGGTGTGAGGCTGAGTGTTGGTGTGTTACTCGTTGAGGGGAGGCGTGCTCATGTGGCAAAGCAACTGGAAGTGAAAGTATGTTGTGATGGAGCACTTTGCAAGCCGAGTGGAAGTCTGACAGCGTTTCTGCTCTGTGCAGGATTTTCTCCTTCACATAAATCAGAAATTTGCTCTGATCCAAAAGTAAAGATTCATCTTTACAAGTCTTCATCTAAAATAAAAAAACTCTTTTTAACGTTTACAAGCGAAGACGCATTTAGAGAAAATCCCCGTTCTGCTACAGTCTGGTGGCTTGAGGTTGGAGAAGGAGCGGCTTACCTTGGTGCCATCAGCTGGGTTGTGTACAACGGTTGTCTGGGCTTCCTGGGGGGAGGTAGGAGACACTTTATCATGCAGGGAGAGGTTTAATGAAAGGGTGGGGGGCACCAGCAAACAATGCCACAGAATACCAACAAATTCCATGACGACAGGGACATACAAAACAGACTTCACACGCACACACGCACAGACATGGAGCTGTGCAGCATTTATTGTAGCTGTCAGAGCTTCAGTCAGCCTGCTCCCGCTTAGCCGCCACTGTGGCCAGAAGGATTTTAAAACCTCCAAAATGCAGAAAAGCTGCCATAAATGCAGCTACACAAATATTCACTGAGCAGGATCTTGTCTGAGGAGGAGGAGTGTGCAAAATGTTGCAACTTTTAACATGTAATCACAGTTTGCATCAATATCCAAATAAAACCTTGCAGCTGGAAGCTCTGAGGGGATTTAACTTGCTATGAACACTGATGTAAACTGATCTCTTCCCTGTGTGCGCTGCACTACACTGAAACTGCCTCATCAAGACTTTAAAGATAACAGATTTTAAGGCCTGCGCTTGCAGTTTTAGCTTTTTTTTTTTTTTTTTTTTCTTAGTGCTCACCAGCTGCATGTTTGTGTGACCGCTCCTCATCCTCAGCCTCAACCCCGAGACAAACATTCAGCACAAAAGCAGTTCAAGAACCCCAAGTGCTGCACATGTTGGGAGACAAAACCACCGGCGAACTCCTACTCCAGTCTGCACTGAACTCAGACTTCGAGCATGCAGCCCCTTCAGTGGGATTACAGAACCTGAAGTGTTTTCAGGCGTTTTAGGCGCCAACGGCGGAGAGATGATGGGATGGTTGTGCAGCCTGATTGAGCCTGAAGAATCACGATGCAGTACTGGGGTTTAAAGCATCTCTCACTGACGAACATTTTGCATCTTATTTATTGAACCGGCATGAAATCCTGACACCTAAAGAACACTTTGATGTCTTACATGATGCTGGAAGTCTTCAGTGAGGTGGAAGGTGTGCAGTGCATTGGGGATGAACATGTACCTGCTAATTAGTTGTGCTAATGCTGACTCATTGGTAAAAGGGGCTAAAAGTGGATCATCTCTGACAACAGATGTGGGTTTTCAAGCATTTTTTGCCCCCAGGTTTTCATATTTTAAACTTAAACCTCCAAAGTATAATCCCAAACCACAGGAGCTGCATCCTCTTGATCCACCATCCAATTTCTCAAGCTCTTGTTTTACCCAGAAGTCCTCACCAGTCCACGTTTTGATCTCCACTATAATGCAAAAAAACCGCTCAACAAAGCGACATACAACACCCACAAAGACGTCACCAGAATGAGGCTCTGCAGAACACGATTAAGATGTCTGCTGTTGCAGCACGAAATGAAAGTAATTCGTCTACCTGTCAGTGTTTTTGTGCTGTGAAAATATATTTAAGTGCAAGAGGTTTGGGTGAAACAAGAGCCAGGAGAGACACTCAAAAACCACACAGCAGTCGTTCAGTTTTACAGCCATCAAAGTCACGGCCAACATCACAGGTTACGTTCAGAGCAGAAGCAAAGAGGCAGAGGATGGTGGACGAGGCGGGGGAGCCTTTTACTTTACATGGGATGAGATAAAAACGTTCAGGACGAGACAGAACTAAACATTAAAAAAGATGGAAATGATGCCATGAAAAGCAACATGAGAAACCAAACAGATATGGTACCATTGGTGCTGAAGATGATATGCTGCTGTCTTTGGTGCTGCTGCTGCTTACTACACTGTTTTTACTGTTGTTTCCCTGCGACTGGGGTGAAAAAAACACAACATAGTGACTCCTACTAAACCATAAACTCTCCTTCAGGACTCACAGATACAAAGCAGGAATAAAGCCTCAACAACCCCAACAAAACAAGACCAATAAGTAATAAAATGAACTGATTTGAAGTGGGGCATATTTGAAGGAGTTAAATACAGATTTATCTGAATATTAATCTCCCCCTACTATGAGACTGCTTTTTAAACAGCATTGTTATTGTATTTTATTACATGTCAACCATGAAATTAGCCATAACGGTGATGTCATCAAAGGTTTTTAACTCGTATTAGATTCCCGTTTCCTATTCCTGCATTAAAACATAAAATATTAAGACTAAAAAAAAACAAGACAATGTGTCAGCATATCATTTTTTTCCCAGGACTTTTAATATAAATGATCATCTGCTGGTGGTAAAAAAAAAAAAAAAAATCTTTTACAGGTTTGTACTGAAAGCAATCTGGTGACAGAAATAAAAATATTTAAGCTAGCAAAAAAAAAAATAAAATAAATAAATAAGATTAAAAAGCTAAAAAATGGTTACCAGTTCAGATCTGTGCATGCAGTGAAAGGCCTTGATTTAGGCCTTTAATCTAACCGTGGAGAGCTGTGCGTTTGCAAACATGCATGCATGCTGTGTTTTACTCTCCAAGACTAGCACACAATTCTTACTCCTGGTTCGCTCATAACAATATGTTAGCATTACTGCACCTGCTTCAGTCATCTGAATCCCACTACAGAACAAACCCTGCTGATTCCTGCAGCAGATTTCTAATAACTCAATTCAAACATGTGACTGTGATGAATAAAGTATGAAAAAACAGAAAGACTAATTAAAGATAGAAATCCTGATGATAAGGTGTAGGAACAAGCAGCTAAGTTTTTAAAATATATATTTAGAGCTGTTCTACAAACACTTTTGTACATCCTAATAAACTGTTTGGTAGAAATGCAGCGTGGAGGAGAACTACTGACTACTGAGCTATGAGTCCGAGCAACAAAAAGAGAAGAAAGGACCAGGTTGAGGGGGATCATCAGCCCTCATTCAGAAATGTCTCAGTAGTGGGAGATGAACCAGCAGACAACTGGGCTAGTGTGTCAATGCATTAGCAACATTAGCGAACCAGTGCTAACATTGTTAGCACAGCATTAGTTTCCCATCTTATAAGAGTGAAAGAAAACTGCAAACTGCTTGGATTTTATTCTATATTAGTATTAAAAACGTGAGCATGAAGCACAACGATCAGCTGCTGGATTAACTGTCATGTCAGGCGCCTTACAGCAAAGCCAAGCTAAATTAAAGACAAACTATCTAATTAGAAGACAACTCTTAGAGAACACAGATCCTGCATCTGTCAGGCTGCATCTCAGCTCCCAGTTTGTTCATTTTAGTCTCTTAAACTGTCCTGCCTGATAGGGACACGTACAGGAGAAGCTGCTGCCTGACTAAACCATCTGCTTCAATCTCACTCGATTCCAGCTTTCTACGTCACAAATGAAACACCATTAAATGGAATCTAAAAGGAGAAAAACACACGGTTGTGTTTGTCGCTACGGAAGCAACGGTGACGTCCGTCTTTTCACCTGCACTTCCAGCAACCAGGCAGGAAAACAAGTTTCCTGTTAGCTCATGGAAACTGAACTCTGTGTGTTCGCGGTTTGTCCAGCCTGCATTGGCAAAATACAAAAAAGGCAAAACAAACCAACTTTATCAGCGGTAAAAAAAAAAAAAACTCACGGTCACCTACACAGTACAGAACACTGATGCAGAGATGCCATTTATTATGAGAACTGGCTCGTTCATGGAGACCACCTGCACGCTGCACTATAAGGTTGGAATAGAAGCACAAGAATGGCTCTTGCATGATTAATTTACCATTTAGCTCTTCTACATATATTAAATATAACTTTTCATCACACAAATTAGACCAGTGTCAGATTCACTGCCTGCACTGCCATGAAAACAAACCAGCGAGGCTGTAACAAATACTGGCTGCATTACAGGAGCTTAACTCACCACAGTGATGATTACATTTTATATTACTTTCCAATTATTATGCTGTTTTGTTGGAGCCTGAAAGCCAGATTTCAGCTGCGTAACAGAGGTGTAGCTGCACATTCATCTGGAATGTGTGTTGTAAACAAGAAAACACCGTTAGAGCTGGACTTTCTCTTCAGCCTCCGGCTAACTGGTGGAGGGAAAATGCAAATATTCCCACAGGACGCTTGAAGGTGAGGTTGAGTATGCTACATCAATAAAAGGTTGAAAGCAAAGCGCTGGAGGGTTTCAGCTGCTTTCATACAACGTGTGATAAATAAACTCGTAAAACATCACCTGACTGAAAGAAAACAAGCGAGACTTCCATCTTTTACTGGGATTCAGGAATCAAAGTGAAACTTTTCAAATCTTTTGACTTCAGGAAGTTTAGAGAAGTGATTTAAATTTCTCAACTTCAGTCAGCCATCGTCTTCTTTTTTTCCCTAACAGTTTAGAACAGGGATGTCAAACTCCAGTCCTCGAGTATCCGGCGGGTTTTTGTTGTTTTCCTGCACCAGCACACCTGATTATAATCAAATGGATCCAGCAGCGTCTTGTCAACCTATTTATGAATTTCAGTCAGGTGTGTTGGAGCATGGAGACAACAAAACCCTGCAGGATACCGGCCCTGGAGGACTGGAGCTTGAGGTTTAGAGCATAAACAGCTTTTAGTGGATTTCTACCAGTTTAAGTTGGAAAAATTGGCCACTTGAGGTTCATTCATGCCCAATATGAAGCGCAGGGTGTCAGTCCCACTGGGCCAAAACGTGTCCGCCAGCTGAGGGATGCATTTTATTGCTTATATTTAATAATTTACTTTGAATGCATCCATCACACAAGTCCTGTCTCTTTAGCTTGTGTTTATACAAGCAAGAAGTGCAGAACATGTTTGACCTCAGCAGTAAAACATGTGCATCATGTACACATCTGGACGCGTCAGCTTTAGAGCAATGCTGCATTTATAGAGCTTTTGATAAAAAGTATTATATGGGAAAGAAGAAAAAAAAGGAAAAAAGGGGAAAATTTTCTTTAAAAATTCTCAGTTTAAAGAAAAAAAGTATTAGAAAAGCATCTATCTAAAAAAAAACAAAAAAAAAAAAAAACACTGAAATTAAACAAAAAAAAAAATGATTTCATTAAATTCATGACAAGAAAAATACATGTACAAATGCATAAGTATTCCACTGTTTGATACGCTGCATCTACACCTGATCTGGTTCACCGATGGAGATTATCTGCAGGTGACCAAGACAGCCATTCTGTTTGCAGGAAAAGGGGAAAAACAATTCACTTCAATGAAAGCTAATGAGGATATAATGAATATGCAATGACTAAAAAGATGGAAATGGTTGTAAATCCATGTTTGTGGCAATTAAAGTCACTTCACTCCAGTGATGCACAGGGATGAAGAGAACAGACCTGATCAGAGGAGGATGATACGGAAGTGACTGTATGTTATTTGTCGGGAGGGAAAATGGGTTTGATGACACTATGGGTAGGGTGGGAAGAGGACACTGGATGAAGCTGGAACAACGCCTGAAGCACCTCTGCTTAAATGTTAAAAAAAAAAAAAAAAGGGGAGAGAAGGAAGACCGAAGAAGAGGAGAAAAGAATGAAGACTGAATGGAAACGACAGCCGATCTCACCATCAAACAAACACTCGAGCTGGACTTCCTTTTCTGACAGACGGCAATGGAGAGGAGCAGGAAAAAAATATAAGGGAACATCGGGAAGACAAGGAGCTAATCAAAACAGCAAAAAAAAAGTCAAGCTGCCAGTTTTATCCCTACAAGAGAAACAGAAAAGAGCTGCAGAAGCTTCGACACGAGCAAAAAAAAAGACAAAAGGGATACTAAGAACGCTGCAGAAGAAAAAGGGTGTTAAGCTTCACACATCTGACAGGTAAATATGTCGTTCTGCAGTTTTTTCTGGTTGGGAGGGGTTCAGTTATTACGTTACTGGGAATTTTGTTTTGGCCTGCTGATCATGGCACTTCACTGCATGCATGCGCTGACTCTGGTTGTTCATATAAAGAGAATAGATCCAAGTAAAAAAAGAAAACAGCACTTTTTATTTTTCCTCTTTGTTTTGCTTTCTTTAACCTTTAACTCATTACTATCATCAACCACCTGCTTTATTTTTCATCTTATTTGTAACTAATCTTCCAGTTTCTAAATCTGGAGCACCAGAACACAAAAATAATCACACTTTTCTGCACACAGTATTACAGATATACATGTTCTTGGAGATTAGTTAGGGTGACAGACCGACAGGGAGATAGCAGAAGATAGGAAGAGTCATCAGGACGAACAGAAACCCTCACGGGTCACACAGCTTACCTTCACACCATCCTTCTTGTTTAATAAGGATTTGCAAGCTGGAAAAAAGTGAGAAAAGATGATGAGGATGGGGTCTGAGAGGAAGAACTTCCAGCAGCGTCACAACTGATCAAACAGCAACAGGAAGAAAACTGTGGATTAAATGGTACCGAAGCACGACGACGCGACAAAAACCCAAACCTAATGACAATTAGGACATATATTATCTCTCTCTCTCTCTCTCTCTCTCTCTCTCTCTCTCTCTCTCTCTCTCTCTCTCTCTCTCTCTCTCTCTCTCTCTCTCTCTCTCTCTCTCTCTCTCTCTCTCTATATATATATATGTATATATATATATGCATACTTTTCTAGTTTACTTATAGACTTTTATATTAGATATTCTATTAAAAGTTTCCATTTTTATGTGATCAAATTTTTAATATAGTTTGTTTTATGCACATCTGTTATGTAAGTACCTTTAAAATGGGTCCAATTTACCCCCAAAAAAACCCAACACCAGTCTCAGCTCAGAGTCATTAAATACACGGCACAGCTCAGCAGGACTTCCACAAAAATACATCCAGATCGTGACTCTGCGTTTGATGTGCAGATCTTCCTCCCTTCTGAGGGCTTTCAGGAAGTGAACAAGGATGCATGACTGAATATGCTAATGGATAAATGGATGAGCTACAACTGGAATTAGATCATTTCATTTAAAAAAAAAAAAAAAAAAGAAAAAACTTGTTTTAAAACTGGAAAATTTGGTTTATTTCTGTTCAATTCAAGCTAAATGATGTGCACTAATATGACTTCTTTTTTTTTTTTTTTTTTTTTTTTTTAAATTAGTATGTCCAGTTTTAATCTGGTTCCTGGTAAGAGACCAGTTATGATGAAGAAATTCACACATACAGAAATGACACCAACACACAACAGTAAAAATCATCCACATGCAAACAGGCTTGCAATGAACACACGCTATTAACACTCATATTTGTCTTTACATCTTCCAATGATCCACCCTTACCTTCCACAGATAAAGAAGGAAAGGAGGGCAATGAAGAAGGCAAGAAAACAATGATGTTTTTAATATCTGCATCTCAACATCAACAGAGGTGAAAACTGCAGGATGGAAAGGTCATGCTTTCACTCCGATGATTAACCGCATTCAGAAGTCGCTGCATGGGACCATGCAGCGACTTTATGTTGTCTACAAGTCTGGCATGCAGCATCCACATCAAAGTTAGCATCTTGAAAGCTGCAGAGGAATAAATTGCTAACAGTAATGACACTGAGTGGAAACCTGCACGTTTGTCAACTACACATTCAAAACTAGCTTCTTTTTTTCAGTTTTAGACCGTTTGCAAATAAAAAAAAAGTCCATCTGAGGAACAAAGTTCGGATGTAAAGGGGGGGGGAAGAAGCAACAACTAATCGTTGAGGCATCCTCTTGTAGGTCAACCAGTGTTTCCTGGATGAACAACCTTCAGGCAAGCAGCTGTTGCTGTAATGCGACTGAGATTCAGCTTTAAAAGGTTGAGTGTGCTTCAAACAAATAAACTGGATGAATATGACAGATTACACGCGAGTCATTTGTTTACGATTTTATAGCAGCGTAAGTTTTAGGGAAACACACATCGTTCCCTCCCGTCTCTGATGCTGATTGATGCTCACTTTGTTTGAAGCACACTGATGTCTGGTGTTTTTTTTCCCCCCTAATTTCTTATTTAGGTTTAGTCCATTCACACAAAAACAGTCAAGCAGGCAGGAGAGAGGAGAAAGAAAAATAGTTAACATTGCACAATGTGCATCGGTTTTTCCAGCTTCCCATGCAGGATGCCAACTGTACAGCACTGTATGCTTAGACACATGCTTGGCTGGCTGTTGCTGCCGGAGCCATGCGGCGGGGAGGTTGCAGTGAGCACAGGCAGGCATCGACTGGGCATCAGCTCTGTGGATACAAACCATTTTAAAGCAGGCAAAACAGAGTGTTGCTAAAAGGTTTAAACGGCTACGCTGCAGGACTTCAAATAAATAAACGATCCGCAAAAAAGATGTGTAAATGCAGCGTTACTGAGTTGCAGCTGCTGTTGCGGGAGGGGGGGGGGGGGGGGGGGGGGGGGGGGGGGTCAGAGGGTCATGCTGGGTGTCGGTTAAACGTGCAGCTGTACTCCACACAGGATCTCGTAGCCGGACCTGGAGGGGAGGTGTGCTCATCAGAGCAACAAGCAGCAAAGAAAAGGTCAAGAGCTGAGCTTCATCTGTAGTTTCCATCTCTATGTGGGTGTGTGTGATGTCCCAGTGCAACGATGACCATTTTAATAGTGGTTCATCAGTGTGCAGGCAGCAGGCAGCAGGTGGGGAGGAGGAGGAGGAGGAGGAAGAGGAAGGAAGGAGGGGGGTTCAAGCAGCCCAGGCCACATGCCAACAGCCTGAGTACAAAGTTGGCGGTGCTCGACTCCAACACCTCCTCTCGCAAACGTACCTTCCTGTGCCATTGCGGCTGTGCTGGTGGTAGCGGCAGGGCTGGTATGCTGCCGTCCCACTATCGGACAGAGAGGGATTCAGTTTGGTGCTCAAACTGGGACGAGAGCCTCACTAAAGCCTTAAAAGGATTTTGTTTGTTTCTTTTTCAGCGGGTAATTTTGCAACACTACACATGGGTCAGGTGTGTGCCAAAGAGGAGTTTTACTTCCGATTTTTTACTTTGACAACATATTCTATGATGCCGGACTTTTTTTTTTTTTTTTCTTTTCTCTCTCTAAACTATATATGTAAAGCAAAAATACCTGCACTTTGAGTTAACTATGTTATCTCCATTTAGTGAGCAAATGAGCCTTTATAAAAAAAAAAAAAAAAAAGCAGACAGTAATGTGGAAAGAAATTCAGGTGTGTCCCGTCTGCTTTCTCAGTCAACATCCGTCTTGACTTGTGCAAAGTGGATGACATTAATCCAGAGTAGCTGCTTGCCTTACATGAAAGCATGTAAACACAGAGCCAACAGCATTAACGCAGCCGTCTAGGCCATCATCCAGCCCACAAAGTGGATGTTCAATCAAAAGTCCTCTGAGTTCTCAGCGATCAAACTGCTTACGACGGTGAAATCCAAGCCAAACTCTTGAGGCGCGAAGTAGAAACCGCGCCAGTAAAGGAGGCGCATTACACACTGGAGGTCCGGTATCAGAACAAACTCAATAAGTGTCCGTGTACATGGCAGGAACTCACAAGATGACCTTTTAGTGAACACAATTTTAACTGACCAGCGAAGCTCACCTGAAAAATTCCTGGACACCAACATTGTAGTGAGGATAGCTCCCTGGAGACAGGACAAAAATAACCATTATAAATGTGTTATGCAAACTTGTGTGAGTGCATCTGGCTGGAAGCACGCTCACTTTGAGTTTCCTCCGGGCGTTGAACTTGCGCAGACACTCCACCGTCTCTTGACGATGCATCATGGAGGCCACAGTGGAGCGTTGCTGCAAGCAGAACAGAAGCAGAGTCACCAACTCAACGCAGATAAGAATCCAACTACAACTCACATTTACAGCCAGCTACAGCAGTGTGTTTTACATCCAGAATGTGTGAGTGGGACTTACGCAGACCCAGGGATGCTTGAGGGCCTGGTCAGCAGTGATTCTTTTGGCAGGGTTAATTGTTAACATCTGATTGATCAGGTTCTTGGCCTCAGGGGTCACTGTGTCCCACTCTGGAGACGGGAACTAAAACAAGACAGAGATGGTGACATATGAAGATTGTACTTGCGTTACTGAGAGAACAGGGACTCTACTAAACCTTTATCTATGGAGTATGATTAATCTCACAAGTCATACTCATAATAATAAGAAAGCATTTTATTTAAAAAGCACTTTTCAGGTCACTCACGGTCACTGCACAATAAAACAACAACTACAATAGCAAACAATAAATAAATAAAATCAAATACAGACACAAAACTGTGGGACACAGTAAGTAGAGAGAGTGTGCTATCTTATCTGTTATTATTTTGAGAACAACATAATGACATGAACATCACACACCCAAAGCAGACTGTGGGTCACATAAATGTCTCCAAACTATAAACAAAAAAAGTTTGATCCAATTTGCATGGTTGGCTTTATCTACCATCTGGTGCCGCTAATGCCACTATAATGTCGAGACTCTCCAGACACAGACCAGCTGAGCCGAGCAGGAGTCAGTTTTCATGATAAAACATCCTTTACACACCCACCATCATGCTTTTTTTTCACATCCATTCAACATAACTGGTGGCAACATTCTGCAAATGGATTGTTGAGAGGATTTTTGACCACAGAAGAGAGATTTAAAAACACAAGATAGGAAAACAAAGCTGCACAATGGATCACTTAAGCATGGGCATTGCAATGTACATGTGTGCAACAGTCACATCGCACTTCCTGCAATGTTGGAGGCAGATGAACTTGAAGTTCAATTTTAAGTGGACCTGACACACCGGGTTGTTCATTTCCAATAGAAATAAACAAATCTTTATGGTAAAACACAATTCATGTTTGCACATTATACCGCAAAACATGGACTCAGAACCAAGCACAATAAGAGCAAGCAAAAAAAAAAAAAGGTAACAGGAACAACAATACAGGCAAAAAACCGTACTTGGAACATCCGCAAAAAGATGTGAGATTAGCGCAGGTCAGTCGTCAGTAAGATGGCATAAGAGTGGCATAATTTAAATCTGTTAAATAATTCCTGTATTTCTTTATATTGCATTATATATCACAGGGTAGGGCTGGGCAATATCACAATATAGATCATCTGGACGATAGAAAATGTCTTGTTTCACCACCAAGGCTCTATTGTTTACAACATGGTTAGGTGATTTACTGCAGTATTGAGGGTCCTACGCTGTATCTTAGCTGTTCCTATGACTGTCTTTTCTGGACTGAGATGTCTGATGTTTCACCAGGTATCTGTTGGAGCCACTTCTCCAGTGTGGGGCACACGGCCCCCCAGTGCTCCGATCACTATGGGTACTACTGTTGCTTTCACCCTCCAGGTCTTCTCCAGTTCTTCCTTGAGGTCTTGGTACTTCTACAGTTTCTCATGCTCCTTTTTCCTGATATTTCCATCACTGGGGATGGATACATTGATCACTACAGCTTTCCTCTGCTGCTTATCCATGATCACTACGTCCAGTTGGTTGGTCAACCAACCGGACAACCAGATCCTTTCTATAAGGACATCTATAAAACACATAAAATGTGCCTAATTAATGTCTGTAATGGACAGCAGCAGCAAAGCTGTACTCACTGTTTAAGCTTTGTCATTAATTTAATGAACTGTGTACCCGTAACTGCAGACCTCTGTGCTGCAGGGCAAAACCATGACACAGGGTTGATATAGGGTTCAGAGGGGAAGACTGGGACCTGGAGTCATGGGACAGGGACATCGACCTCCAGTCTGATGAGGCCTCAGTGCAGGCTGCTAGTGTAGTTGTCAGGGAGAGAGGTTTTAGAGGATTGTCTGACTGCAGGCAACCTCGCAGCACTCGCCCGGTCACATGCAAAGCTTACTGTGGCAGACAGGATAGACGGCGGAGCCTGGAGGCCACTAACCGTCGCACATCGGGTAGATATGCAGGCTTAACTCTTGTTTTCATACAACAACATTCAGTATCTTCTTGTGGGAAAAAAAAGACTTTTGGAACACATCTGTGCAGGTTGTGTTACTTCCACCACTGGCTTATCGATGCTGCTGCGTTCCAAATTTGCAGCGACAGCTCAAACCTGTATCTGGTGTCGTCTCCAGCAAAGGTCAACAGAAAATGAGCTCACACTCACAGGGACACCTTCTGTCTACCAACAATGCTACGCTGGCTTTTAGAGGTCAAGAATGTGACCCCTGGGAGGCATAACGTCACGTTCCACATGACTGCTTAAAGCTGCAGCGCGCACACACACACAAAGCTCACATGTACAGAGTAAAAGGAAGGTACAGCAAGAGGAAAACATGAGAATTAATTACTCACATCGTATGCACCAGCTTTGATTTGTTGGTACAGTTTGTGTTGATCTTCATCCCAGAAGGGAGGGTAACCCACCAGCAGGATGTACAGGATCACACCTGACAGACACACACAAAATCAACACAATAAACAAATAGATTTGCACATAAAAGGTCAAACACCAACAAGCACACACACATGGATGTAAACCCCTCCAAAAGTGACCTGGATTTAAAATTCATAACACCATCGTACAAGAAACAGAAAATATGAATGACTAAATTAAACAGGTGGACATGATATTTATGGGAATGAGTCTGATATGAGTGGGATGCTGTGGAACTGACCACATGCCCATATGTCCACCGGCTTGCCGTACGGATCCTTTCTCAACACCTCTGGGGACAAATATCCTGGAGTTCCAGCAAATCCTGCCAGAAAACAGATATGAGATACAAACTGTTGTTCACAACGCTGTGACAGTAAAACAGCATGAAGATATAACTGCACATTGATCTAAACGTCTCTCCTCATTCAGAGAATGGGGTCAGACGTCACCACATAAAAGTGTGAGACTGATCCGCCATGTTGGTGAAGTGACTGCTCCGTCTGCTCAGGGAAGCAGTGGTCGCCATCTTTTTCCATCTTTGCATTGCTTGCAATTTCAGACAAGAGTTTTTATTTTTACATTGGGATTTTCATCCTAAATTTACTGTCCTGGAGGCAGTACAGTGATAAACAGAACTTTTCCAGGCGACACGCTTTAAGCTGCTTGTGGTTTGGATCCATAGACTGTATATAAAAAGATGGACGGAGCCTCCGTGACGTCAGCCGTAGGTTTCTGAAGAGCTGAATTGAAGCTCGGTGGGCGGTTCCTACCATCGACATCTTAGTAGGAGCATGCATGTTGTCTCGCCCAGAAAATACAAATATGGGCAAAGAGGTGGAGCTGAGAGGGGGGCTGTGAGCGTCATGGTGGATGATTGACATCAAGCGAACTCAGAGCTGCCTGTAGCTAAAAGCTAACCCGGAGATAACAGGAGATAACCAGCTAACGAAGGTAAGCAGGTTAAAGCTAAGTCACGTTGTTAACCGGCTAAAAACCACGGTTGTTCTACGTTCTTCTTACTTGAAGCAGGAGATCGGGTACCTGTCAATCAAAAGGACACGCCCCTAAATATGCCGAACTTCGAGATTAAATTACTTTTAAACGGGCGAGATAGAGAAAAATTCCTTCCCCTCACAGTTGTCATGAAGGTAAACCTGACCTATTAAACCTAAAATGTTTTTTGTACCAGGCTGTTTATTTCTGCTGTGAAGTTGGTCTTTTTAACATGGGAGTCTATGGGGATTTGCTCTATTTTGGAGCCCCTAGTGGATGAGGGGGGAAACTGCAGTTTTATGCACTTCCGCATAAGCTTCACTATTCACCGCCAGAGATTGCCGCTTGTTTGGATATAAAGATTTACATAAAGATCAAGCATTAAAGTTGCGGACAATTCCCAAACATTTTCCGCCACAAGCTCGAGGACAACGTACTTTGACGTTTGTACAAATATCTTATAAGTAATAACCTCGTTACTGAACTCTGTATCAACATGTTCATTCTGACAGCCATAATAAATATCCCATATTTATTTGTTAATTCAGGGCTATATATATTTATTTTTACAGTGATCCCAGACATGATCTCTGGACCCCATGGGGGTTGGATTCCTCGGTTTGGGAAATGTTGGGCTAGGTGAACAGGTTGACCAGATGGTTCATATAGAAGATTTAACTGACTGCAGGATGTTAAATGAAACAGAAACAGATCTGGATGAGACTCCCACGTGCAGACAACGTCACGGAGCACCTTGACTAGATAGTGATGGTTTTTTTGTGCTCCGATGTGTTCCAGTGCTGATAATAAAAACATGAAGGACTCTTTATTCCTTGTAGAAGTTTACAAGTAGAACTACCATCAGATCCAGTAAAGCAGGCGTCTCCTCGAGGGCCGCAATCCAGCAGGTTTTTGTTTCCCTGGTCCAGCACACCTGAGTTTACAAGAAGCTGTTTGATCCATTTGATTTGATTCAGGAGTTGAACCGAGGAAACAACAAAAACCCACCGGATTGCGACCCTCAAGGACTGGACTTTGAGCCCCGTGCAGTAAAGCTTTTTGGTACGTTATTGTCCTTTTAATAAATAAATAAACGTACTTCCACTGTGTTTTCATATTCTACTGCCTGTTTTTCTGAAACTAGATGTATCAAATGAATTACTTAATCCTGTATATCTAAACATTTATCTTTCATAAATCCCATCATCTATTCATATTTCAGAAATTAATTTATACAGATATTATATTTGACTTGAAAAATCAGAATGACAAATATTTAATACATTTTCAGTATGATGGTGCAGTTGCAGCTAACAGTTTGTACACATGCAGGTTTTTATCCATCTGTTGGTAAATTGGCTGCATGCAAATTTAATGATCAGAACTTTTTAAATCCATGACAGGTGTAGGAACTTACACCAAACACAAGGCAAACACAGATGTCTGAGATTAAAACCAGTACAAACGCTTCATCGGCAGCTTGTAGGGATCGAAGTTACTACTTTGTGCTTTTTATTTTGGGATCATGTGTATTTACTTATTAATCTTTACTTACTTTTTGTAAGAACATTAATCTTTAGTGTGTTTTCAGACATTTTTAACCAAGTTTACTAATGAAAAAGCTGAAAGTGTAGATGTAAACGGTAGCAGTATTCCCCCTGCATGGCAGACAAAGCTCCAGTGAAGTCACTTTGCCAATTCATCTTGTTTTTACTGGACAGAAGTTTGCTACAATGCTGTTTGGTTGTTTACAATGGCAAATATATGTTTACAATTATAATTTCTAGCAAACACCAAGTGTTTAAAAAGCAGAAATTACCCTGGATTTTAATCACCTTTTCGCTGAAATACAACCTTTAGCAGCTGCTTTATGGCTTTAATGATGCAGAGCGGAACTACATGAAGAAGCACAGAGTACAAGGTGTGAAACTGTTTTCATTCTTACCAAACCATGCCTGTTGGTCCCCTTGTACCTCAATGGCTAAACCAAAATCTGCAAGCTTCACCGCAGCGCCCTTCATCTTACTGGCCAGGAGCAGATTCTCTGGCTGCAAGGCAGAAAATTTATTCAAACTGCAGCCTGAAAACTTTCACCAATCAGACAAAAACACACACATCTACAAGTTAGAAAAGGCACCACTTCTATGGTACAAAACAGAAATATTGCATTACATAAAAGGAACTGTAATGAGCAACAACTGAAGTTTAAGGCGAATGACATAATCATGTTCCTTCCTTTAAGAAATGTCTCGTCTGTCTGCATGATGAGGCTTGATGTGTTCGGGTCGTATTCCTCAGAGGAAAGACCATTTCATTCAGCTGTCACAGCATTTGACACATCTTAACCACATGCTTCTGATCAGCGTCATTTAAAACGCCAAGATTAATCTTTTTATTTTTTTTTTCCACGCCTTACATCGGTTTTTCTCACCTAACAATGACGTGAGAGAGAGAAAACAGATGAAATTGTCCAATCATTGCTGCGTGCAGCTCTACAGCTGCTCCAGATCAACTTTTTAAAGATTTTTTCTTTAGATTTTAGTAAATCAGCCGCCATCCGACCTTTCTTCAAAGGGAAAATTCTTTCTCGTTTCATTTAACAGAATTTGAATGTTCTGCATGATAAATGCAAAATATCAGGTTATCAAGTCTCATAAAGTGTTTTTATGTGATGAAGATGATAAACAGTAACTGTGGCAAAATTACCTGTGATGTTAAGCTTTGGCAGGCCATTTAACTGAACCACATGTTGCAGTCGACATGGATAAGATATAGAATTTTTTTTCCCCCAAGTTGACCTGTAATCTTACGGCTATTCAGACTGTTTCTGGTGGATTAATTCATCTGATAAAAGCAACAGTAAATGGTGAGTAAAAGCAGCTTGGCTGTATTAAAGTGTAATTACGCTTTACTGCTTGATAAAAGATGCAGAAATGTGGACTTTAGAGCGTTTACACCCATGTGAGTCTACAGTAATTAATCTGGGGTGTCCATCTTGGGCCACAATCCTGCATGTTTTCAGTGTATCCCTGTTCCAACACACCTGACTCAAACTTATGAGTCATTTTGCAGAACTTTAGAGATTGTTGGATTCATCTGATTTGGATCGGGTGTGTTGAAGCAGTGACACATGCTAAACCTGCAGGACGGTGACCCTCGAAGACCAACCGGACACCCCTGACAGACATGTTGGACTGAATTATTTGGCGTGATTAAACATGGCTCCCAAAACCAGGGTTAGGGTTCTAGTTTGTTAGCCACACGAGAAACATATCGGTCAGGATTATGAATCATAATCCGATTCAGAAGACGAAAGGTCGTCCAACTGCCCGCTTCCTGCTGTCTGAACTCGACCGTCACAAAACCACATGGACCACGATTCGGTCGATGGACAGCATGCAAATCTCTAGCTACCGCTAACTTATTACTTTTCATGAAATGCTTGTGATAAATGGAGAACACCATCATAAGCACTTGAGGTGTCTGTGTCTCCAAACAAGGATATATATAAATGCAGAGGGTCTCTGATAAAAGCAAGATGACGTCAGAAACAGGGGTCTTACAGGCAGATAGCCGTCTTCACAGCTTCACATGCAGTCAGATGGATAAATATCAATCACTTGGAATGAGTGTCTTTAGTCTTTTTCTTTTCCTATGTCAGCATCTGCCCTTTACTGTGGCTATACATTCCTCCTCGCCCCCCCCCCCCCATGAAGAAAAGTGAAGGAGTTCAAACAATAGAAAATGAAATAATTTTTTTAAAAAATAGGAAAAGAATTGGGGGGTGAAAGCTACAGACAGACAGAGAGAGATTTATGGAAGGTGGCATAATGAGTCCCTATGCTGGCGCTGCAGCAGCCGGGTGAGCTCACCCTCCTGTTACCATGGCAACCCTGTCTGCCACCAGCCGACAGCACTCAACTCTTTCTCTCCAATTTTCTTGTTTTCCCCCCTCGGAGTGGCCCTCCCAAGATGACAGGGAGGCAGAAATATGATGTGTGTGCGTGTGAGGTCAGAATTCTCCACGGCGCACTTTGCGTGCTTGTTCAGTGTTTTCATGACTCCAGCATGGATGATGCTTTCAGCAGCTTCCTCCTGAAGCAGCATCTCTGGATGCTCTCCAAAATGAAAGAATCAATTCATAAATGAACAAATGGATTTTTATCACGCACTCCCTTCCCCCTTTTTTTTATTTAGTTTAGTGATGAATTAATCCACCAAAAATCAACTTAAAAGCTGTTTTTTTTGTCACCTGGGAGTCGGAAAATTTAGCACGTTTGGAAAGAAAAAAATGGGAAATTGTTAAAAAAGCATTTATTATTCCTGCATTTCACTTTTACAAACAAATGTGTTTATACAAAGTAAAGATCCAGTATTTACCTCCACATTATTTGCCAGCTTTTTCTTCAATTAGCCACCAGATATGATGCGTTCATCAAGTTTGTGACCTGCTTCATCTCAGTGTTGATGAGTCAACAAACGATTTCACCGTTTATGGTGAAAATGGCAAAGTACTGAATAAATAAATAGAGTTGGAATTGGAATAAACTGTATACAAAGCTAAAATGGAGGGATTTGTTTGACTATTTTATCATCATCAATAGATTTTAGAGGCTCTATTTCAAATTCAAGGTTAAACAGATTTTTTTTAACTTTCATGTTTCACATCGCAGCAGCACTTTGGCACTGTGATGAAACGTTAAACTTTAACTCCTGTATAAATATGTTGCATCTCCCAAAAGATCCACCAAGCTGTTTCTTCTTATGGATGTAATTTACAAACAACCAGGTCACATGACTTAAATGTTTTATGTGGCAGTGAATATGAGTTATTCTGGCTGAAAGATCTGGACTGCCAGCGAGGCGTTTCAGAAGCCTCAGAATAAAACCCACGCTGCAGATTGAAACTCTGCACGTCATCCACGTAATAATAAAAATATTCATACATTTTATTTATATAGTGCTTTTTTAAGAGCTCAAAGATGCTTTACGTAATAAAAGACAGGGTAAAAACAGGTAAAAAATGACAACAAGCAGATACATAGAGATAAAATGCAGAATATAACAATAATGACACAGGTGAGGTTTTAGTTTGGATTTAGAGCAGCAGGATTTGTGTTGCCTTAGATGTATTGTGGGAGGGAGTTCCAACAGAAAAGGCACTCCACCCCCCCAGGTTCGATGTTGAGTCCTGGGGATGATCAAGAGGTTGGCATGTGTGGTAACAAAGGGTACATGAAGGGTTGTAGGGGTGGAGCATGTCTTTTAGGTAGAAAGGAACCTGTTTGTGGAGCACTTCATGGGTTAACAGGAGGATTTGAACTTGAGGTGGTGTGGGATGGGGAGCCTGGGGAGGTTTTGGAGGATCAGTGAAGGTTGTCTCCAATGTTTTGTGGGAGGTCAATAAGTCAAAGCCTCCCACAAATTTTCCTTCCTGTCAATAATTTATTTTATTTTTGGTTTTTTTTGTTTTTTTTTCATTAAACTGTAGGCTTAATATTGAGTGTGATCAGATCTTAATGTGTACTTACAGTAAATTACTTTGATAAAATGATTTTAAACTCAGTGTGATAAATAGGTGTGGGAAATCGAATTTAAAAAAAAAAAAAAATCTGATATCGGTTTTTTTTGCTTCACATTTTAAAATTTGATTATTTTTTTTTGTGGGGGAAAAAAAAATCAAAAACAAAAAATCCAATATAAATTTTTGTCATTTTTATTGTTTTTATTTATCTTTTTACTTGTCCTGATGGTCCTGCTACTGTGTTGTTTTTTCCAAACTGAAATGAAGTAAAATGACGAGCAAAAAAAGTTGTGTACATCTTTTATTTGTTTTTAGTCTACAAAAATCAGCAATATTTAAGAATCGTGAGAATCGCAGTTTAAATCGAATTGAAATCCAAAAAATTGGAATCAAATCAAATCGGGACAAAAGCATATCATCACAGCCCTAATAATACATTATGATGCTTAAAGTGGGTGAAAAACTCAAACCCAGTCCTTCCATCTAGTCAGTCTGCTCATCTAAAATACTTTGCCAATCATTTCAGCAGCATTTTTTTCAGATTCGGTTCAGTTTTTAATGTTTTTTTGGGATCTGTGTTGTGTTAGAGAAAGCTTCAAACTACAAACAACAAATAAATTAACTTTAAAAGCTTCAATAAAACAATATTGATTTTCCCCCCTCTGTTTTTCAGTATACCATTTAAAAACAAGCTGATTACATTAATGATGCATTACCAACGTGGCGGAGCAACAAGAAAAGAGTTGTGCATTAACAAGTAATCTAATAGATTTATCTCCACAGCCTGTCATCATTACAGTCTCCCTAAAACTCTTCCCTCCCCAAGTTCATTTCATGCCAACATCAATATCCAGAGCATAAAAATCAATAGAAAGTAACTCAAGAGCATTACCACCACTCATACAAAAACAATTATTTTCCAGTTATGTACAGTATGTATACTTACCCTCAGGATATTATTTTGCACCGTCACATAAAAGTAATAGATCAGATTGTTTACTGTTAGAAGTTTAACTCAGAGTGAGAACCTGGACATACAAAGAAAAGGTGCTGCAGTTTATGTCCCAGATCAATACAGCCTCTTTTTCCTGCACACTGTGATTTAAATGAAAACCTACAAAGCTGGGGAGTGATGTTGTCTGCTGGAGGTGCATAAGCCCTGCTGCGAGGTAAATCATCACTGGCCGGCGTTTCACCCACCGACCTGCTATTAATAGCAGCTGGTCTGCTTTCGTCAGTCCTCAGCAGTGCAGGAGGGGAGAGAGGAAAGGGGGGGGGGTCAGAATAGAGGGATGAAGAAGAAAGAGGGGGGCAGATGAAAAGAGGAGGGGTGCAGACACAGAGATGGCATGGGAACAGAGAAATGAGTGGAGAAAGCCGGTGAGGAGAGCGGTGACGCTCATCCCCATAAGTTGGTCTTAACGTCACTGCATGACGTCTGCGCATCTGTGTGTGTGTGTGTGTGTGTGTGTGTGTGTGTGCACGCTCAGACCTGTTGTGTGTCTAAACATACATCTTTCATTCTTCATCACACAATAGTATTCAGTACATATGCAATTTCAATGCATTTAGAAGCATGAAATCTCTCCTATTCTTCCCAGCGGTATGACGGCTCACCTTCAGGTCTCTGTGGACGATGTCATGCTGGTGGATGTGACTGATGCTCTCCAGGATCTGATTGATGCAGTGGCTGAAATACAGAGAAGACAGACACATCTGTCACCCTGCCAACATCTACATGACAATCACAGACTGAACTTTTTTTTTTTTTTTAAATATTAAAAAACATAAACACGATGCACCATCATCCTTAGACTTCTGTTTGCACTTTAATGGATGTTTTTACTTTCCACTTGTGTGGCTTGAAAGATAAAACATGAAGGACTTTAAAATCCAAAAATAAGACTGAATAAAGGAGGAGGAAAGACAGAAAAGATGACAGATCTGAACAGAGATGTTGTTCACACACAGTCTAACATGGCGGTAACCGACCCGCAGCGGTCTACGCTTTCAGACTTTATGGCTGCAAAAGACTGTGGACACTCAAAGTCTTGGCCTCGACTCAGATGAACAGCTCGGGGATGAACAATAACACCTGTTCCACGCAGTTTATGTCATGGTCTCAGTCATTCTGAATCACCTTGCTGAGCTTTTCTCTCCTTTCAAAGACAAAGGACAGAAGAAGACAATGTCGAAGTGAGCTACACATTAACACAACGCTCTGCAAAGCGTCGTGTTAAGTGGATGCTAACGTCCTTTTGTCAGCTGCAGACAGACATTCATCATCAGAAGGAAGCAGGAAAACACCAGCATGCTGGTAGAAAGAGCTTCTGAAAGCTTCTCCTCCGTCTTTCTCACAATAATTGAGGAGTTTTTATGTGATGTTAACAACCGCTTGCTGCCTGTGTGGAAAAAAAAAGTACATTTTCAAGAGACTGAATGTGTGGAAGGAAGTGTAGCAGGCAGAACGTGTGGTGGGTGGGGGGGGGGGGGGGGGGGGGTGGGGGGGGGGTGTTAGATGATATTATTCCTCTCAAAAATTGAGCTTGACATTAGCAAAGTTGAAGTCAGGGCCAGCAGCAGGAGAATGCACCAAAAAAGATTTTAGGAGGCAGAAGCAGAAGAGAGTTTGGCTTTTCTGTGTCCAAATTAGGCTAAAAATGGACTCCGAACTATATTCAGCATTATCTCCTCTTCTCTCCTCCCAGTTCGCTACACAGACTTTAATGGACAACCTAAGCCCCTTACAGTCTTCTGCTGCCATCATTTCAGAGCCAGCGTAATGCACATCACTCCGTCTTAATGAAGTTCTTTCTCATTTCAACACAAGCTGTTCATTCTGCTTAAAAATGTATCTTCATTAGTTGTTTACCTCTGAAGATGAAGGGGGGAGGGGGATATTTATCAAGTTTCAGCAACAGTTCATGAGGAGTTTTGTCTAATTCTAAGAAATGCGTCTCAGCTGAGCGACTCAAAAATCCTGCTTGAAGGTTCAATCCCACATATATCGACTTAAATACATAAAAGTTTGTGTTAAAACAAGCAAAGGCTGAAAAACCAACTTTACATGCTCTGATAAAGGCAAAAATTTCAGAAATGGAATAATTTATTAAAATTATAATTTTTTCTATGTTAAATGTACAATTTGTCCACCTTTCTTCTTGAAACTGAGATCCCGGTGTAGAATTGTCTCATTTCTGTCTCTCCTCTATAATAATCCAAATTAAAATCTCAGCAACACTGAGTTAACAAGTAGCTCTGTGATTGTCATAAACTGCTGTGATCAGAACTGTGTGACCAAACTCATGTTAGAAAGAGTCTAAAGTAAATTCAGAACTCAAATTTCAGATATTAATGTATCTCCTGATGAATATTAGATTTTTTTTTTTTTATCTTGCATTACGTTATTCAAGTCATTTATACACAGCATGTCATGTAATCTGTACAGCATGGATTAAATCTTGGCTGAAGCTGTTCATGTTGCAGTGCACGGAAAAAACATCATCTGACAGCAAACTCAAAATAAAATTTCAAAACAAAGATGGCTTTGTCTTTATTTATTCATGAAATTAGATTTAAAAGGCCTGAGTCCAGTACTGCCAGGCAGTCGTTCCATTTCTGCCACTGAAGCACAAAGTACATTAAAACCATCTGATGGCAGAACATTTTCTGCTTTCTTATAGAAACACAATGAACTTAGATTATCTGCAACCAACATGTCATGTGTTTGAACTCAAAACTATGAACAACATACTCAATATCTGCAATATTGTTTAAACAATTTTAATAAACAGTTGATTTCTTGTTTCTATGGAAGCCTTACTATCAGTTAGAAGGGTTTATTTAAGATTGTGGAGGTTTTATTGGCAAATGTGCAAAGAAAGTAAAGCTGCAGGCGTTCAACGGGACAAGCAACAACAGCGAGATAATGCAGGGGAGAAAGGCTTCAGAGCTGCATACACAATGAGACGATATAGGATAAAATGTTATGAAAACTAAATAAAATAAGAATTTTAAAAAAGTAAAATATACTTTATATATTTTTCAGCATAGTTTTAAGTAAAATGCATTAAAAAGTAGTGACTGATGAAGGAGGTAAAGTCTCTGCACGACAGAAAACAAGCTGTTAGTGTTTAATTTCATATTGTCCTTTGCCGTCAGTCATCTGTGTTTTGTGTGTTACGATCTGCTGTCTGATCTGCTGTTAATCAGGTTCTGTGCTGTGGTTTTATGCCTGACTAGAGCATCACCATGGTAACGCAACAACAGTGCATTTACATGAACACCTTGTAAGATGAAACATTACGCTCACACTTTGCATGATTTCCTTATCTTCTAGCTCACCTGGGAAGCATAAACTTCAGGTGTGTCTCTGCTGTATTGTGTTTGTGCAAAGCAGATGTTACACAGAGGTAAGGCACTGATGTCATTGATTATGTAGTTTGGTTGATTTGTGTCAAATTTATTTTGCAAATAACCAACCACAGCAGCACGACTGCTAAAGATTAGCCTCAAAGCATCAAGTTAGCAGCGTACATATTTCAGTAAGACTCCGCACATGCAAGGAAAAGCTAATAATTAGCTTGTTTCATCCAACACTTTCGATCATGTCTGCAAACTGAAGAAGGTCTGTTTAAGCAAAGCTCTCCAGCTTTCAAGGGACACAATCGTGCAGGTTTTTAGGTGTTTTAAATATCTCTCTGCAGCAGCCTGTTTTAAACTGTCTAAACCTTATGACCCATTCATCTCATTCTGGTATACAGCAGCAAGAAACATTAAAAATCTGCTGGACAGCAGCCCTCAAGAACTGAATTTGGACAGTTCTGGTTTAAACATAGAGACGGTCCTGGAGATCTACTATCCTGCAGCTCGTAGATGAATCCCTTCTCCAACACGCCTGCCATTCAGGCCTGCAGAGGCCCGGTAACAAGCGTGTTTGAGAAGGGACGCATCAAAAGGTTGCAGGATAGATCTCCACAATCTTGGACTCCCCTGGACTAAAGCGTGTGAAGAAAACTAACATAATACCAACATAATACAATTAAAAAGTGCTGCACTTAATGCAACCCCTTTTGCAATAAAAACAAACCCACCCTGTCTTCAGCGGGACATTTGTGCTGCTAAAATTCAAACTGCACAACTGTGTGTAAGGTTAGTTCAGCTTGAACCAACATGATGAACAAAGAGAATCATCTAAACTTTCATAGGGGTCAACCTCTGGTCCCACTGAGTTATTCCTGGTAGCTAGAGGGCAGGATGTTCCACCTGAACCTGCAGACCTCCAGAGTGAAGAGGTTTGCAAGACGCGCTTTACAATCACAAACACTTTGTGCTGAAAGGACTAAATATAACAGCTCTTTCCAGTAATTACATACAGCTCCATTTATATGACAAAAAGCTTGAAAGAATTGTTAGAGCTCTACCAAGCAGCTCATTTCCACCCATACTGCTTGTTCTAGTCCTACATTAATTTCATATGGATACACTACTAGATTACTACGTTCGTTGAGAATAAATCCACAGAGTCTTGGCTTTATTACGGTGTTTGTTGCATGTTTATATCTTAATTTGTTTATTTGCGCTGTTTTAAAAAAAAAAAAAAAAAAATAAATAAATAAATGAAAGATTCCCTACTTTTCCTGAGAGTCTTTGGCCTGACCATTTACTGCATTTATGCAAACAGGCAGAAAATGGACTTCTCTCACAATAATAACAAATCCTTAAAACATAGTGACCCGGGTTGCTCCCAGATTTTGATGCAATCTAAGCTAAAACAGGACCCATTTTCAGGGGAAAAAAAACCCATAAAAATACACTGAGTAGTTTTTGCATGAACTTGCAAACAAACAGACAGACAGAAAGATAAGCGTCTGCTAAAACATACCGGTAAACCTCCTGGACGGAGATAATAAACAAAGTGTGAGACGTTACCTGGCATCTGCCTCGCTGTAGTACTCTCTGGCAACAATGTCCTCAAACAGCTCTCCCCCAGTGACCCTGCAGAGACGTACAAAAAAAAAAAAAAAAGTCATCTGTTTTTTTCTTTTCCTGTGAAAATAACATTCATAGACGTAACAGATAACATTAAAACACCTTTCAGCAGCTTAGCCATAAACTTAGCCCCGGCTGCATCCTGTGATGTGTTACATGTTCTGACCAGCACTTTTACTTGACTGGTTGCTGATAAGACAAGCCTGTACAAGCTTTGCATTTCTGCTGCACCGAGTAGCAGCAAGCTAGAGCAAAACCCTTCGTATAATCATCGTTAAAGGCGCCAACAATTATGTGCAGACTTCTTCTCAGCACAATCCATACTGATGAATGTAATGACCTTTCATGAGGTGCAGACAAACGTGCAGAAAGGGGATTCATCTTAAATCATGTGGCTGCAGCTGAAATTAGAAACAAGTTTCCAACAGAGTTTAAGAAACTTCCTAAAAATAATTTTCTTGCATAAAATCCATATAAAGATGGCAGAAAGGGTCATCTTTTTTATATGTTTGCCTGCAGCAATTGACAACCTTTTTTATTTGCAGACCTGAGATGACAGACAGAGAAAAATTCTGCAGACATAAACTCTGTATGTTAAACATTTCAGCATATATAATTTTAATGAGCCTTAATTATAGTAGACTGAGTGTGTGTGTGTGTGTGTGATTTACTTACAGGTCAAAGACGAGATAATGAAAGCCTTCTTCTGAGATGCTGTCATGGAGTCGTACTAAGAAACAGAAAAAAAAAAGCCTTCCGTTATAAAAAAAAAAAAAAAAAACAAAATAAAAAAAAGACAATGCTCCTCAAGAAAGTTAACTTCAAAATGGAAAAAAAAAACTTGTCTTGTCAAATTGTGATAAAGTGAAAAGAGACGTTTCTCTGTGGGCAGAAAGTGTGTTTACACGATTCATTGTGCTTTTAATGAGAATCATAAACCAACTGTATGACTCTGTTACTTGAGAATGACATTGTGGAGGCTGTAAAAGACGAGACGAGGAGAACAGCTGCAAGAACGTAATCATTTGGTAAATGGATGTGATGCAGTTGGATGACTGAGTATCTATAAAAACATCTGGAGAGCAAAGATGTTGAGACTACGGACTAAATCCATGAAACATTTAGAAGCAAATCGAAGAGTTTTAGAAGCTTTCCACGACGTTTATTAAGGTTACAAACCATGTGACGGACCTCAAAGCGTTTTCCTGAGAACCTGTGTTTGGCTGTGATTGATTTATACAAGAACAATGTAGTTTTAAAGCTGATATTCTACAGCTGGAGGAATGTAACCTATACCAGCCAAACATGTCAAATCCATCTGCTTTATGCTTGTAGTTTGCATTTTAAAGGCAGCTGTGTTCAGAGGATATGCAGTTTGTCTTGGCAACATGTTGCATCTGTAACCTGCACCTCAACTTAACCACTTTTCTTCTGCTCTTTTCCCTCCTAAAACCAACTGCTTGGTTTATACATGAACAGCTGCAAAGACATGCTGATCGTCTCTAAATAAAAAGATAAATAAGATAGATGGCCCAACATCTGCTCCTGATGAGCAAATCTCTCAGGTTCTAACAACAGAAATCCTTTTACAGAGCCTGGAAGGTAAAACTTATGGAAACTGAGCAGGATAATGGTATTAATGATAGAAATACAGACTGCACATCAACCGACCACAACACATCGCCTGCGCTTTGATTCTGGCTGGGTTTAAATGTAAAAACAAACAAACAAAAAAAAACGTTTTGCAGCCGTTTGTGGTGGTCTGAGGGGTGCAGGAGGAAAGGATAGTCCTTCTCACCGGGCTGTTCTGACATTTTGCTTCTGCATGAAGCAGCTTCATCCAGAAATTCACACGATTTGACTCTGAATGCTTTTAGAAAGAAAAATTCTCAAACTAAGCTGCTGAGTTAGCGAGAATGAGGAGAAGTTGTGAGCAGCTCACTTGGTTTGCTGGCTGGCTTAGAGGGAATCTGAAGGTGGGGGTGGGGGGGTAGAGAGAGCAGCAAAGCTTAACAAAGAAATCAGCTTCTGCTGCATCAGTCTATAGTGACATAACCTGCATTTTTATATTTAACCTATTGTGTATAAAAAACAGAAGGAAATCCATTTAAACTGAGGGGAAGTGCAGTTTCATGCAGTCTTGTGACGCACTTTGAGCATTTCTACTAACAGCAAGCTGCATAATCTCCACAGTGAGGGTAACAAGAAGCAACACCTTGTTTGTGATGTTCAAACACAAACAGGGTAAAGCAGAGGCTTCCTGCAACAAACTGAAGCAAGCAGCAGCAGCTTTATGACGCCCGAGCGCCAGTTTGCAGGTTTGCAACGAGTATGACACGGACCAATTCTTTTTCATATAAAAGCACACAATTGGGATGGATACAAAATAAGATGCAGACAGGTTTTTATTATTATTATTATTATTAACTCAGGATGACTCGCTGCCAGAAGCGAATGTTTAACCAACTGCTCTTGAATCCAACACGGTTGTGACGGAAACCAACTCGCTGAATGAGCCGATTAAAACTTGTGAGTGTTACGGTGGGTGAAGCTGCTTATACTCCTGCAGAAGGACAAATCATCTTGTAAAAAGAAACTGGCAAGGCCTCCCCATGAGATTAAGATGAGAAAAGAAGAACAGAGGTGGGTGATGAAGAAAAAAAAAAAAATCAAGGGGGATGAAAACAGCCTACTAAAACCTGCCTCGTCTGTGTGTGTGGGATGCAGAAACTGCATGCTATGATAAGATTAGGCAGTCCGGCCTCAAAGATACCTTGTCATTTCCTTCCTTTTTAAAGAGCCGATGTCTTTTGTCTGGATCTCTCTCTCTCTCTCTCTCTCTCTCTCTCTCTCTCTCTCTCTCTCTCTCTCTCTCTCTCTCTCTCTCTCTCTCTCTCTCTCTCTCTCTCTCTCTCTCTCACACACACACACACACACACACACACACACACACACACACACACACACACACACACACACACACACACACACACACACACACACACACACACACACACTGTGATGGTCCTGAAAGCCATACTCATCATGCTTAAAGACGTTAACATGCTGAATGATTCCTCCATCAACCTGAGAGTTTACAGCTACAAAGGCAACAAAGCAGTTTGGCTCTTCAGAGCTGGGGCTTGCCGTCACTGCGTGTGTGTGTGTGCACATGTTTATCTGCAGAGGATGATCTCTGTTAGTGCCATCTAACATATAAAGGTAATATAACCTAGCAGTAATCAGAGGAAAGAAATCTCACACACCAAGTACAGAATGTAAACACAGTAGTACCAGCAGCTGACTGAAGGTCTGTTTGAGTTCAGCTGACTGGCTGCTGACCAGCTGCATGCAAATGTACCACAACAGACCAGATCAGGTAACTGGTGATCATTTTACTGGAGAGTTGCGATCAAGCTAAACAGAGCTGCGTTGAAGCTCTGGAAAAAAGGAAAAAAAAAAACGTGAGCATTGTTTTGGCTCTGTCCTGCAACACAGTGGCATTGGCATCCCTTACAAGTCGAAAAGGAAAATCTGTTAAATTTGCCAATTTCA